>NC_034186.2:650100-1002176 GCF_002021735.2 Oncorhynchus kisutch
GGGGGGAACTGGTGATAAGTAGATGGTTGGGTAATGGGGGGGGAACTGGTGGTAAGTAGATGGTGGTGTAATGGGGGGGGGGCACTGGTGTCGTAGATGGTGTTGTAATGGGGGGGCACTGGTGTCGTAGATGGTGTATAATGGGGGGGGCAACTGGTGTAGTAGATGATGTGTAATTGGGGGGGGGGAACTTGTGTAGTAGATGGTGTGTAATGGGGGGGGAACTGGTGCAGTAGATGGTGTTGTAATGGGGGAACTGGTGTAGTAGAGGGTGTTAATGGGGGGGGGACCTGGTGTAGTAGATGGTGTGTAATGGCGGGGGGAACTGGTTGTAGTAGATGGTGTGTAATTGGGGGGGAACTGGTGTAGTAGAATGGGGTGGACTGGTGTAGTCAGATGGTGTGTAATGGGGGGGAACTGGTATAGTAGATGGTTGTAGATGGGGGAACTGGTGTAAGTAGATGGTGTGTAATGGGGGGACTGGTGTAGTAGATGGTGTGTAATGGGGGGGGGGAACTGGTGTAGTAGATGGTGTGTAATGGGGGTGGGAACTGGTGTAGTAGATGGTGTGTAAATGGGGGGGGGACTGGTGTAGTAGATGTGTGTAATGGGGGCGGGACTGGTGTAGTAGTATGGTGTGTAATGGGGGGGGGACTGGTGTAGTAGATGGTGTGTAATGGGGGGGGACTGGTGTAGTAGATGGTGTGTAATGGGGGGGACTGGTGTAGTAGATGGTGTGTACTGGGGGGGGGGCTGGTGTAGTAGATGGTGTGTAATGGGGGGGGACTGGTGTAGTAAGATGGTGTGTACTGGGGGGGGGCTGGGTGTAGTAGATGGTGTGTACTGGGGGGGGGGCTGGTGTAGTAGATGGTGTGTAATGGGGGGGGGGAACTGGTGTAGTAAGATGGTGTGTCATGGGGGGGGGAACTGTGTAGTAGATGGGTGTGTAATGGGGGGGGGGGACTGGTGTAGTAGATGGTGTGTAATGGGGGCGGGACTGGTGTAGTAGATGGTGTGTAATGGGGGGGGGACTGGTGTAGTAGATGGTGTGTAATGTGGGGGGGGACTGGTATAGTAGATGGTGTGTAATGGGGGAACTAACCTGTCTCTAATTAACCTGTCTTTAGGTTTGTCTCTAATTAACCTGTGTGAGGTGTCTCTAATTAACCTGTCTTTAGGTGTGTCTCTAACTAACCTGTCTCTAGGTGTGTTATACTAACTAACCTGTCTCTAGGTGTGTTAGAGACTAACTAACCGTGGGGTGTCCTTCCCTCCACGTGATGGCCATGATAAAGTGTTTATAAATGTATGTCTGAGGTGTGTTCCTGTCTCTAGGTGTGTTAGAGACTAACTGACCTGTCTCTAGGTGTGTTATAGACTAACTAACCGTGAGGTGGTCCTTCCTCCAGGTGATGGCCATGATAAAGGGTTTACAGGTTCTGATGGGTCGTATGGAGTCGGTGTTTAACCACGCTATCCGCCACACCATCTACTCGGCCCTGCAGGACTTCGCCCAGCTCACCCTGAGAGACCCGCTACGGCAGGCCATCAAGAAGAAGAAGAACGTGGTGCAGAGGTACTACGGAGTGGCAACACACACACACACACACACGCTCAGTCACTCTGATGTACTGATCAACATGTTTCTCTCCCCAGTGTCCTGCAGGCCATCAGGAAAGACCATCTGTGATTGGGAGGCAGGACATGAGCCTCACAATGACCCTGCCCTGCGAGGAGAGAAAGACCCCAAGGGAGGCTTTGACATCAAGGTTCCTCGCCGCGCTGTCGGCCCTTCCAGCACACAGGTCTGTCTGAGCCCCCTCTCTCAGCACCCTCTGTTCTCTCTCTCAGCACCCTCTGTTCTCTCTCTCAGCACCCTCTGTTCTCTCTCTCTCAGCACCCTCTGTTCTCTCTCTCTCAGCACCCTCTGTTCTCTCTCTCTCAGCACCCTCTGTTCTCTCTCTCAGCACCCTCTGTTCTCTCTCTCTCAGCACCCTCTGTTCTCTCTCTCAGCACCCTCTGTTCTCTCTCCCTCAGCACCCTCTGTTCTCTCTCCCTCAGCACCCTCTGTTCTCTCTCTCTCAGCACCCTCTGTTCTCTCTCTCAGCACCCTCTGTTCTCTCTCTCTCAGCACCCTCTGTTCTCTCTCTCTCAGCACCCTCTGTTCTCTCTCTCTCAGCACCCTCTGTTCTCTCTCTCTCAGCACCCTCTGTTCTCTCTCTCTCAGCACCCTCTGTTCTCTCTCTCTCAGCACCCTCTGTTCTCTCTCTCTCAGCACCCTCTGTTCTCTCTCTCTCAGCACCCTCTGTTCTCTCTCTCTCTCAGCACCCTCTGTTCTCTCTCTCAGCACCCTCTGTTCTCTCCCCCTCAGCACCCTCTGTTCTCTCTCCCTCAGCACCCTCTGTTCTCTCTCTCTCAGCACCCTCTGTTCTCTCTCTCTCAGCACCCTCTGTTCTCTCTCTCTCAGCACCCTCTGTTCTCTCTCTCTCAGCACCCTCTGTTCTCTCTCTCTCAGCACCCTCTGTTCTCTCTCTCTCAGCACCCTCTGTTCTCTCTCTCTCAGCACCCTCTGTTCTCTCTCTCTCTCAGCACCCTCTGTTCTCTCTCTCAGCACCCTCTGTTCTCTCTCTCAGCACCCTCTGTTCTCTCCCCCTCAGCACCCTCTGTTCTCTCTCCCTCAGCACCCTCTGTTCTCTCTCTCTCAGCACCCTCTGTTCTCTCTCTCTCAGCACCCTCTGTTCTCTCTCTCTCAGCACCCTCTGTTCTCTCTCTCTCAGCACCCTCTGTTCTCTCTCTCTCAAGCACCCTCTGTTCTCTCTCTCTCAGGCACCCTCGGTCTCTCCCCCTCTCCCTCAGCACCCTCCTGTTCTCTTCCCCTCAGCACCCTCGGTCTCTCCCCCTCTCCCTCAGCACCCCTCTGTTCTCTCCCCCTCAGCACCCGCTGTTCTCTCTCCCTCAGCACCCTCGGTCTCTCCCCCTCTCCCTCAGCACCCTCTGTTCTCTCTCCCTCAGCACCCTCTGTTCTCTCCCCCTCAGCACCCTCTGTTCTCTCTCTCTCAGCACCCTCTGTTCTCTCTCTCTCAGCACCCTCTGTTCTCTCTCTCTCAGCAACCCTCTGTTCTCTCTCTCCTCAGCACCATCTGTTCTCGTCTCTCTCTCCGCACCCTCGGTCTCTCCCCCTCTCTCTCAGCACCCTCTGTTCTCTCCCCCTCAGCACCCTCGGTCTCCTCCCCCTCTCTCTCAGCACCCTCTGTTCTCTCTCTCTCAGCACCCTCTGTTCTCTCTCTCAGCACCTCTGTTCTCTCTCTCTCAGCACCCTCGGTCTCTCCCCCCTCTCCCTCAGCACCCTCTGTTCTCTCCCCCTCAGCACCCTCGGTCTCTCCCCCTCTCCCTCAGCACCCTCTGTTCTCTCCCCTCCCAGCACCCTCTGTTCTCTCTCCCTCAGCACCCTCGGTCTCTCTCCCCTCTCCCTCAGCACCCTTGTTCTCTCCCCCTCAGCACCCTCGTTCACTCCTCTCAGCACCCCTCGTTCTCTCTCTCTCAGCACCCTCTGTTCACTCTCTCTCTCAGCACCCTCTGTTCTCTCTCTCTCAGCACCCTCTGTTCTCTCTCTCTCAGCACCATCTGTTCTCTCTCTCTCAGCACCCCTCGGTCTCTCCCCCTCTCTCTCAGCACCCTCTGTTCTCCCCTCCGCCCTCAGCACCCTCGGTCTCTCCCCCCTCTCTCTCAGCACCCTCTGTTCTCTCTCTCAGCACACCCTCTGTTCTCTCTCTCTCAGCACCCTCTGTTCTCTCTCTCTCAGCACCCTCTGTTCTCTCTCTCTCAGCACCCTCTGTTCTCTCTCTCTCAGCACCCTCGGTCCTCACCTATCCCTCAGCACCCTCTGTTCTCTCCCCTCAGCAACCTCGGTCTCTCCCCCTCTCCCTCAGCACCCTCTGTTCTCTCCCCCCTCAGCACCCGTTGTTTCTCCCCCTCAGCAACCGCTGTTTCTCCTCCATCCGCACCCTCGGTTCTCTCCCCTCTCCTCTCAGCACCCTCTGTCTCTCCTCCCTCAGCAACCCTCTGTTCCTCTCCCCCTCAGCACCCTCTGTTTCTCTACCCCCTCAAGCACCCTCTGTTCTCTCTCTCTCCGCACCCTCTGTTCTCTCTCTCTCAGCCACCCTCTGTTTCTCTCTCTCTCAGCACCCTCTGTTCTCTCTCTCTCAGCACCATCTGTTCTCTCTCTCTCAGCACCCTCGTCTCTCCCCCTCTCTCTCAGCACCCTCTGTTCTCTCCCCTCAGCACCCTCGGTCTCTCCCCCTCTTCTCGCACCCTCTGTTCTTCTCTCTCAGCACCCTCTGTTCTCTCTCTCAGCACCCTCTGTTCTCTCTCTCTCAGCACCCTCGGTCTCTCCCCCTCTCCCTCAGCACCCTCTGTTCTCTCCCCCCTCAGCACCCTCGGTCTCTCCCCCTCTCCCTCAGCACCCTCTGTTCTCTCCCCCTCCAGCACCCTCTGTTCTCTCTCCCTCAGCACCCTCGGTCTCTCCCCCTCTCCCTCAGCACCCTCTGTCTCTCCCCCTCAGCACCCTCTGTTCACTCTCTCTCAGCACCCTCTGTTCTCTCTCTCTCAGCACCCTCTGTTCACTCTCTCTCAGCACCCTCTGTTCTCTCTCTCTCAGCACCCTCTGTTCTCTCTCTCTCAGCACCATCTGTTCTCTCTCTCTCAGCACCCTCGGTCTCTCCCCCCTCTCTCTCAGCACCCTCTGTTCTCTCCCCCTCAGCACCCTCGGTCTCTCCCCCTCTCTCTCAGCACCCTCTGTTCTCTCTCTCAGCACCCTCTGTTCTCTCTCTCTCAGCACCCTCTGTTCTCTCTCTCTCAGCACCCTCTGTTCTCTCTCTCTCAGCACCCTCTGTTCTCTCTCTCTCAGCACCCTCGGTCTCTCCCCCTCCTCCCTCAGCACCCTCTGTTCTCTCCCCCTCAGCACCCTCGGTCTCTCCCCCTCTCCCTCAGCACCCTCTGTTCTCTCCCCCTCAGCACCCGCTGTTCTCTCTCCCTCAGCACCCTCGGTCTCTCCCCCTCTCCCTCAGCACCCTCTGTTCTCTCTCCCTCAGCACCCTCTGTTCTCTCCCCTCAGCACCCTCTGTTCTCTCCCCCTCAGCACCCTCTGTTCTCTCTCTCTCAGCACCCTCTGTTCTCTCTCTCTCAGCACCCTCTGTTCTCTCTCTCTCAGCACCCTCTGTTCTCTCTCTCTCAGCACAATCTGTTCTCTCTCTCTCAGCACCCTCGGTCTCTCCCCCTCTCTCTCAGCACCCTCTGTTCTCTCCCCCTCAGCACCCTCGGTCTCTCCCCCTCTCTCTCAGCACCCTCTGTTCTCTCTCTCTCAGCACCCTCTGTTCTCTCTCTCAGCACCCCTCTGTTCTCTCTCTCTCAGCACCCTCGGTCTCTCCCCCTCTCCCTCAGCACCCTCTGTTCTCTCCCCCTCAGCACCCTCGGTCTCTCCCCTCTCCCTCAGCACCCTCTGTTCTCTCCCCCTCAGCACCCTCTGTTCTCTCTCCCTCAGCACCCTCGGTCTCTCCCCCTCTCCCTCAGCACCCTCTGTTCTCTCCCCCTCAGCACCCTCTGTTCACTCTCTCTCAGCACCCTCTGTTCTCTCTCTCTCAGCACCCTCTGTTCACTCTCTCTCAGCACCCTCTGTTCTCTCTCTCTCAGCACCCTCTGTTCTCTCTCTCTCAGCACCATCTGTTCTCTCTCTCTCAGCACCCTCGGTCTCTCCCCCTCTCTCTCAGCACCCTCTGTTCTCTCCCCCTCAGCACCCTCGGTCTCTCCCCCTCTCTCTCGCACCCTCTGTTCTCTCTCTCAGCACCCTCTGTTCTCTCTCTCTCAGCACCCTCTGTTCTCTCTCTCTCAGCACCCTCTGTTCTCTCTCTCAGCACCCTCTGTTCTCTCTCTCTCAGCACCCTCTGTTCTCTCTCTCTCAGCACCCTCTGTTCTCTCTCTCTCAGCACCCTTCTGTTTCTCTCTCTCTCTCTCTCTCTCAGCACCCTCTGTTCTCTCTCTCTCTCTCTCTCTCAGCACCCTCTGTTCTCTCTCTCTCTCTCTCAGCACCCTCTGTTCTCTCTCTCTCTCTCAGCACCCTCTGTTCTCTCTCTCTCTCTCAGCCACCCCTCTGTTCTCTCTCTCTCTCTCAGCACCCTCTGTTCTCTCTCTCTCTCAGCACCCTCTGTTCTCTCTCTCTCTCTCAGCACCCTCTGTTCTCTCTCTCTCTCAGCACCCTCTGTTCTCTCTCTCTCTCAGCACCCTCTGTTCTCTCTCTCTCTCTCAGCACCCTCTGTTCTCTCTCTCTCTCTCAGCACCCTCTGTTTCTCTCTCTCTCTCTCAGCACCCTCGGTCTCTCCCCCTCGGTCTCTCCCCCTCTCTCTCAGCACCCTCTGTTCTCTCTCTCTCTCTCTCTCTCAGCACCCTCTGTTCTCTCTCTCTCTCTCTCTCTCTCTCAGCACCCTCTGTTCTCTCTCTCTCTCTCAGCACCCTCGGTCTCTCCCTCTCTCTCTCAGCACCCTCGGTCTCTCTCTCTCAGCACCCTCGGTCTCTCCCCCTCTCTCTCAGCACCCTCGGTCTATCTCTCAGCACCCTCGGTCTCTCTCCCCCTCGTCTCTCTCTCTCAGCACCCTCGGCCTCTCTCTCTCAGCACCCTCGGCCTCTCTCTCTCAGCACCCCCGGCCTCTATCTCTCAGCACCCTCGGTCTCTCTCCCCCTCGTCTCTCTCTCTCAGCACCCCCGGCCTCTCTCTCTCAGCACTCCCGGCCTCTCTCTCTCAGCACCCACGGCCTCTCTCTCTCAGCAACCCTGGCCTCTCTCTCTCAGCAACCCCGGCCTCTCTCTCTCAGCAACCCCGGCCTCTCTCTCTCAGCACCCCCGGCCTCTCTCTCTCAGCACCCCCGGCCTCTCTCTCTCAGCACCCTCGGCCTCTCTCTCTCAGCACCCTCGGGTCTCTCTCAGCACATGGTTTCAGGATGGATCTTAGGAGTGAGACACAACAAGGTGTGCCTGTTCCAGTATCTCTGCAACGTCCGGCCTCCTGGGCTTTTCGTTTAATGTCCTCTCCTTCTCCTCTGTAGCTGTACATGGTTCGTACCATGCTGGAGTCTCTGATAGCTGATAAGAGTGGTTCTAAGAAGACCCTCCGCAGCAGTCTGGAGGGACCCACCATCATGGACATGGAGAAGTTCCACAGAGAGTCCTTCTTCTATACTCACCTGCTCAACTTCAGCGGTAAGGAGTTTACAGAACCATCCTGCTCTCTGTCTCCCTGTTCCCTCTCTACCTCTAACCCTTCGTCTGTCCCCCCTTAACCCTGTCCCCCCCCTAACCCTCCGTCTGTCCCCCCCTAACCCTCCGTCTGTCCCCCCCTAACCCTCAGTCTGTCCCCTCTCTAACCCTCTGTCAAATCAAATCAAATGTATTTATATAGCCCTTCGTACATCAGCTGATATCTCAAAATGCTGTACAGAAACCCAGCCTAAAACCCCAAACAGCAAGCAATGCAGGTGTAGAAGCACGGTGGCTAGGAAAAACTCCCTAGAAAGGCCAAAACCTAGGAAGAAACCTAGAGAGGAACCAGGCTATGTGGGGTGGCCAGTCCTCTTCTGGCTGTGCCGGGTGGAGATTATAACAGAACATGGCCAAGATGTTCAAATGTTCATAAATGACCAGCATGGTCGAATAATAATAAGGCAGAACAGTTGAAACTGGAGCAGCAGCACAGTCAGGTGGAAGTTGAAACTGGAGCAGCAGCATGGCCAGGTGGACTGGGGACAGCAAGGAGTCATCATGTCAGGTAGTCCTGGGGCATGGTCCTAGGGCTCAGGTCCTCTGAGAGAGAGAGAAAGAAAGAGAGAAGGAGAGAATTAGAGAACGCACACTTAGATTCACACAGGACACCGAATAGGACAGGAGAAGTACTCCAGATATAACAAACTGACCCTAGCCCCCCGACACATAAACTACTGCAGCATAAATACTGGAGGCTGAGACAGGAGGGGTCAGGAGACACTGTGGCCCCATCCGAGGACACCCCCCGGACAGGGCCAAACAGGAAGGATGTCCCCTCTCTAACCCCCTGTCCCCTCTCTAACCCCCTGTCCCCTCTCTAACCCTCTGCCCCCCCTCTAACACCCTCTGTCCCCTCTCTAACCCTCTGTCCCCCCCTAACCCTCCGTCTGTCCCCCCTCTACCCCTAACCTTCCGTCTGTCCCCCCTCTACCCCTAACCCTCCGTCTGTCCCCTCTCTAACCCCTCTGTCCCCTCTCTAACCCCTCTGTCCCCTCTCTAACCCCTCTAACCCCTCTGTCCCCTCTCTAACCCCTCTGTCCCCTCTCTAACCCCTCTGTCCCCTCTCTAACCCCTCTGTCCCCTCTCTAACCATCTGTCCCCTCTCTAACCCCCTCTCTAACCCCCTGTCCCCTCTCTAACCCCCTGTCCCCTCTCTAATCCCCTCTCTAACCCTCTGTCCCTCTCTAACCCCCTCTCTAACCCCCTCTGTCCCCTCTCTAACCCCCTGTCCCCTCTCTAACCCCCTCTCTAACCCCCTGTCCCCTCTCTAACCCCTCTGTCCCCTCTCTAACCCCTCTGTCCCCTCTCTAACCCCTCTGTCCCCTCTCTAACCATCTGTCCCTCTCTAACCCCCTCTCTAACCCCCTGTCCCCTCTCTAACCCCCTGTCCCCTCTCTAATCCCCTCTCTAACCCTCTGTCCCCTCTCTAACCCCCTCTCTAACCCCCTCTGTCCCCTCTCTAACCCCCTGTCCCCTCTCTAACCCCCTCTCTAACCCCCTGTCCCCTCTCTAACCCTCTGTCCCCTCTCTAACCCCCTCTCTAACCCCCTCTGTCCCCTCTCTAACCATCTGTCCCCTCTCTAACCCTCTGTCCCCTCTCTAACCCCCTCTCTAACCCCCTCTGTCCCCTCTCTAACCATCTGTCCCCTCTCTAACCCTCTGTCCCCTCTCTAACCCCCTCTGTCCCCTCTCTAACCCTCTGTCTGTCCCCTCTCTAACCCTCTGTCCCCTCTCTAACCCCTCTGTCCCCTCTCTAACCCCTCTGTCCCCTCTCTAACCCCTCTGTCCCCTCTACCCCTGTCCCCTCTCTAACCCCTCTGTCCCCTCTCTAACCCCTCTGTCCCCTCTCTAACCATCTGTCCCCTCTCTAACCCCCTCTCTAACCCCCTGTCCCCTCTCTAACCCCCTGTCCCCTCTCTAATCCCCTCTCTAACCCTCTAACCCCCTCTGTCCCCTCTCTAACCCCCTGTCCCCTCTCTAACCCCCTCTCTAACCCCCTGTCCCCTCTCTAACCCCCTGTCCCCTCTCTAACCCCTCTCTAACCCCCTCTCTAACCCCCTCTGTCCCCTCTCTAACCATCTGTCCCCTCTCTAACCCTCTGTCCCCTCTCTAACCCCCTCTCTAACCCCCTCTGTCCCCTCTCTAACCATCTGTCCCTCTCTAACCCTCTGTCCCCTCTCTAACCCCCTCTGTCCCCTCTCTAACCCTCTGTCTGTCCCCTCTCTAACCCTCTGTCTGTCCCCTCTCTAACCCTCTGTCCCCTCTCTAACCCCCTCTCTAACCCCCTCTGTCCCCTCTCTAACCCCCTCTCTAACCCTCTGTCTGTCCCCTCTCTAACCCTCTGTCTGTCCCCTCTCTAACCCTCTGTCTGTCCCCTCTCTAACCCTCTGTCTGTCCCCTCTCTAACCCTCTGTCTGTCCCCTCTCTAACCCTCTGTCTGTCCCCTCTCTAACCCTCTGTCTGCCCCCTCCCTAACCCTCTGTCTGCCCCCTCCCTAACCCTCTGTCCCCTAACAGAGACCCTACAGCAGTGCTGTGACCTGTCTCAGCTGTGGTTCAGAGAGTTCTTCCTGGAGCTGACCATGGGGCGCAGGATCCAGTTCCCCATCGAGATGTCCATGCCCTGGATCCTCACAGACCACATACTGGAGACCAAGGAGGCCTCTATGATGGAGTAAGGAGGACACACACACACACACACACAGAGTCGTGTCTTCCATCCAGAGCCAGTCTGATGAAGTGTCTGTCCCCCAGGTATGTGCTGTATCCTCTGGACCTCTATAATGACAGTGCCCACTACGCCCTGACCAAGTTCAAGAAGCAGTTCCTCTACGATGAGATAGAAGCAGAGGTATGTAGTTAACTAGTTAACCATTAGACTAGTGATCACTACAGCAGAGGTATGTAGTTAACTAGTTAACTATTAGACTAGTGATCACTACAGTAGAGGTATGTAGTTAACTAGTTAACTATTAGACTAGTCATCACTACAGCAGAGGTATGTAGTTAACTAGTTAACTATTAGACTAGTGATCACTACAGCAGAGGTATGTAGTTAACTAGTTCACCATTAGACTAGTGATCACTACAGCAGAGGTATGTAGTTAACTAGTTAACTATTAGACTAGTCATCACTACAGCAGAGGTATGTAGTTAACTAGTTAACTATTAGACTAGTCATCACTACAGCAGAGGTATGTAGTTAACTAGTTAACTATTAGACTAGTCATCACTACAGCAGAGGTATGTAGTTAACTAGTTAACTATTAGACTAGTCATCACTACAGCAGAGGTATGTAGTTAACTAGTTAACTATTAGACTAGTGATCACTACAGCAGATGTATGTAGTTAACTAGTTCACCATTAGACTAGTGATCACTACAGCAGAGGTATGTAGTTAACTAGTTAACTATTAGACTAGTCATCACTACAGCAGAGGTATGTAGTTAACTAGTTAACTATTAGACTAGTCATCACTACAGCAGAGGTATGTAGTTAACTAGTTAACCATTAGACTAGTCATCACTACAGCAGAGGTATGTAGTTAACTAGTTAACCATTAGACTAGTCATCACTACAGCAGAGGTATGTAGTTAACTAGTTAACCATTAGACTAGTCATCACTACAGCAGAGGTATGTAGTTAACTAGTTAACCATTAAACTAGTCATCACTACAGCAGAGGTATGTAGTTAACTAGTTAACCATTAGACTAGTCATCACTACAGCAGAGGTATGTAGTTAACCATTAGACTAGTCATCACTACAGCAGAGGTAACTGGTTCACCATTAGACTAGTGATCACTACAGCAGAGGTATGTAGTTAACTAGTTAACCATTAGACTAGTCATCACTACAGCAGAGGTATGTAGTTAACTAGTTAACCATTAGACTAGTCATCAATACAGCAGAGGTATGTAGTTAACTAGTTAACCATTAGACTAGTGATCAATACAGCAGAGGTATGTAGTTAACTAGTTAACTATTAGACTAGTGATCAATACAGCAGAGGTATGTAGTTAACTAGTTAACTATTAGACTAGTCATCACTACAGCAGAGGTATGTAGTTAACTGGTTAACTATTAGACTAGTCATCACTACAGCAGAGGTATGTAGTTAACTAGTTAACCATTAGACTAGTGATCACTACAGCAGAGGTATGTAGTTAACTATTAGACTAGTGATCACTACAGCAGAGGTATGTAGTTAACTAGTTAACCATTAGACTAGTGATCAATACAGCAGAGGTATGTAGTTAACTAGTTAACCATTAGACTAGTGATCAATACAGCAGAGGTAACTAGTTCACCATTAGACTAGTCATCACTACAGCAGAGGTATGTAGTTAACTAGTTAACTATTAGACTAGTGATCAATACAGCAGAGGTATGTAGTTAACTGGTTCACCATTAGACTAGTCATCACTACAGCAGAAGTATGTAGTTAACTGGTTAACTATTAGACTAGTGATCACTACAGCAGAGGTATGTAGTTAACTGGTTAACTATTAGACTAGTGATCACTACAGCAGAGGTATGTAGTTAACTGGTTCACCATTAGACTAGTCATCACTACAGCAGAGGTATGTTGTTAACTGGTTAACCATTAGACTAGTGATCAATACAGCAGAGGTATGTAGTTAACTGGTTAACTATTAGACTAGTGATCACTACAGCAGAGGTATGTAGTTAACTGGTTAACCATTAGACTAGTGATCACTACAGCAGAGGTATGTAGTTAACTAGTTAACTATTAGACTAGTGATCACTACAGCAGAGGTATGTAGTTAACTGGTTAACCATTAGACTAGTCATCAATACAGCAGAGGTATGTAGTTAACTGGTTAACCATTAGACTAGTCATCACTACAGCAGAGGTATGTAGTTAACTATTAGACTAGTCATCAATACAGCAGAGGTATGTAGTTAACTATTAGACTAGTCATCAATACAGCAGAGGTATGTAGTTAACTAGTTAACTATTAGACTAGTGATCACTACAGCAGAGGTATGTAGTTAACTAGTTAACTATTAGACTAGTGATCACTACAGCAGAGGTATGTAGTTAACTAGTTAACCATTAGACTAGTCATCACTACAGCAGAGGTATGTAGTTAACTAGTTAACCATTAGACTAGTCATCACTACAGCAGAGGTATGTAGTTAACTAGTTAACTATTAGACTAGTCATCACTACAGCAGAGGTAACTAGTTAGACTAGTCATCACTACAGCAGTGGTAACTAGTTAGACTAGTCATCACTACAGCAGAGGTAACTAGTTAGACTAGTCATCACTACAGCAGAGGTAACTAGTTAGACTAGTCATCACTACAGCAGAGGTAACTAGTTAGACTAGTCATCACTACAGCAGAGGTAACTAGTTAGACTAGTCATCACTACAGCAGAGGTAACTAGTTAGACTAGTCATCACTACAGCAGAGGTAACTAGTTAGACTAGTCATCACTGAGGGGAGCTTGCCAGCTGTGTACTCTACGTTACTAGTAACATTAGATGCTGATTTGAATGTTGGCCTTACAGGAGGCTGTATAACTAACCTAAATCACATCCTCTTCAGGTCAACCTGTATTAATCTGTAACTAACCTAAATCACATCCTCTTCAGGTCAACCTGTATTAATCTGTATGATGACTGATACTGTACTTCCTATATGACATTCTCTGCAGGTCAACCTGTGTTTCGATCAGTTTGTCTACAAGCTGGCTGATCAGATATTTGCCTACTACAAGATTCTAGCTGGAAGGTACGTTATCTGAATCAATACTAATCAATACTCCATCAATACTGTTCAATGACTGAAATACGGGTGGGGTGGCGTGGGGTGGGGTGGCGCGGCGCAATGGGGTGGGTTGGGGTGGCGCGGCGCAATGGGGTGGCGTGGGGTGGGGTGGGGCAATGGGGTGGCGCAATGGGGTGGGGTGGCGCAATGGGGTGGGGTGGCGCAATGGGGTGGGGTGGCGCAATGGGATGACAGGTTTCCCTTTGCTCCTGCAATATTCTTAAAGTTTAAGTTTATTTGAATTTAGCAATAAAACTATTTATTTTCAAATATTAGTTTGGGGATCCCTGTCTGTAGTAGGCAAGACTACCCTGCTTTCAAATGTCAGCATGTCATGAAACATAAAGCCAAAAATAGGACTGAGAAAACCCGGCCTACAAGACTGTGTCATCATCACCGTCCTCTCCTGAGACTATAAACCCAGAGACTTTGAGAACCCGTCTACAAGACCCAGTTCCATCACTGTCCTCTCCTGAGACTATAAACCCAGAGACTTTGAGAACCCGTCTACAAGACCCAGTTTCATCACTGTCCTCTCCTGAGACTATAAACCTGGAGGTACGCGCTTTGTATCACACAAAATAACAACAGAGTTGCACACTGTGACAATTACAGCACTGGAGACCTCCGCTACCAGTATCTCTGACCTGACTACCGGTATCTCTGACCTGACTACCGGTATCTCTGACCTGACTACCGGTATCTCCGACCTGACTACCGGTATCTCCGACCTGACTACCGGTATCTCCGACCTGACTACCGGTATCTCCGACCTGACTACCGGTATCTCCGACCTGACTACCGGTATCTCCGACCTGACTACCGGTGAATGTGTCCTTAACTGACTAAAATGAGAAAATAACACAGAACGTTACTCTAAAAGGCTGGGGGTTTGGGTTTAACACTGCACCCTCACCATTAGACTAGTCATCACTACTACATTACTCTAAAGGGCTGGGGGTTTGGGTTTAACACTGCACCCTCACCATTAGACTAGTCATCACTACTACATTACTCTAAAAGGCTGGGGGTTTGGGTTTAACACTGCACCCTCACCATTAGACTAGTCATCACTACTACATTACTCTAAAAGGCTGGGGGTTTGGGTTTAACACTGCACCCTCACCATTAGACTAGTCATCACTACTACATTACTCTAAAGGGCTGGGGGTTTGGGTTTAACACTGCACCCTCACCATTAGACTAGTCATCACTACTACATTACTCTAAAGGGCTGGGGGTTTGGGTTTAACACTGCACCCTCACCATTAGACTAGTCATCACTACTACATTACTCTAAAGGGCTGGGGGTTTGGGTTTAACACTGCACCCTCACCATTAGACTAGTCATCACTACTACATTACTCTAAAGGGCTGGGGGTTTGGGTTTAACACTGCACCCTCACCATTAGACTAGTCATCACTACTACATTACTCTAAAGGGCTGGGGGTTTGGGTTTAACACTGCACCCTCACCATTAGACTAGTCATCACTACTACATTACTCTAAAAGGCTGGGGGTTTGGGTTTAACACTGCACCCTCACCATTAGACTAGTCATCACTACTACATTACTCTAAAAGGCTGGGGGTTTGGGTTTAACACTGCACCCTCACCATTAGACTAGTCATCACTACTACATTACTCTAAAGGGCTGGGGGTTTGGGTTTAACACTGCACCCTCACCATTAGACTAGTCATCACTACTACATTACTCTAAAGGGCTGGGGGTTTGGGTTTAACACTGCACCCTCACCATTAGACTAGTCATCACTACTACATTACTCTAAAGGGCTGGGGGTTTGGGTTTAACACTGCACACTCACCATTAGACTAGTCATCACTACTACATTACTCTAAAGGGCTGGGGGTTTGGGTTTAACACTGCACCCTCACCATTAGACTAGTCATCACTACTACATTACTCTAAAGGGCTGGGGGTTTGGGTTTAACACTGCACCCTCACCATTAGACTAGTCATCACTACTACATTACTCTAAAGGGCTGGGGGTTTGGGTTTAACACTGCACCCTCACCATTAGACTAGTCATCACTACTACATTACTCTAAAGGGCTGGGGGTTTGGGTTTAACACTGCACCCTCACCATTAGACTAGTCATCACTACTACATTACTCTAAAGGGCTGGGGGTTTGGGTTTAACACTGCACCCTCACCATTAGACTAGTCATCACTACTACATTACTCTAAAGGGCTGGGGGTTTGGGTTTAACACTGCACCCTCACCATTAGACTAGTCATCACTACTACATTACTCTAAAGGGCTGGGGGTTTGAGTTTAACACTGCACCCTCACCATTAGACTAGTCATCACTACTACATTACTCTAAAGGGCTGGGGGTTTGGGTTTAACACTGCACCCTCACCATTAGACTAGTCATCACTACTACATTACTCTAAAGGGCTGGGGGTTTGGGTTTAACACTGCACCCTCACCATTAGACTAGTCATCACTACTACATTACTCTAAAGGGCTGGGGGTTTGGGTTTAACACTGCACCCTCACCATTAGACTATTCATCACTACTACATTACTCTAAAGGGCTGGGGGTTTGGGTTTAACACTGCACCCTCACCATTAGACTAGTCATCACTACTACATTACTCTAAAGGGCTGGGGGTTTGGGTTTAACACTGCACCCTCACCATTAGACTAGTCATCACTACTACATTACTCTAAAGGGCTGGGGGTTTGTGTTTAACACTGCACCCTCACCATTAGACTCGTCATCACTACTACATTACTCTAAAGGGCTGGGGGTTTGGGTTTAACACTGCACCCTCACCATTAGACTAGTCATCACTACTACATTACTCTAAAACGCTGGGGGTTTGGGGTTAACACTGCACTCTCACCATTAGACTAGTCATCACTACTACATTACCCTAAAAGGCTGGGGGTTTGGGTTTAACACTGCACTCTGACTGTTTTCTTCTCACAGTTTGTCTAGACCTGTACCTTGTTTGGATTACATGTGTACTGGCCTTTCTACATGTGTCCTCCTCATTCAATACTGGCCCTTCTACATGTGTCCTCCTCATTCAATACTGGCCTTTCTACATGTGTCCTCCTCATTCACTACTGGCCCTTCTACATGTGTCCTCCTCATTCACTACTGGCCCTTCTACATGTGTCCTCCTCATTCACTACTGGCCCTTCTACATGTGTCCTCCTCATTCAATACTGGCCCTTCTACATCTTCTACATGTGTCCTCCTCATTCAATACTGGCCCTTCTACATGTGTCCTCCTCATTCAATACTGGCCCTTCTACATCTTCTACATGTGTCCTCCTCATTCAATACTGGCCCTTCTACATGTGTCCTCCTCATTCAATACTGGCCCTTCTACATGTGTCCTCCTCATTCAATACTGGCCCTTCTACATCTTCTACATGTGTCCTCCTCATTCACTACTGGCCCTTCTACATGTGTCCTCCTCATTCAATACTGGCCCTTCTACATGTGTCCTCCTCATTCACTACTGGCCCTTCTACATGTGTCCTCCTCATTCAATACTGGCCCTTCTACATCTTCTACATGTGTCCTCCTCATTCAATACTGGCCCTTCTACATGTGTCCTCCTCATTCAATACTGGCCCTTCTACATCTTCTACATGTGTCCTCCTCATTCACTACTGGCCCTTCTACATGTGTCCTCCTCATTCAATACTGGCCCTTCTACATGTGTCCTCCTCATTCAATACTGGCCCTTCTACGTGTGTCCTCCTCATTCAATACTGGCCCTTCTAAGTGTGTCCTCCTCATTCAATACTGGCCCTTCTACGTGTGTCCTCCTCATTCAATACTGGCCCTTCTAAGTGTGTCCTCCTCATTCAATACTGGCCCTTCTACATGTGTCCTCCTCATTCAATACTGGCCCTTCTGAAATGGTCTGTATGTGAGGCTTGGTGTTTCCGACACCCTACAGATACACAGATTCCTTTTTGTTCTCGTGTTCATCAAACACTCCTGCGTTGATGACTTATTTTTGGCCAAACTTCCAGAGGTGTTGGTGAGTGGTTTCTCCACCCCTATCCCTCAGCTGTTTACAGGAGATTGCCCTTTGACTTCTGTACCCTTCTGCCCAGCGTGTTTAACTCGTCTAAAGTAGGGTCTCTCTCTGGTTGTCTTATTGTTTATATGGTGTTTCTCTTCTCCTCAGTCTGCTGCTGGACAAGCGCCTGAGAGCGGACTGTAAGAACCAGGGAGCTAACATCCCCTGGCCCGCGTCCAACCGCTACGAGACACTGCTGAAACAACGCCACGTTCAGGTAACCCCCTGACCTCTGACCCCTAACCTTCCAACCGCTACGAGACCCTGTTGAAACAACGGCACGTTCAGGTAACCCTCTGACCTCTAACCCTCCAACCACTACTAGAACCAGGCTGAATAATCGCCATGTTCAGGTAACCCTCTGACCTCTAACCCTCCAACCACTACTAGACCCAGGCTGAATAATCGGCATGTCCAGGTAACCATCTGACCCCTAACCCTCGAACTGCCTTCGAGACTGCTAAAACAACGCTACATCCAGATGACCCCTAACCTCTGACCCCTAACCCTCCAACTACCTTCGAGACTTCTAAAACAACGCTACGTCCAGATGACCCCTAACCTCTGACCCCTAACCCTCCAACTGCCTTCGAGACTGCTAAAACAACGCTACGTCCAGATGACCCCTAACCCTCCAACTGCTTTTGAGACTGCTAAAACAACGCTACGTCCAGATGACCCCTAACCCTCCAACTAGAGGTATTCACGGGTGCAACAGACCCGAAATTCCGAGATCCAAGCGGGTCCAGGTCCCAAATTCAGATTGATTTTCATAATGTATCTGGGTTGGGTCTGATATAATTGCCACGGGTCTTAGATTGACCGCCTAGACCGCTCCTCTGTTAATGTGTGAGGTGATGAGAACTGTGTCAGCCAATGACAACTCAATAAAACGAACAGCTGATGTCCAGCTGAAACGGGTTCTAGTCACTCGGCTCACGTGTGCCTGCTTCTGAGGAGAGAGGGAGTGAAAGGATACTCCTCCCACTACTCCCTCCACTACTCCTCCACTACTCCACTACTCCCCCAAATCTCCCCCGCTACTCCACTCCCACTACTCCCTCCACTACTCCTCCACTACTACTCCACTACTCCCCCCGCTACTCCACTCCTACTCAACCCACTGCCCCACTACTCCCACCACTACTCCACTACTCCCCCCACTACTCCACTACTCCCCCCGCTACTCCACTCCTACTCCCCCCGCTACTCCACTCCTACTCCACTCCTACTCCCCCACTACTCCACTCCTACTCAACCCACTACTCCACTACTCCCCCCACTACTCCACTACTCCCCCCGCTACTCCACTCCTACTCCCCCCGCTACTCCACTCCTACTCCCCCACTACTCCACTCCTACTCCCCCACTACTCCACTCCTACTCAACCCACTACTCCACTACTCCCCCACTACTCTACTACTCCCCCACTACTCTACTACTCCTCCACTACTCCCCCACTACTCCCCATCCCAGTGTTGCCTCTCTCTTTACTTCATGTAGTCCTTGTCTGTCTGGGTTGTGTCTCATGTTGGTCCCTCTCCTCTCTCTAGCTGCTGGGTCGTTCCATAGACCTGAACCGTCTGATCACCCAGAGAGTGTCTGCTGCTCTCTACAAGTCTCTGGAGCTGGCCATCAACCGCTTTGAGAGTGAGGACCTCACATCCATCGTGGTACGACCTGCTTTAAGTGTGTCTGTGTTTTCACTGTTTTCTCTGTAACGGGAACTAGAAGGTCTGATCAAATCAAATTTATTTATATAGCCCTTCGTACATCAGCTGATATCTCAAAGTGCTGTACAGAAACCCAGCCTAAAACCCCAAACAGCAAGCAATGCAGGTGTAGAAGCACGGTGGCTAGAAAAAACTCTCTAGAAAGGCCAAAACCTAGGCAGAAACCTAGAGAGGAATCAGGCTCTGAGGGGTGGCCAGTCCTCTTCTGGCTGTGCCGGGTGGAGATTATAACAGAACATGGCCAAGATGTTCAAATGTTCATAAATGACCAGCATGGTCGAATAATAATAAGGCAGAACAGTTGAAACTGGAGCAGCAGCACGGCCAGGTGGACTGGGGACAGCAAGGAGTCATCATGTCAGGTAGTCCTGGGGCATGGTCCTAGGGCTCAGGTCCTCCGAGAGAGAGAAAGAAAGAGAATTAGAGAACGCACACTTAAATTCACACAGGACACCGGATAGGACAGGAGAAGTACTCCAGATATAACAAACTGACCCTAGCCCCCCGACACAAACTACTGCAGCATAAATACTGGAGGCTGAGACAGGAGGGGTCAGGATGAACATCAACCATATGACCCACAAGCTGTCTTCTCCCCCTCCTTGTAACAGGAACTAGAAGGTCTGATGAACATCAACCGTATGACCCACAAGCTGCTGTCTAAGTTCCTGACGCTGGACAGTATGGACGCCATGTTCCGGGAGGCCAATCACAATGTCTCCGCCCCCTACGGACGCATCACACTCCATGTCTTCTGGGAACTCAACTACGATTTCCTCCCCAACTACTGCTACAACGGATCTACTAACAGGTAACACAACTACACACAACTACTGCTACAACTACACACAACTACTGCTACAACTATACACAACTACTGCTACAACTATACACAACTACTGCTACAACTACACACAACTACTGCTACACACAACTACTGCTACAACGGATCTACTAACAGGTAACACAACTACTGCTACAACTACACACAACTACTGCTACAACTACACACAACTACTGCTACAACTACACACAACTACTGCTACAACTACACACAACTACTGCTACAACTACACACAACTACAACTACACACAACTACTGCTACAACTACACACAACTACTGCTACAACTACACACAACTACTGCTACAACGGCACACAACTACTGCTACAACTACACACAACTACTGCTACAACTACTGCTACAACTACACACAACTACAACAACACACAGACACAGAGACAGACAGACACAGAGACAGACAGACACAGAGACAGACAGACACAGAGACAGACAGACACAGAGACAGACAGACACAGAGACAGACAGACACAGAGACAGACAGACACAGAGACAGACAGACACAGAGACAGACAGACACAGAGACAGACAGACACAGAGACAGACAGACACAGAGACAGACAGACACAGAGACAGACAGACACAGAGACAGACAGACACAGAGACAGACAGACACAGAGACAGACAGACACAGAGACAGACAGACACAGAGACAGACAGACACAGAGACAGACACAGAGACAGACACAGAGACAGACACAGAGACAGACACAGAGACAGACACAGAGACAGACACAGAGACAGACAGACACAGAGACAGACAGACACAGAGACAGACAGACACAGAGACAGACAGACAGACACAGAGACAGACAGACACAGAGACAGACACAGAGACAGACACAGAGACAGACAGACAGACACAGAGACAGACAGACAGACACAGAGACAGACACAGAGACAGACACAGAGACAGACAGACAGACACAGAGACAGACACAGAGACAGACACAGAGACAGACACAGAGACAGACAGACACAGAGACAGACAGACACAGAGACAGACAGACACAGAGACAGACACAGAGACAGACAGACACAGAGACAGACAGACACAGAGACAGACAGACACAGAGACAGACAGACAGACACAGAGACAGACAGACAGACACAGAGACAGACAGACAGACACAGAGACAGACAGACAGACACAGAGACAGACAGTAACAGGAATTAAGGCCATTCAGAGAGCTCTGTTTAACACATCTTTTCTCATTTTCTAAACGGTGACATTATGAGCTTTCCACCTGTCCTTGTTTCCCCCAGAGGGCTGGTTATGAACACTGGCACAAGCTTCATTACATATCTGAGCACGAGGCAGTCAGTCGCACTGTAATACTACTGCTGATGAGAGATCAGGTGGACTTGTTTCCATGGCGACAGATTTTCATTCAAATATTCTAAAATCCACATTAAAGGAGATTGAGCATTTCTCTACCAAACTGACTTTCATTTATTTTACCCCTTTTTCTCCCCGATGTTGTGGTATCCAATTGGTAGTTACAGTCTTGTCCCATCGCTGCAACTCCCGTACAGACTCGGGAGAGGCGAAGGTCGAGAGCCATGCGTCCTCCAAAACACGACCCGGCCAAAACGCTCTGCTTCTTCATACACTGCTAGCTTAACCCGGAAGCCAGCCGCACCAATGTGTCGGAGGAAACACCGTACACATGGTGACCGAAGTCAGCTTGCAGGCACCTGGCCCGCCACATGGTGTCGCTAGAGTGCAATGGGACAAGGACATCCCTGCCGGCCAAACCCTCCCCTAACCCGGACGACGCTGGGCCAAACCCTCCCCTAACCCGGACGACGCTGGGCCAAACCCTCCCCTAACCCGGACGACGCTGGGCCAAACCCTCCCCTAACCACGCTGGGCCAATTGTGCGCCACCTCATGGGTCCTCCCGGTCACGGTCAGCTTCCACACAGTCCGGGATCAAACCCGGGTCTGTAGTGCCGCCTCTAGCACTGCAGGTACAAGTCAGTGCGTGATGACAGTGCGCTTCAGTTGTCATGTACCGAATAAAAATATCAAGTTCAATGTGTTTCCATCCATTTTCAACTCCACCGCTGCGTTAAATAGAAAATGTGCCGACTCTGGTCTTGGTACGTGCTTTCTAGCCAACAGCTCCCAGGCACAGTGTGGACAGGCTATTAGTCTACATGATGACATTATTATGGATCCTCATGTCACCAGAACCTCAATATTTATTGGAAAGGAGAATCAAGATCAACGTGCACGTTCACCACCTTGTGAAGTTCGTCACTAGTTTCATTTGTAGCCTACTAAACGGTATAGTTCCCTGAGTTGTAGTGAGAGGACCACACACACCATATCATCGCGGGACTCCACATTTCCCCTGCTATTTCCCTCATGAACAATTTTACCAACACAAAAAGATCACACCATGTCTAACAAACTTTCTGTCAGCATTTATAGAATGACATCAAAACTTCCTGTTCTCTCTAGGTTCGTCCGCACGGTCCTGCCGTTCTCACAGGAGTTCCAGAGGGACAAGCCACCCAACGCCCAGCCCCAGTACCTGTACGGGTCAAAGGTCAGTACAACCCTACCCAGCCCCAGTACCTGTACGGGTCAAAGGTCAGTACAACCCTACCCAGCCCCAGTACCTGTACGGGTCAAAGGTCAGTACAACCCTACCCAGCCCCAGTACCTGTACGGGTCAAAGGTCAGTACAACCCTACCCTACCCAGCGCCTGTACGGTTCAAAGGTCAGTACAACCCTACCCAGCCCCAGCACCTGTATGGGTCAAAGGTCAGTTCAACCCTAATACCTGACCCCTAACTCCCTGTAAAACTACCTGAAGTCAAACTCTCTCTAGCCGTTCACACACTTATGTGTTTCAGCCAAACAGACGTAGAACATATCAAACGTCTGCTATTGGTTTATCTGGTATCAAACGTCTGCTATTGGTTTATCTGGTATCAAACGTCTGCTATTGGTTTATCTGGTATCAAACGTCTGCTATTGGTTTATCTGGTATCAAACGTCTGCTATTGGTTTATCTGGTATCAAACAGACGTAGAACATCAAACAATACCGGAGCCTGGGTGCGAATCCAGAGTCTCTGGTGGCACAGCTAGCACTGCAATGCAGTGCCCTAGACCACTTCTTCCTTGCTGAGAGGCCTTTCAGGTTATATCGATATAGGACTCGTTTTACTGTGGATATAGATACTTTTGTACCTGCTTCCTCCAGAATCTTCACACGGTCCTTTGCTGTTGTTCTGGGATTGATTTGCACTTTTCATACCAAAGTACGTTCATCTCTAGGAGACAGAGCACGTCTCCTTCCTGAGCGGTATGACGGCTGCGTGGTTCCATGGTGTTTATACTTGCGGACTATAGTTTGTACAGATGAACGTGGTACCTTCAGACGTTTGATAATTGCTCCCAAGGATGAACCAGACTTGTGGAGGTCTACAAATTTGTTTTCTGAGTTCTCGGCTGATTTCTTTTGATTTTCCCATGATGTCAAGCAAAGAGGCACTGAGTTTGAAGGTGGGCCTTGAAATACATCCAGAGGTACACCTCCAATTGACTCAAATTATGTCAATTAGCCTATCAGAAGCTTCTAAAGCCATGACATAATTTTCTGGAATTTTCCAAGCTGTTTAAAGGCACAGTCAACTTAGTGTATGTAAACTTCTGACCCACTGGATTTGTGATACAGTGAATTATAAGTGAAATAATCTGTCTGTAAACAATTGTTGAAAAAATACTTGTGTCATGCACAAAGTAGATGTCCTAACCGACTTGCCAAAACTATAGTTTGTTCACAAGAAATGTATGGAGTGGTTGAAAAACGAGCTTTAATGACTCCAACCTAAGTGTATGTAAACTTCTGACTTCAACTATATCATTAGAGCTGTAGTACCCCCTAGTCTGGCTGTAATACCCCCTAGTCTGGCTGTAGTACCCCCTAGTCTGGCTGTAGTACCCCCTAGTCTGGCTGTAGTACCCCCTAGTCTGGCTGTAATACCCCATAGTCTGGCTGTAGTACCCCCTAGTCTGGCTGTAGTACCCCCTAGTCCGGCTGTAGTACCCCCTAGTCTGGCTGTAGTACCCCCTAGTCTGGCTGTAGTACCCCATAGTCTGGCTGTAGTACCCCCTAGTCTGACTGTAGTACCCCCTAGTCTGGCTGTAGTCCCCCCTAGTCTGGCTGTAGTCCCCCCTAGTCTGGCTGTAGTACCCCCTAGTCTGGCTGTAGTACCCCCTAGTCTGGCTGTAATACCCCCTAGTCTGGCTGTAGTACCCCCTAGTCTGGCTGTAGTACCCCCTAGTCTGGCTGTAGTACCCCCTAGTCTGGCTGTAGTACCCCCTAGTCTGGCTGTAGTACCCCCTAGTCTGGCTGTAGTACCCGCGAGTCTGGCTGTAGTACCCGCGAGTCTGGCTGGGCTGTAGTACCCGCGAGTCTGGCTGGGCTGTAGTACCCGCGAGTCTGGCTGGGCTGTAGTACCCCCGAGTCTGGCTGGGCTGTAGTACCCCCGAGTCTGGCTGGTCTGTAGTACCCCCGAGTCTGGCTGGTCTGTAGTACCCCCGAGTCTGGCTGGGCTGTAGTACCCCCGAGTCTGGCTGGGCTGTAGTACCCCCGAGTCTGGCTGTGTATCTGTCATAGTAGTTGTGACGTGAATGAAGATGTAAACCAGGTGATGAGAAGTACAGTCGTGGCCAAAAGTTTTGAGAATGACACAAATATTAATTTCTACAAAGTTTGCTGCTTCAGTGCCTTTAGACATTTTTGTCAGATGTTACTGTGGAATACTGAAGTATAATTACAAGCATTTCATAAGTGTTAAAGGCTTTTATTGACAATTACATGAAGTTGATATTTTCAGTGTTGACCCTTCTTTTTCAAGACCTCTGCAATCCACCCTGGCATGCTGTCAATTAACTTCTGGGCCACATCCTGACTGATGGCAGCCCATTCTTGCATAATCAATGCTTGGAGTTTGTCAGAATTGAGGGGTTTTTGTTTGTCCACCCGCCTCTTGAGGATTGACGACAAGTTCTCAATGGGATTAGGGTCTGGGGAGTTTCCTGGCCATGGACCCAAAATATCGATGTTTTGTTCCCCGAGCCACTTAGTTATCACTTTTGCCTTATGGCAAGGTGCTCCATCATGCTGGAAAAGGCATTGTTCGTCACCAAACTGTTCCTGGATGGTTGGGAGAAGTTGCTCTCGGAGGATGTGTTGGTACTATTCTTTATTCATGGCTGTGTTCTTAGGCAAAATTGTGAGTGAGTCCACTCCCTTGGCTGAGAAGCAACACCACACATGAATGGTCTCAGGATGCTTTACTGTTGGCATGACACAGGACTGATGGTAGCGCTCACCTTGTCTTCTCCGGACAAGCTTTTTTCCGGATAACCCAAACAATCGGAAAGGGGATTTATCAGAGAAAATTACTTTACCCCAGTCCTCAGCAGTCCAATCCCTGTACCTTTTGCAGAATATCAGTCTGTCCCTGATGTTTTTCCTGGAGAGAAGTGGCTTCTTTGCTGCCCTTCTTGACACCAGGCCATCCTCCAAAAGTCTTTCTCACTGTGCGTGCAGATGACCTCACACCTGCCTGCTGCCATTCCTGAGCAAGCTCTGTACTGGTGGTGCCCCGATCCCACAGCTGAATCAACTTTAGGTCATGGCGCTTGCTGGACTTTCTTGGGCACCCTGAAGCCTTCTTCACAACAATTGAACCACTCTTCTTGAAGTTCTTGATGATTCGATAAATGGTTGATTTCGGTGCAATCTTACTGGCAGCAATATCCTTGCCTGTGAAGCCCTTTTTGTGGAAAGCAATGATGACGGCACGTGTTTCCTTGCAGGTAACCATGGTTGACAGAGGAAGAACAATGCACCACCATCCTTTTGAAGCTTCCAGTCTGTTTTTCGAACTCAATCAGCATGACAGAGTGATCTCCAGGCTTGTCCTCGTCAACACTCACACCTGTGTTAACGAGAGAATCACTGACATGATGTCAGCTGGTCCTTTTGTGGCAGGGCTGAAATGCAGTGAAATGTTTATTTGGGTTTCAGTTCATTTGCATGGCAAATAGGGACTTTGGAATTAATTTCAATTCATCTGATCACTCTTCATAACATTCTTTCAGTATATGCAAATTGCCATCATACAAACTGAGGCAGCAGACTTTGTGAAAATGTATATTTGTGTCCTTCTCAACTTTTGGCCATGACTGTAGTGTAGGGTTTACCAGGTGATCAGCAGTAGTGTCTGGTTTACCAGGTGATCAGTAGTAGTGTCTGGTTTACCAGGTGATCAGCAGTAGTGTCTGGTTTACCAGGTGATCAGCAGTAGTGTCTGGTTTACCAGGTGATCAGCAGTAGTGTCTGGTTTACCAGGTGATCAGCAGTAGTGTCTGGTTTACCAGGTGATCAGCAGTAGTGTCTGGTTTACCAGGTGATCAGCAGTAGTGTCTGGTTTACCAGGTGATCAGCAGTAGTGTCTGGTTTACCAGGTGATCAGCAGTAGTGTCTGGTTTACCAGGTGATCAGCAGTAGTGTCTGGTTTACCAGGTGATCAGCAGTAGTGTCTGGTTTACCAGGTGATCAGCAGTAGTGTCTGGTTTACCAGGTGCACAAAACAAAAACAGTGAAATGAAAGAAATCTAAATGTCCTTAGTTTACTGCATCGTGGGGACCATATTAAACTACAGCAGTTTACTGCATCGTGGGGACCATATTAAACTAAAGCAGTTTACTGCATCGTGGGGACCATATTAAACTACAGCAGTTTACTGCATCGTGGGGACCATATTAAACTAAAGCAGTTTACTGCATCGTGGGGACCATATTAAACTATAGCAGTTTACTGCATCGTGGGGACCATATTAAACTACAGCAGTTTACTGCATCGTGGGGACCATATTAAACTACAGCAGTTTACTGCATCGTGGGGACCATATTATGCATTATTATGCATATTATGCATTTCTACAGGCCCTTAACTTCCTGTCTCCCTCTACCTCTCCCCTCTCTACAGGCTCTGAACCTGGCGTACAGCAGTATCTTTGGTTTCTACAGGCACTTTGTTGGTCCTCCTCACATCAAGGCCATGTGTCGTCTGCTGGGGTACCAGGGCATCGCTGTGGTCATGGAGGAGCTGCTGAAAGTGGTCAAGAGCCTGGTGAGAAAGGAGAGGGGTGGTGGAATGGTGGGGTGGGATGGAGGAGGGTTTGGGGGTGGGATGGAGGAGTGGTGGAATGGTGGGGGGTTGGAGGAGAGGAGGAGGGCTGGGGGGGTGGGATGGAGGAGGGGTGGTGGAATGGTGGCGTGGGATGGGATGGAGGAGGGGTGGGATGGAGGAGGGTTTGGGGGTGAGATGGAGGGTGTGGGAGTGTGAGCATTTCATACCATCATGCAGTATGTTATTAACCCTGCCCCTCCCCCCCTCAGCTCCATCATGCAGTATGTTATTAACCCCCCCCCCCAGCTCCAGGTGTCCCTCATTCAGTATGTTATTAACACCCCCCACCCCCATCATGCAGTATGTTATTAACCCTGCCCCCCCCCTCAGCTCCAGGGCACCATCATGCAGTATGTGAAGACCCTGATGGAGGTGATGCCTAAGATCTGCCGTCTCCCTCGCCACGAGTACGGCTCGCCGGGTGAGTCAGAGGGAGCTTTCTTCAATGTCTTGACATATCGTTATGTAATTAAAGGTTTTAGCAAGGCAAAGTAGATGACAGTAGCTAGCTGTTTAGCTTATGTAAATCAAATCCAATTTTATTTGTCACATACATGTTTAGCAGATGTTAATGCGAGTGTATCGAAATGCTTGTGCTTCTAGTTCCGACCGTGCAGTAATATCTAACCTAACAATATCCGCCTCTCCTCAATGCCAGGTATCCTGGAGTTTTTCCACCACCAGCTGAAGGACATAGTGGAGTACGCCGAGTTGAAGACTGTCTGTTTCCAGAACCTCAGAGAAGTCGGCAATGCTCTCCTCTTCTGTCTGCTCAGCGAACAGAGCCTGGTAAGATCTTTAACCACAGCGCCACCTTGTCAGTGATTTGATAAAACTGATTGGCAGCCATTCTTCTTCGCTGGGCTAGATGTTGTCTTCAGAAAGTATTCCTACCGCCTGACTTATTCCATATAGAGCCAG
Source organism: Oncorhynchus kisutch (assembly GCF_002021735.2). NCBI lineage: Eukaryota > Metazoa > Chordata > Actinopteri > Salmoniformes > Salmonidae > Oncorhynchus > Oncorhynchus kisutch. The sequence goes on from NC_034186.2 coordinate 678,025, forward strand.
AATAAATACAAACATCTCACTCATCTACACACAAAACCCCTTAATGAAAAAGTGAAAATGTGTTTTTTTGGGGGGGGGGCAGGCGGCCTCGTGGTTAGAGCTGGACTAGTAACTGGAACCCCCGAGCTGTCACGGTACACATCTGTGGTTCTGCCCCTGAACAGGCAGTTAACCCACTGTTCCCCTGAACAATACTAGCCTGAGCGCTAACCCTCATACTGGCCGCCTTTCATACTAGCCTGAGCGCTAACCCTCATACTGGCCGCCTTTCATACTAGTCTGAGAGCTAACCCTCATACCGGCTGCCTTTCATACTAGCCTGAGAGCTAACCCTCATACTGGCTTCCACCGGCCGCCTTTCATTCTAGCCTGAGAGCTAACCCTCATACCGGCCACCTTTCATACTAGCCTGACAGCTAACCCTCATACCGGCCACCTTTCATACTAGCCTGAGAGTTAACCCTCATACCGGCCGCCTTTCATACTAGCCTGAGTGCTAACCCTCATACTGGCCGCCTTTCATACTAGCCTGAGAGCTAACCCTCATACCGGCCGCCTTTCATACTAGCCTGAGAGCTAACCCTCATACTAGCCGCCTTTCATTCTAGCCTGAGAGCTAACCCTCATACTAGCCGCCTTTCATTCTAGCCTGAGAGCTAACCCTCATACTGGCCACCTTTCATACTAGCCTGAGAGCTAACCCTCATACCGGCCGCCTTTCATTCTAGCCTGAGAGCTAACCCTCATACTGGCCGCCTTTCATTCTAGCCTGAGAGCTAACCCTCATACCGGCCGCCTTTCATACTAGCCTGAGAGCTAACCCTCATACTAGCCGCCTTTCATTCTAGCCTGAGAGCTAACCCTCATACTAGCCGCCTTTCATTCTAGCCTGAGAGCTAACCCTCATACTGGCCACCTTTCATACTAGCCTGAGAGCTAACCCTCATACCGGCCGCCTTTCATTCTAGCCTGAGAGCTAACCCTCATACTGGCCGCCTTTCATTCTAGCCTGAGAGCTAACCCTCATACCGGCCGCCTTTCATACTAGCCTGAGAGCTAACCCTCATACTAGCCGCCTTTCATTCTAGCCTGAGAGCTAACCCTCATACTAGCCGCCTTTCATTCTAGCCTGAGAGCTAACCCTCATACTGGCCACCTTTCATACTAGCCTGAGAGCTAACCCTCATACCGGCCGCCTTTCATTCTAGCCTGAGAGCTAACCCTCATACTGGCCGCCTTTCATTCTAGCCTGAGAGCTAACCCTCATACCAGCCACCTTTCATTCTAGCCTGAGAGCTAACCCTCATACCAGCTTCCACTAGCCGCCTTTCATTCTAGCCTGAGAGCTAACCCTCATACCAGCCACCTTTCATTCTAGCCTGAGAGCTAACCCTCATACCAGCTTCCACTAGCCGCCTTTCATTCTAGACTGAGAGCTATCCCTCATACCGGCCACCTTTCATTCTAGACTGAGAGCTAACCCTCATACCGGCCGCCTTTCATTCTAGACTGAGAGCTAACCCTCATACCGGCCGCCTTTCATTCTAGACTGAGAGCTAACCCTCATACCGGCCGCCTTTCATTCTAGCCTGGGAGCTAACCCTCATACCGGCCGCCTTTCATTCTAGCCTGGGAGCTAACCCTCATACTGGCTTCCACCAGCCGCCTTTCATTCTAGACTGAGAGCTAACCCACATACCGGCCACCTTTCATACTAGACTGAGAGCTATCCCTCATACTGCCTTTCTAAAGTCTATTTCATACAGAGTGCATCCGTGCAACTTGTTATTTTACTACTGAACTTATTTGGGCATATGACATAACAAAGGGGTTGAATTCTTATTGGCTCAGGGACATTGCAGCTTTCATTTATAAAAAATGTCTAAACATAATTTCACTTTGACATTATGGGGTATTGTGTGTAGGCCATTGACACAATCTCAATGTAATCCGTTTTAAATTCAGGCTGTAACACAAGAAAATGTGGAGAATGTCCTTTCGTGTGAATACGTTCTGAAGGCACTAGCTGTGTGATATGTGTTTCCTCTCAGTCGCAGGAGGAAGTTTGTGACCTGCTTCATGCCGCACCGTTCCAGAACATTCTGCCCAGGGTCCATGTCAAAGGTAATAATGTCTTTATTTATTCTGTGCTGTGTGTTAGTGTCAGACTAGTGCATGTGTCAGTCAGTCTGAATGGATCTCTTGTCTCTTCTCAGAGGGTGAGCGTCTTGATGCCAAGATGAAACGCCTGGAGGCTAAGTACACAGCCCTGCACCTGGTTCCTCTGATAGAACGCCTGGGAACCCCACAGGTACCATCACACTGCCTTAGTAAACACCAGCCCTGGGAACCCCACAGGTACCATCACACTGCCTTAAACACCAGCCCTGGGAACCCCACAGGTACCATCACACTGCCTTAGTAAACACCAGCCCTGGGAACCCCACAGGTACCATCACACTGCCTTAGTAAACACCAGCCCTGGGAACCATCACACTGCCTTAGTAAACACCAGCCCTGGGAACCCCACAGGTACCATCACACTGCCTTAGTAAACACCAGCCCTGGGAACCCCACAGGTACCATCACACTGCCTTAGTAAACACCAGCCCTGCACCTGGGAACCCCACAGGTACCATCACACTGCCTTAGTAAACACCAGCCCTGGGAACCATCACACTGCCTTAGTAAACACCAGCCCTGGGAACCCCACAGGTACCATCACACTGCCTTAGTAAACACCAGCCCTGGGAACCCCACAGGTACCATCACACTGCCTTAGTAAACACCAGCCCTGGGAACCCCACAGGTACCATCACCCCTCCTTAGTAAACACCAGTACTGCCCCATACTTCTGTGGCTGTACACAGAATCTCATCTCTACCCTCTTCCTCCATCTCCCTCCCCCCTGTAGCAAATAGCCATAGCTCGTGAAGGTGACCTGCTGACCAAAGAGCGTCTGTGCTGTGGCCTGTCCATGTTCGAGGTCATCCTGACTCGCGTCCGCGGTTTCCTGGACGACCCCATCTGGCGCGGCCCGTTGCCCAGCAACGGCGTGATGCACGTGGACGAGTGTGTGGAGTTTCACCGGCTGTGGAGCGCCATGCAGTTTGTTTACTGCATCCCTGTAGGAGCACACGAGTTCACCGTGGAGTGAGTAGTGACACAGCATTGGTCTAGAAGGATCCCTGAGGGGTTTACACTGCTCTGTATAGAGGGGGGGATCTCTGAGGGGTGTACACTGCTCTGTATAGGGGGGGTGATCTCTGCTCTGTATAGGGGGGGGGTGATCTCTGAGGGGTGTACACTGCTCTGTATAGAGGGGGGGTCTCTGAGGGGTTTACACTGCTCTGTACGGTCTCCACTGGGCTAGGTATATAACCTGTTGTATTTTCCAGGCAGTGTTTCGGGGACGGTCTCCACTGGGCTGGGTGTATGATCATCTCCCTACTGGGTCAACAGAGACGCTTTGACATCCTGGACTTCAGCTATCACCTGCTGAAGGTGCAGAAACACGATGGAAAGGATGAGATCATCAAGAGTGTGGTGAGTGGAGGGTCGGGTCAGCGACACTAGAACCTTCAGATCCCAAACATGTTCATTAGTGCAAACCGTAGCAAAAACGTTTTGCAACGAGAACTAACATTTCTCATTGGATAAGTTCTAGTCAGTCCCTTTGGTTCCTCGTCAATATGACCATGGACACATTTTAGACTTTCAAGTGGGTGTCATGCTTGGGTCTTTTTGGTATCCACCTCTGTCTTCTAGATCAATGATCACTTTCACTCTACTTCCTCAGCCTCTTAAAAAGATGGTGGACAGAATCCGCAAGTTCCAGGTCCTCAACGACGAGATCTTTGCCATCCTGAACAAGTACCTGAAGTCAGGTGATGGAGAGAACATGCCAGTGGAGCACGTCCGGTGTTTCCAGCCTCCTATCCACCAATCCCTGGCCAGCAACTGAAGATTGACCGGTGCACGTTTCCTATAGTACCATCCCATGTCAGAAATGGCACCCTATGCCCTATATAGGACACTACTTTATATAAACGGCACTACATAGGGAATAGGGTGCCTTTTGGAACGTAGCCCATCAGACTAGACACACAATATTCCTTAATCTGCTTCATTCACCTTTTAGGTTTTAAAGCAGCAGCGGACCACGAGACTAAAGCCTTGTTCACACTTAATGCCTTAATGTGTTCAGACAGCTGACATGGCTACGCTGGTTGTCATAGTAACAACAGGTGTGTGCACAGTGGTGGTGGTGAGTTTGACACCCCTGCCTCGAAGGATGAGATGATCCAACTTTTCAAAACGAGTCCTCTCTTGCTCACCACAGCAGTCAACTAGCTAGCCGTTGGGCTTTCTAGCACAATCACTCATTAGTTTCTAAATAACACGCTAGTTAGTTCCTGTCAGAGTAGCTAGCAAGCAACAAGATATGTTGGGGAAATAAATTAGATTTGACCGTTCAGGCAAGTCCCCTACAAATGTGGCTTGAAATATCTGCTTCCGTGTGTTTTTTGGCTGTTCAGACGGCAGGAAGCAGATCAGGTCACTTCAAACTGCCAGTGTGAACAAGGCAAGAGGTCTAACTTTCCTGACAAACTGTTTGTACCCAATTGTGCCTTATGATCTTAATAGCTGTTTTCATTCTAAACTCGTGTTTTATGGAGCATTTAAACTATCAAATGATTATTTAAGGGGTTTGCGGTGGTGGGATGTAATTGGTGAACAGTAGTATGATTCGTTAAACATTAGCAGCGTAAAGGAAACCAAGTGCTTCTTTATAACCATTTATTCACTGTGCCTTTTTTGGAATCATTTTTAATTCAATAAATATATAACAAATCTCTGCTTGTTCTTGAGAACATTTTTTATGCAAACAATACACACAAAAAAGGTTAATGGTGATTTTCAGAACTCTTCCTTTCAAGTATCATATTGACCAGACAAAGACTAGGGATCTCCACAGGGGTTGAATAAGGATATTTTACCTAAATTAATCTGTTGATTTGTAGACACTCAGTGGCTGGTTAAACATGTGGAGTAGACTATTGACCGCTCTATGGAGATGAAGCTCCGTCCACGCAGTCAGATATCCAGGGAAACAGAAGGGAAATTACAATCAGTTGGTCCATCCATGTCACAGGTTTTTTTCTTTCTTCCTAGAGTCGATTTGTCTCCAAACGTCCACACCAATGTAATGGTCCTAGTCAGTAGAACTACACCAGACCGCCAGCTAGTTCCTCTAAGAGGCTGTTATATCACCATTCCTCCTGGACAGACTGTCAAACGGCAGGCCCACCTCCCTCTCCTCCAGGTTCATGTCTGTGGAGTCATTGCGCAGCAGTTCGTAGCTGCCGTGTGTTGCCACTCCGTTAGCTGCCGGCCCGGGCCTCTCGTCCTTCCTGATGGACACCGCCAGCGTGGACAGGCTCACACTAAGGTCCTTGAAGGCATGGAGCAGAAAGATACCAACTATAATGGTCAGGAACCCACTCAGAGTCCCGATAACATCAGCAGTAGCCATGTGCTCCCACTCCTTGAAGAGGATGGCAGAGCAGGAGAGGACTGAGGTGGTGAAGAACACGTAGTAGATGGGTGTGACCAGGGAGGTGTTGAAGATATCCAGAGCCTTGTTCAGGTAGTTTATCTGAGTGGAGACGCAGGCCACCAGCCCAAGCAGTAACACCCAGGCTAAAGGGTTCCCCACCACGGACCTCCCAGCTATGGCCTCTTTGATGGCGATGCCCAACCCCTTCACACACGACACCGACAGAGCTCCTATCACAGAGCAGATGGTAATATACACCATGATGTTGGTCTGGCCGTGCCGAGGGCCCACCACCAAGATGAAGATGAGCGCTACGATGATGACGAAGGTGGCAAACACCAGGAAACCTGAGGAAGAGGAAGGATCATTAGAAACATAACGAAGGAGATGCTTTCATCCAAAGTGATTTAGTGCATACACTTTTACAAATGAGTGGTCCCAGGAATCAAACCTACTACCCTGGCATTACAAGCACCATGCTCTACCAACTACCAAGAGACCACTTGTAAAGGGATTAAAAGAGCAGTCCGGGATAAAGTCGATCATAAATCAAGTTGCAACATCCAGCATAGAAAAAGTAACATTCTTATATATATTAAATCAGACGACACCAAATGTTCTGTAAACACCAGCCAGAGGCTTGTAGGAAGTCGCTACAGAATCGGTGTCTGAAGACAAACTTTAACCACAACATTCAACAGTATGTTCTAATTCAGAGTAAATAACTAAACGGACACTATGGAAGTTGAATTCTTCCCACCACAACTAGTATGTGTATATACTCCTCCTCCTCTCCAATCCTTACATCTTATGGTTCCACAGGAAGAGGAAGTGATAGGGTAATAAACCATAATTTCTCCCTGAAGGGGATCTGACCTCAACCCCTCATTTGCCTAATCCACAGATATCCCCTCTAGCAATCCTGTGACTTCCTCCCATCCATCCAGCACATTCCACCGCCATCTGGCTCCTACCGACAACCATTACCTTCTGGTGTAAAAACCAGTCTCTAGGACAGCAATGTTCCAAGTTGAACCCAGAATCCTCTGGTGTAAAAACCAGTCTCTAGGACAGCAATGTTCCAAGTTGAACCCAGAATCCAACAGCGATAAACAGGTCAGACGGTAAGAACAGCAGTACATAATTAACAGCCATATAAATATGGTACTTAAACATACATGGTCAACTCCTCTTTCCCTTCCTATGGGAATGTATCTGTCATACATGGTCAACTCCTCTTTCCCTTCCTATGGGAATGTATCTGTCATACATGGTCAACTCCTCTTTCCCTTCCTATGGGAATGTATCTGTCTCCACCTCCACACACAACCATGTTTATTATATATCACTCACCATGTTTATCATATATCACTCACCATGTTTATCATATATCACTCACCATGTTTATCATATATCACTCACCATGTTTATCATATCAATCCATAAGTCACTCACCATGTTTATCACATCAATCCATAAGTCACTCACCATGTTTATTATATATCACTCACCATGTTTATCATATCATTCACCATAACACTCACCATGTTTATCATATATCACGCACCATGTTTATCATATCACTCACCATGTTTATCACATCAATCCATAAGTCACTCACCATGTTTATTATACAGTGCCTTGCGAAAGTATTCGGCCCCCTTGAACTTTGCGACCTTTTGCCACATTTCAGGCTTCAAACAAAGATATAAAACTGTATTTTTTTGTGAAGAATCAACAACAAGTGGGACACAATCATGAAGTGGAACGACATTTATTGGATATTTCAAACTTTTTTAACAAATCAAAAACTGAAAAATTGGGCGTGCAAAATTATTCAGCCCCTTTACTTTCAGTGCAGCAAACTCTCTCCAGAAGTTCAGTGAGGATCTCTGAATGATCCAATGTTGACCTAAATGACTAATGATGATAAATACAATCCACCTGTGTGTAATCAAGTCTCCGTATAAATGCACCTGCACTGTGATAGTCTCAGAGGTCCGTTAAAAGCGCAGAGAGCATCATGAAGAACAAGGAACACACCAGGCAGGTCCGAGATACTGTTGTGAAGAAGTTTAAAGCCGGATTTGGATACAAAAGATTTCCCAAGCTTTAAACATCCCAAGGAGCACTGTGCAAGCGATAATATTGAAATGGAAGGAGTATCAGACCACTGCAAATCTACCAAGACCTGGCCGTCCCTCTAAACTTTCAGCTCATACAAGGAGAAGACTGATCAGAGATGCAGCCAAGAGGCCCATGATCACTCTGGATGAACTGCAGAGATCTACAGCTGAGGTGGGAGACTCTGTCCATAGGACAACAATCAGTCGTATATTGCACAAATCTGGCCTTTATGGAAGAGTGGCAAGAAGAAAGCTATTTCTTAAAGATATCCATAAAAAGTGTCGTTTAAAGTTTGCCACAAGCCACCTGGGAGACACACCAAACATGTGGAAGAAGGTGCTCTGGTCAGATGAAACCAAAATTGAACCTTTTGGCAACAATGCAAAACGTTATGTTTGGCGTAAAAGCAACACAGCTCATCACCGTGAACACACCATCCCCACTGTCAAACATGGTGGTGGCAGCATCATGGTTTGGGCCTGCTTTTCTTCAGCAGGGACAGGGAAGATGGTTAAAATTGATGGGAAGATGGATGGAGCCAAATACAGGACCATTCTGGAAGAAAACCTGATGGAGTCTGCAAAAGACCTGAGACTGGGACGGAGATTTGTCTTCCAACAAGACCATGATCCAAAACATAAAGCAAAATCTATAATGGAATGGTTCAAAAATAAACATATCCAGGTGTTAGAATGGCCAAGTCAAAGTCCAGACCTGAATCCAATCGAGAATCTGTGGAAAGTGGAAACTGCTGTTCACAAATGCTCTCCATCCAACCTCACTGAGCTCGAGCTGTTTTGCAAGGAGGAATGGGAAAAAAATTCAGTCTCTCGATGTGCAAAACTGATAGAGACATACCCCAAGCGACTTACAGCTGTAATCACAGCAAAAGGTGGCGCTACAAAGTATTAACTTAAGGGGGCTGAATAATTTTGCACGCCCAATTTTTCAGTTTTTGATTTGTTAAAAAAGTTTGAAATATCCAATAAATGTCGTTCCACTTCATGATTGTGTCCCACTTGTTGTTGATTCTTCACAAAAAAATACAGTTTTATATCTTTATGTTTGAAGCCTGAAATGTGGCAAAAGGTCGCAAAGTTCAAGGGGGCCGAATACTTTCGCAAGGCACTGTATATCACTCACCATGTTTATTATATATCACTCACCATGTTTATCATATCAATCCATAAGTCACTCACCATGTTTATTATATATCACTCACCATGTTTATCATATCAATCCATAAGTCACTCACCATGTTTATCATATCAATCCATAAGTCACTCACCATGTTTATCATATCACTCCATAAGTCACTCACCATGTTTATCATATCAATCCATAAGTCACTGACCATGTTTATTATATATCACTCACCATGTTTATCATATCAATCCATAAGTCACTCACCATGTTTATTATATATCACTCACCATGTTTATCATATCAATCCATAAGTCACTCACCATGTTTATCATATCAATCCATAAGTCACTCACCATGTTTATCATATCAATCCATAAGTCACTCACCATGTTTATCATATCAATCCATAAGTCACTGACCATGTTTATTATATATCACTCACCATGTTTATTATATATCACTCACCATGTTTATCATATCAATCCATAAGTCACTCACCATGTTTATCATATCAATCCATAAGTCACTCACCATGTTTATCATATCAATCCATAAGTCACTCACCATGTTTATCATATCAATCCATAAGTCACTCACCATGTTTATCATATCAATCCATAAGTCACTCACCATGTTTATCATATCAATCCATAAGTCACTGACCATGTTTATTATATATCACTCACCATGTTTATCATATCAATCCATAAGTCACTCACCATGTTTATCATATCAATCCATAAGTCACTCACCATGTTTATTATATATCACTCACCATGTTTATCACATCAATCCATAAGTCACTCACCATGTTTATTATATATCACTCACCATGTTTATCATATCAATCCATAAGTCACTCACCATGTTTATCATATCAATCCATAAGTCACTGACCATGTTTATTATATATCACTCACCATGTTTATCACATCAATCCATAAGTCACTCACCATGTTTATCATATCAATCCATAAGTCACTCACCATGTTTATCACATCAATCCATAAGTCACTCACCATGTTTATCATATCAATCCATAAGTCACTCACCATGTTTATCATATCAATCCATAAGTCACTCACCATGTTTATCATATCAATCCATAAGTCACTCACCATGTTTATCATATCAATCCATAAGTCACTCACCATGTTTATCATATCAATCCATAAGTCACTCACCATGTTTATCATATCAATCCATAAGTCACTGACCATGTTTATCATATCAATCCATAAGTCACTCACCATGTTTATCATATCAATCCATAAGTCACTGACCATGTTTATCATATCAATCCATAAGTCACTGACCACGTTTATCATATCAATCCATAAGTCACTCACCATGTTTATTATATCAATCCATAAGTCACTCACCATGTTTATCATATCAATCCATAAGTCACTGACCACGTTTATCATATCAATCCATATATCACTCACCATGTTTATTATATATCACTCACCATGTTTATCATATCACTGACCATGTTTATCACATCAATCCATAAGTCACTCACCATGTTTATTATATATCACTCACCATGTTTATCATATCACTGACCATGTTTATCACATCAATCCATAAGTCACTCACCATGTTTATTATATATCACTCACCATGTTTATTATATATCACTCACCATGTTTATCATATCAATCCATAAGTCACTCAAATACAGGAAAATAATTACTCCCATTACAAAAGTTAAACCGAAGAATGAAGTGATGTTGTCCTCTATCCCAAATAATCTCCTGTCTGTCTGGTACTGACCTGGGTGGACCAGTTTCCCTCTCCTGTCTGTCTGGTACTGACCTGGCTGGACCAGTTTCCCTCTCCTGTCTGTCTGGTACTGACCTGGCTGGACCAGTTTCCGAGCCATGTGGTCCAGACTGTTGATCTCTTCCTCCTGAGGGGCGTGGATCACCATGGTAGTAGAGCCCAAGATACTGAGCAGACAGCCCAGCTTCCCGTGCAGGTTCAGACGCTCGGTCAGGAAGTACGAGGACAGCACCGCACTGCAACAACACACACACCTTTACATCATGGACACACAACACACACACCGTTACATCATGGACACACAACACACACACCTTTACATCATGGACACACAACACACACACCTTTACATCATGGACACACAACACACACACCGTTACATCATGGACACACAACACACACACCTTTACATCATGGACACACAACGTTACATCATGGACACACAGCCCTGCAACAACACACACACCGTTACATCATGGACACACAACACACACACCTTTACATCATGGACACACAACACACACACCTTTACATCATGGACACACAGCCCTGCAACAACACACACACCGTTACATCATGGACACACAGCCCTGCAACAACACACACACCGTTACATCATGGACACACAGCCCTGCAACAACACACACACCGTTACATCATGGACACACAGCCCTGCAACAACACACACACCGTTACATCATGGACACACAACACACACACCGTTACATCATGGACACACAGCCCTGCAACAACACACACACCGTTACATCATGGACACACAGCCCTGCAACAACACACACACCTTTACATCATGGACACACAGCCCTGCAACAACACACACACCGTTACATCATGGACACACAGCCCTGCAACGACACAGTAAATATCTTGCTAAAGAGATATTCAAATACTGCAGCATGGTAGTTTCTAGTAAGAAGTCTACAGGGGTTAGAGCAAAACATCATTGTGAATAGAACTGTTAGACCATATGGTCCAACCGGCCTAACTGACAAGCACACCTGATTCAACTTGTCAACTAATCATCAAACCCTCGTTGCCCGGGGTTACAATAACGTGTGCTTTTGGAGCTACTGGAGTTGGGCTGATGGGAGTAATTATCTGGCAAATATTCCTGCAGTCAACATGACAATTGCACACTCCCTCAAATCTTGAGACATGTAAAACGGCACATTGTAGAGTGGCCTTTTATTGTCCCCAGCACAAGGTGCACCTGTGTAATGATCATGCCGTTTTAATCAGCTTCTTCATGTTCCACACCTGTCTGGTGGATGGATTATCTGGGCAAAGGAGAAATGTTCACTAACAGAGATGTAAACAACATTGGAGAGATGTAAGCTTTTTGTGCATATTGAACATTTCTGGGATCTTTTATTTCAGCTCATGAAACACGGGACCAACACTTCACATGTTGCGTTTATATTTTGGTTCGGTGTAAAATGGATACAGTCACTTGCCTACACACAATACTCCATAATGTCAAAGTGGAATTAAGTTTTTAGAAATGTTTACAAATTACAAAATGAAAAGGCTGAAATGTCATGAGTCAATTCCTATTCAGCCCCTTTGTTAGAGCCTCAATAAGTTCAGGAGTGAAAAGGCACATAAGTTGCATGGACTCACTGTGCTCAATTTTCACCTAAAATGACATACCCAAATCTAACTGCCTGTTGCTCAGGACCTTGTAGTTACTCCACAATACTAACCTAATTGACAGAGTGAAAAGGAAGCCTGTACAGAATAAAACATGCATCCTGTTTGCAATAAGGCACTAAAGTAATACTGCAAAAAATGTGTTAAAGAAATTAACTTTATGTCCTGAATACAAAGCATTATGTTTGGGGGAAAATCCAACACAACACACCACTGAGTACCACTCTTCATATTGTCAAGCAGGTGGTGGCTGCAGTTGCACAGGGTTGAGACCCAAGGCCCAGACCTAATGATGAGCTTGGAGGGAACTATGGTGTTGAATGCTGAGCTGTAGTCAATGAACGCATTCTTACAGAGGTATTCCTCTTGTCCAGATGGGATAGGGCAGTGTATAATCTGTGGATCTATTGGGGTGGCGTAGTCATTTAGTTCAGTTACCTTTTCTTTCTTGTGGACAGGAACAATGGTGGCCATCTTGAAGCATGTGGGGGACAGCAGACTGGGAGAAATGTTATATGTCTGTAAACACTCCAGCCAAGTTTTGAGGGCCATTGTGGTATCGGCTTGAGGGGATATATGCACGGCTGTGACGACTGAAGAGAATTCTCTCGGGAGGTAATACGATCGGCATTTGATTGTGAGATATTCTAGGTCAGGTGAACAAAAGGACTTGAGTTCCTGTATGTTATCACAGTAGTTAATCATGAAACATTCACCACCGCCTTTCTTCTTCCCGGAGAGGTCTTTATTCCTGTCTGCTTGATAAACTGAGAACCCAGCTGGCTCTATGGACGGGGACAGTATATCCAGAGAGAGCCATGATTTTGTGAAACAAAGTATGTTGCAGTCCCTGATGTCTCTCTGGAAGGAGATCCTCGCCCTGAGTCTACTTTATTGTTCAGAGGCTCAACATTAGATAGCAATAGACTCAGAAGAGGTATCACAAAACTGTCCAAGTTCAACCTTTCACCCGATGCCTTGAGATGGATGAAATCATACCTTGGAGGCAGAACCCAGTGTGTCAAGAGTGAGCAATGAGCTGTCGCCCACTCTTAGCTATGATGTGGGCGTGCCCCAAGGGTCAATACTGGGGCCCCTCCTGTTCACCCTGTCCATTAATGACCTGCCTTCTGTCTGTACTGGGTCTGAAGTTCAGCCTGTACATTAATGTAGTTCAGACCTACCTTAATGTAGTTCAGACCTACCTGACCAGCACACTGAGGGCCCCCAGAGGGGTGACCTACCTGACCAGCACACTGAGGGCCCCCAGAGGGGTGACCTACCTGACCAGCACACTGAGGGCCCCCAGAGGGGTGACCTACCTGACCAGCACACTGAGGGCCCCCAGAGGGGTGACCTACCTGACCAGCACACTGAGGGCCCCCAGAGGGGTGACCTACCTGACCAGCACACTGAGGGCCCCCAGAGGGGTGACCTACCTGACCAGCACACTGAGGGCCCCCAGAGGGGTGACCTACCTGACCAGCACACTGAGGGCCCCCAGAGGGGTGACCTACCTGACCAGCACACTGAGGGCCCCCAGAGGGGTGACCTACCTGACCAGCACACTGAGGGCCCCCAGAGGGGTGACCTACCTGACCAGCACACTGAGGGCCCCCAGAGGGGTGACCTACCTGACCAGCACACTGAGGGCCCCCAGAGGGGTGACCTACCTGACCAGCACACTGAGGGCCCCCAGAGGGGTGACCTACCTGACCAGCACACTGAGGGCCCCCAGAGGGGTGACCTACCTGACCAGCACACTGTGGGCCCCCAGAGGGGTGACCTACCTGACCAGCACACTGAGGGCCCCCAGAGGGGTGACATACCTGACCAGCACACTGAGGGCCCCCAGAGGGGTGACGAGAGTAGCAGGAGCGAAGGCATACGCTGCAAAGTTCGCCCCTTCTCCAGCTGCCACTGTGAAAACACAGATATATCAACCCCACATACGAAGGTGAACAGAAATGCATCTAGTAAAACAAAACCACAGAAAACAAGATAACCTCATGGAAACTGTGAACTGAAACAGGTCATCTTAGTGTAGAAATGTTCACTTACTTGATAATAAGCCGGCCCACCAGAGCCATTCTTTAAGATATGCATGTCCGCCCTGGCCTAAACAGAAAAACAACAGGACTATATTACTACTCAAATATATTCAAATGTGGGTTCAATAATAAAATGTCATGCAATGGAGTGCCACCATATCAGTGGACTGTCAAGCTCTAGGGTGTTATGGTAACTACCAGGGTTACATGTTCTGATGTCGTCACGCTGAAGGTTTGGCAACAGTGAACTTTGACCCTGTATGACACTAGCTGCATCTTTATCTGGTCTGTGTCCCAAAGGGCACTACTTCCTATGAGCCCTGGTCTAAAGTAGTACACTACATAGGGAATATGCTACCATAGGGCTCTGGTCTAAAGTAGTGCACTACATAGGGAATAGGGTACCATAGGGCTCTGGTCTAAAGTAGTGCAGTACATAGGGAATAGGGTACCATAAGGCTCTGGTCTAAAGTAGTGCACTACATAGGGAATAGGGTACCATAGGGCTCTACATAGGGAATAGGGTACCATTTGGGTGTTTATATAGAAGGTAGTGATCAAGTGTCAACTCAGCCTTCTGCATGTTTGCACCAGTCAGTTGCTTCCATTCTAAGCTGGACTCTCAAGACAAGGCAGGTTGTCAACAATTCAGACCCAGTTACCCCCCCACACCTGTCAAACAGCATGGAAATTCTAGGGCTGGGTTTTAGTGTTGTTAAAGTCCCTCTCAATGAGCGACTCAAAGTGTACACATTCAACCGAGCCACACGGCATACTGAGCTATAGCGCAAAGGGATTTTCCTGCCATTGAAATCCTTGGGCAGGCCGAGTCCAAACTGTACAAAAGAAATGTAGAATAATTAGGGATTGTAAAATGACTAAACTCAGATATGAAGTATGGAGAGAAAATAATGGACCTATATAATGTTCTCTCAGCTCCATGGCAAAATGTTCTCTCAGCTCCATGGCAACATGTTCTCTCAGCTCCATGGCAACATGTTCTCTCAGCTCCATGGCAAAATGTACTTTAAAACAGCAACATGTTCTCTCAGCTCCATGGCAAAATGTACATTAAAACCGCAACATGTTCTCTCAGCTCCATGGCAACATGTTCTCTCTGCTCCATGGCAACATGTTCTCTCAGCTCCATGGCAAAATGTACTTTAAAACCGCAACATGTTCTCTCAGCTCCATGGCAACATGTTCTCTCTGCTCCATGGCAACATGTTCTCTCAGCTCCATGGCAAAATGTACTTTAAAACCGCAACATGTTCTCTCTGCTCCATGGCAAAATGTACTTTAAAACAGCAACATGTTCTCTCTGCTCCATGGCAACATGTTCTCTCTGCTCCATGGCAACATGTTCTCTCAGCTCCATGGCAACATGTTCTCTCTGCTCCATGGCAAAATGTACTTTAAAACAGCAACATGTTCTCTCAGCTCCATGGCAAAATGTACTTTAAAACAGCAACATGTTCTCTCAGCTCCATGGCAAAATGTACATTAAAACCGCAACATGTTCTCTCAGCTCCATGGCAACATGTACTTTAAAACCGCAACATGTTCTCTCAGCTCCATGGCAACATGTACTTTAAAACCGCAACATGTTCTCTCAGCTCCATGGCAACATGTACTTTAAAACCGCAACATGTTCTCTCAGCTCCATGGCAACATGTACTTTAAAACCGCAACATGTTCTCTCAGCTCCATGGCAAAATGTACTTTAAAACAGCAACATGTTCTCTCAGCTCCATGGCAACATGTACATTAAAACAGCAACATGTTCTCTCAGCTCCATGGCAAAATGTACTTTAAAACAGCAACATGTTCTCTCAGCTCCATGGCAACATGTTCTCTCAGCTCCATGGCAACATGTTCTCTCAGCTCCATGGCTAAATGTTCTCTCAGCTCCATGGCAAAATGTACTTTAAAACCGCAACATGTTCTCTCAGCTCCATGGCAAAATGTACTTTAAAACAGCAACATGTTCTCTCTGCTCCATGGCAACATGTTCTCTCTGCTCCATGGCAACATGTTCTCTCAGCTCCATGGCAACATGTTCTCTCTGCTCCATGGCAAAATGTACTTTAAAACAGCAACATGTTCTCTCAGCTCCATGGCAAAATGTACTTTAAAACCGCAACATGTTCTCTCAGCTCCATGGCAAAATGTACATTAAAACCGCAACATGTTCTCTCAGCTCCATGGCAACATGTACTTTAAAACCGCAACATGTTCTCTCAGCTCCATGGCAACATGTACTTTAAAACCGCAAAATGTTCTCTCAGCTCCATGGCAACATGTACTTTAAAACCGCAACATGTTCTCTCAGCTCCATGGCAAAATGTACTTTAAAACAGCAACATGTTCTCTCTGCTCCATGGCAACATGTTCTCTCAGCTCCATGGCAACATGTACTTTAAAACCGCAACATGTTCTCTCAGCTCCATGGCAACATGTACTTTAAAACCGCAACATGTTCTCTCAGCTCCATGGCAACATGTACTTTAAAACCGCAACATGTTCTCTCAGCTCCATGGCTAAATGTTCTCTCAGCTCCATGGCAAAATGTACTTTAAAACCGCAACATGTTCTCTCAGCTCCATGGCTAAATGTTCTCTCAGCTCCATGGCAAAATGTACTTTAAAACCGCAACATGTTCTCTCAGCTCCATGGCTAAATGTTCTCTCAGCTCCATGGCAACATGTACATTAAAACAGCAACATGTTCTCTCAGCTCCATGGCAAAATGTACATTAAAACAGCAACATGTTCTCTCAGCTCCATGGCAAAATGTACTTTAAAACCGCAACATGTTCTCTCAGCTCCATGGCAGAATTGCAGGAAATTTGCTTTAAAACTGCAAAAGTTTCTTTCAGCTCCTTAAGAGACATTTTTGAAAAAGTAATAATTTACATTATTTATTTCACCTTTATTTAACCAGGTAGGCTAGTTGAGAACACCTTTATTTAACCAGGTAGGCTAGTTGAGAACACCTTTATTTAACCAGGTAGGCTAGTTGAGAACACCTTTATTTAACCAGGTAGGCTAGTTGAGAACACCTTTATTTAACCAGGTAGGCTAGTTGAGAACACCTTTATTTAACCAGGTAGGCTAGTTGAGAACACCTTTATTTAACCAGGTAGGCTAGTTGAGAACACCTTTATTTAACCAGGTAGGCTAGTTGAGAACAAGTTCTCATTTACAACTGCGACCTGGCCAAGATAAAGCAAAGCAGTACGACACAAACAACAACAGAGTTACACATGGAATAAACAAACATACAGTCAATAACACAATAGAAAAGGTACAGTGTGTGCAAATGAGGTAAGATAAGGGAGGAAAGGCAATAAATAGGCCGTAGTGGCAAAATAATTACAATATAGTATTAAACACTGGAGTGATAGATGATGAGTGTGCAAGTAGAGATACTGGGGTGCAAAGGAGCAAGATAAATCACAGTATGGGGATGAGGTAGTTGGATGGGCTATTTACAGATGGGCTATGTACAGGTGCAGTGATCTATGAGCTGCTCAAATATGAACGTACCCGCTTTCTCGAGCCCTGCCTCAAATGTACAAATTCAACCTAACAATATGCCATACAGAATGTCTCAGTGCCATACAGAGCTACATGTTACAGTATATCTCAGTGCCATACAGAGCTACATGTTACAGTATATCTCAGTGCCATACAGAGCTACATGTTACAGTATATCTCAGTGCCATACAGAGCTACATGTTACAGTATATCTCAGTGCCATACAGAGCTACATGTTACAGTATATCTCAGTGCCATACAGAGCTACATGTTACAGTATATCTCAGTGCCATACAGAGCTACATGTTACAGTATATCTCAGTGCCACAGAGCTACATGTTACAGTATATCTCAGTGCCACAGAGCTACAGTGTGTACTGTACAGGGTTTCCGGCAGCCGGTAATTGCTTCTTTTTTATTTTTTATTTAACCAGGTAGGCTAGTTGAGAACACCTTTATTTAACCAGGTAGGCTAGTTGAGAACACCTTTATTTAACCAGGTAGGCTAGTTGAGAACACCTTTATTTAACCAGGTAGGCTATTTGAGAACACCTTTATTTAACCAGGTAGGCTAGTTGAGAACACCATTATTTTACCAGGTAGGCTAGTTGAGAACACCATTATTTAACCAGGTAGGCTAGTTGAGAACACCTTTATTTAACCAGGTAGGCAAGTTGAGAACACCTTTATTTAACCAGGTAGGCTAGTTGAGAACACCTTTATTTAACCAGGTAGGCTAGTTGAGAACACCTTTATTTAACCAGGTAGGCTAGTTGAGAACACCTTTATTTAACCAGGTAGGCTAGTTGAGAACACCTTTATTTAACCAGGTAGGCAAGTTGAGAACACCTTTATTTAACCAGGTAGGCTAGTTGAGAACATCTTTATTTAACCAGGTAGGCTAGTTGAGAACACCTTTATTTAACCAGGTAGGCTAGTTGAGAACACCTTTATTTAACCAGGTAGGCTAGTTGAGAACATCTTTATTTAACCAGGTAGGCTAGTTGAGAACACCTTTATTTAACCAGGTAGGCTAGTTGAGAACACCTTTATTTAACCAGGTAGGCTAGTTGAGAACACCTTTATTTAACCAGGTAGGCCAGTTGAGAACACCTTTATTTAACCAGGTAGGCCAGTTGAGAACACCTTTATTTAACCAGGTAGGCCAGTTGAGAACACCTTTATTTAACCAGGTAGGCTAGTTGAGAACACCTTTATTTAACCAGGTAGGCCAGTTGAGAACACCTTTATTTAACCAGGTAGGCTAGTTGAGAACACCTTTATTTAACCAGGTAGGCCAGTTGAGAACACCTTTATTTAACCAGGTAGGCCAGTTGAGAACACCTTTATTTAACCAGGTAGGCTAGTTGAGAACACCTTTATTTAACCAGGTAGGCTAGTTGAGAACACCTTTATTTAACCAGGTAGGCTAGTTGAGAACACCTTTATTTAACCAGGTAGGCCAGTTGAGAACACCTTTATTTAACCAGGTAGGCTAGTTGAGAACATCTTTATTTAACCAGGTAGGCTAGTTGAGAACACCTTTATTTAACCAGGTAGGCTAGTTGAGAACACCTTTATTTAACCAGGTAGGCTAGTTGAGAACACCTTTATTTAACCAGGTAGGCTAGTTGAGAACAAGTTCTCATTTGCAACTGCGACCTGGCCAAGATAAAGCATAGCAGTGTGAGCATACAACAAAGAGTTACACATGGAGTAAACAATTAACAAGTCAATAACACAGTAGAAAACAAAGGGGGGGTCTATATACAATGTGTGCAAAAGGCATGAGGAGGTAGGCAAATAATTACAATTTTGCAGATAAACACTGGAGTGATAAAAGATCAGATGGTCATGTACAGGTAGAGATATTGGTGTGCAGAAGAGCAGAAAAGTAAATAAATAAAAACAGTATGGGGATGAGG
The DNA here is from genome assembly GCF_002021735.2 of Oncorhynchus kisutch. Taxonomy (NCBI): domain Eukaryota; kingdom Metazoa; phylum Chordata; class Actinopteri; order Salmoniformes; family Salmonidae; genus Oncorhynchus; species Oncorhynchus kisutch. The sequence continues at coordinate 697,832 of NC_034186.2, forward strand.
TAGGTGAAAAGGGTGGGCTATTTACCAATAGACTATGTACAGCTGCAGCGATCGGTTAGCTGCTCAGATAGCTGATGTTTGAAGTTGGTGAGGGAGATAAAAGTCTCCAACTTCAGCGATTTTTGCAATTCGTTCCAGTCACAGGCAGCAGAGTACTGGAACGAAAGGCGGCCAAATGAGGTGTTGGCTTTAGGGATGATCAGTGAGATACACCTGCTGGAGCGCGTGCTACGGATGGGTGTTGCCATCGTGACCAATGAGCTGAGATAAGGCGGAGCTTTACCTAGCATAGACTTGTAGATGACCTGGAGCCAGTGGGTCTGGCGACGAATATGTAGCGAGGGCCAGCCGACTAGAGCATACAAGTCGCAGTGGTGGGTGGTATAAGGTGCTTTAGTGACAAAACGGATGGCACTGTGATAGACTGCATCCAGTTTGCTGAGTAGAGTGTTGGAAGCCATTTTGTAGATGACATCGCCGAAGTCGAGGATCGGTAGGATAGTCAGTTTTACTAGGGTAAGCTTGGCGGCTTGAGTGAAGGAGGCTTTGTTGCGGAATAGAAAGCCGACTCTTGATTTGATTTTCGATTGGAGATGTTTGATATGAGTCTGGAAGGAGAGTTTGCAGTCTAGCCAGACACCTAGGTACTTATAGACGTCCACATATTCTAGGTCGGAACCATCCAGGGTGGTGATGCTAGTCGGGCATGCAGGTGCAGGCAGCGACCGGTTGAAAAGCATGCATTTGGTTTTACTAGCGTTTAAGAGCAGTTGGAGGCCACGGAAGGAGTGTTGTATGGCATTGAAGCTTGTTTGGAGGTTAGATAGCACAGTGTCCAAAGACGGGCCGAAGGTATATAGAATGGTGTCGTCTGCGTAGAGGTGGATCAGGGAATTGCCCGCAGCAAGAGCAACATCATTGATATACACAGAGAAAAGAGTCGGCCCGAGAATTGAACCCTGTGGCACCCCCATAGAGACTGCCAGAGGACCGGACAGCATGCCCTCCGATTTGACACACTGAACTCTGTCTGCAAAGTAATTGGTGAACCAGGCAAGGCAGTCATCCGAAAAACCGAGGCTACTGAGTCTGCCGATAAGAATATGGTGATTGACAGAGTCGAAAGCCTTGGCAAGGTCGATGAAGACGGCTGCACAGTATGATGTCGTTTAGTACCTTGAGTGTGGCTGAGGTGCACCCATGACCGGCTCGGAAACCAGATTGCACAGCGGAGAAGGTACGGTGGGATTCGAGATGGTCAGTGACCTGTTTGTTGACTTGGCTTTCGAAGACCTTAGATAGGCAGGGCAGGATGGATATAGGTCTGTAACAGTTTGGGTCCAGGGTGTCTCCCCCTTTGAAGAGGGGGATGACTGCGGCAGCTTTCCAATCCTTGGGGATCTCAGACGAGATGAAAGAGAGGTTGAACAGGCTGGTAATAGGGGTTGCGACAATGGTGGCAGATAGTTTCAGAAATAGAGGGTCCAGATTGTCAAGCCCAGCTGATTTGTACGGGTCCAGGTTTTGCAGCTCTTTCAGAACATCTGCTATCTGGATTTGGGTAAAGGAGAACCTGGAGAGGCTTGGGCGAGGAGCTGCGGGGGGGGCGGAGCTGTTGGCCGAGGTTGAAGTAGCCAGGCGGAAGGCATGGCCAGCCGTTGAGAAATGCTTATTGAAGTTTTCGATAATCATGGATTTATCAGTGGTGACCGTGTTACCTAGCCTCAGTGCAGTGGGCAGCTGGGAGGAGGTGCTCTTGTTCTCCATGGACTTCACAGTGTCCCAGAACTTTTTGGAGTTGGAGCTACAGGATGCAAACTTCTGCCTGAAGAAGCTGGCCTTAGCTTTCCTGACTGACTGCGTGTATTGGTTCCGGACTTCCCTGAACAGTTGCATATCACGGGGACTATTCGATGCTATTGCAGTCCGCCACAGGATGTTTTTGTGCTGGTCGAGGGCAGTCAGGTCTGGGGTGAACCAAGGGCTGTATCTGTTCTTAGTTCTGCATTTTTTGAACGGAGCATGCTTATCTAAAATGGTGAGGAAGTTACTTTTAAAGAATGACCAGGCATCCTCAACTGACGGGAACTGACGCTTCTGGCCGATTATAAAGGATAAAAGCAGGTACATGTTGCCGCCCAAATTGACCGGGACAAAAAACAACCCCATTGCAAAATAATACCTTTTATTCATTTATGTAAATATCAGCCAATGTAAATACATTTCATCGTTATGCTTATCGGTCCATAGGTTCATTTGCTAAAGTTAGTGGAATTAAATTGGGCTGTATATTTTCATTTAGTATCTTATTCATCATTCGACCATAGAAACATGGAGACAATTATGTTGATAAAGATTTACTCGTATGCCATTGAAGCCAGCATTTAATTCAAGCTCGCCTCCCATTCTCCACTGGAGTGCAGAGGCTATAGTCAACAGGCCGTCGCCCACCAGGCCGTCGCCCACCAGGCCGTCGCCCACCAGGCCGTCGCCCACCAGGCCGTCGCCCACCAGGCCGTCGCCTACCAGGCCGTCGCCCACCACTTCACAATGTTTACCTTCCTTCAAAGTAGCCATAGCAATGTGGAGGCAGTTATTTCATAAAGATTTCCTCATGCCATTCACCAGAATTTCTCTCCTGTTCTATTGGTTGCCATATCATCTTTCTTTCATTGTCCAGAAGACAAAAAGGCACAACCCTAGTCATATTATACTGAACAAAAATATAAACGCAACATGTGAAGTGTTGGTCCCATGTTCAAGAGCTGAAATAAAAGATCCCAGAAATGTTCAATATGCACAAAAAGCTTACATCTCTCCAATGTTGTTTACATCCCTGTTAGTGAACATTTCTCCTTTGCCCAGATAATCCATCCACCAGGCAGTTGTGGCATATTAAGAAACTGATTAAACAGCATGATCATTACACAGGTGCACCTTGTGCAGGGAGGGGGGGGGGGGGCAATAAAAGGCCACTCCAAAATGTGCAGTTTTGTCACAACACAATTCCACAGACGTCTCAAGTTTTGAGGGAGTGGGCAATGCTGACTGCAGGAATGTCCACCAGAACTGTTGCTAGAAAATGTAATGTTAATTTCTCTACCATAAGCCTTACACGCAGACCACGTGTAACCACGCCATTCCAGGATCTCCACATCTGTTTTCTTCACCTACGGGATCATCTGAGACCAGCCACCCGGACAGCTGATGAAACTGTGGGTTTGCCACCCGGACAGCTGATGAAACTGTGGGTTTGCACAACTGAAGAATTGTACGCTGGAGAAGTGTTCTCTTCACAGGTGAATCCCGGTTTCAACTGTACCGGGCAGATGGCAGACAGTATGGCGTTATGAGGGCGAGCGCTTTGGTGGCAGTGTGGTTATGATATGGACAGGCATAAGCTACGGACAATGAACACAATTGCATTTTATCGATGGCAATTTGAATGCACAGAGATATCGTGACAAGATCCTGGGGCCCATTGTCGTGCCATTCATCCTCCACCATCACCTCATGTTTCAGCACGATAATGCACGGCACCATGCCGCAAGGATCTGAACACAATTCCTTGAAACTGAAAATGTCCCAGTTCTTCCATGGCCTGCATACTCAGACATGTCACCCATTGAGCATGTTTGGGATGCTCTGGATCGACGTGTACGACTACGTATTCCAGTTTCCCGCCACAATCAACAGCCTGATCAACTCAACGTGAAGGAGATGTGTCACGCTGCATGAGGCAAATGGTGTTCATTTACTGACTGGTTTTCTGAATGGGAGATGTGCTTTAATTACAAGTTGAGAAATAAAAATATATATTTGTAATCGTGGCCATCAAAACAGTTAACACGCGTTTGCATTTAGAATTGTTATTTGTTGTGCGATGACTGGCCTTACCAATGACTGGCCCTACCAATGACTGGCCCTACCAATGACTGGCCTTACCAATGACTGGCCTTACCAATGACTGGCCCTACCAATGACTGGCCCTACCAATGACTGGCCCTACCAATGACTGGCCCTACCAATGACTGGCCTTACCAATGACTGGCCTTACCAATGACTGGCCCTACCAATGACTGGCCTTACCAATGACTGGCCTTACCAATGACTGGCCTTACCAATGACTGGCCTTACCAATGACTGGCCCTACCAATGACTGGCCTTACCAATGACTGGCCCTACCAATGACTGGCCGTTACCAATGACTGGCCTTACCAATGACTGGCCTTACCAATGACTGGCCTTACCAATGACTGGCCGTTACCAATGACTGGCCTTACCAATGACTGGCCTTACCAATGACTGGCCTTACCAAAGCACATTTCACTCCAGTACCAGCTTGACAGGTGATAGGCTATTCCGCTCATCAAACTAGGCTCTGTATGCTGTGCGCGTGATAAGTGAGATACATGACTATCGAGAACACACACGCAGCAATTTAATGTATTTTAACCATTTCACTGATTTAATGGTCAACTTTCCTAGACTGAACACAAAAACACTACCTGCTCTGCACTGTCCCTTCCTGGCCAGGCGGAGTAGTCCTTTCTTCTTGAGGAGGAAGCTTCCTCCTATGAAGATGCTGGAGCTGATGGCTAGTCCCAGGCCGATGTAGAAATCATACTTCCCTCTGTCCTGGCCCATGGTGACGCTGGATGAGTTGTTCGTACTGTCTGTTACATTGACCACCACACACAGCAGTTCCTGACCAGCTGAGCACTTGTCACCAACCCAAGTACCTTTAGTAAGCAAAACAAGACTCACACATCAATGTACCTAGGAACTCAATATACATCAAGTTTACAACTGTTAATGTTAGTAATTAAATTGTCAAATCAGAGTCCTCCCAGGTAGGCTACCTGGCCATCTCCCAGGTAGGCTACCTGGCCATCTCCCAGTTAGGCTACCTGGCCATTTCCCAGTTAGGCTACCTGGCCATTTCCCAGTTAGGCTACCTGGCCATTTCCCAGTTAGGCTACCTGGCCATTTCCCAGTTAGGCTACCTGGCCATTTCCCAGTTAGGCTACCTGGCCATTTCCCAGTTAGGCTACCTGGCCATTTCCCAGTTAGGCTACCTGGCCATTTCCCAGTTAGGCTACCTGGCCATTTCCCAGTTGGGCTACCTGACCATTTCCCAGTTGGGCTACCTGACCATTTCCCAATTAGGCTACCTTATCATTGACAAGTTACATCACAGAGTGAACAACCCTGAACAAATATAGTTGGTTCCATTTTAGAAATGGCACATTGCCTATCTGTATGCAAAGAATACGTGGATCAATCCAATCTGTCACTTCCGCAACATGTACTCATGAATATTCTATGAGTCAAGAATTATGGAAGTGATTAAGATTGCAGAAATTCTGCATTCAAGACAACTTGGAACTATGACATTTCAGACTTTTAAACACGTAGAATGATAAGCTCCAAGTTCCTCACTGGTAAAGTATCAGAATCCATAATAAAACGTCATGCCAATGTTGGCATCATGAAAAACCATTTGTCATTCAACACTGCACGATAAACAACATGATGTGATTTGTGAGGCGCTGCATGAGGAGACATAATTTCATATGATAGCTAGCTAACTAACGTTAAGCTAACTTTTACTGGTATGGCTATAGCAAACGGTAAAATAAAATCAAAATAAATCTAATTTTATTGGTCACATACACAAATTTATCAGATGTTATTGCGGGTGTAGCAAAGTGCTAAGTTATTACAAAAGACAGTATTATTACCTTAAATTTCCTAGCATCGTTATCAATTTCCATCATCCTCAGAGCATACGCAGACCAGGTGGCTGGTGTGTTTACGGACATATTCAATCTCTCCCTATCCCAGTCTCCTGTCCCCACATGCTTCAAGATGGCCACTATTGTTGCTGAACCAAAGAAGGCAAAGATAACTGAACTAAATGACTATCGCCCAATATCACTCACTTCTGTCATCATGAAGTGCTTTGAGACTAGTCAAGGATCATATCACCTCTACCTTACCGGCCACCCTAGACCCAGTTCAGTTTGCATACCGCACCCAACAGGTCCACAGACGATGCAATCACCATCACACTGCACACTGCCCTATCCCATCTGGACAAAAGGAATACCTATGTAAGAATGCTGTTCATTGACTACAGCTCAGCCTTCAACACCATAGTACCCTCCAAGCTCATCATTAAGCTTGAGGCACTGGGTCTCAACCCTGCCCTGTGCAACTGGGTCCTGGACTTCCTGATGGGCTGCACCCCAGGTGATGAAGGTAGGAAACAACATCTCCACTTTGCTGATCCTCAGCACTGGGGCCCCACAAGGTTGTGTGCTCAGCCCCTCCTGTACTCCCTGTTCACCCACAACACTACAGTGGTAGGCTTGATTACCAACAACGACGAGACAGCCTACAGGGAGGAGGTGAGGGCTCTCAGAGTGTGGTGTCAGGAAAATAACCTCACACTCAAAGTCAATAAATCAAAGCAGATGATCGTGGACTACAGGAAACAGCAGAGGGAACACCCCCCTATCCACATCGATGGGACAGTAGTGGAGAGGGTAGTAAGTTTAAAGTTCCTCGGCGTACACATCACGGTCAAACTGAATTGGTCCACCCACACAGACAGCATCGTGAAGAAGGAGCAACAACGCCTCTTCAACCTCAGGAGGCTGAAGAAATCTGGCTTGTCACCGAAAACTCTCACTAACTTTTACAGATGCACAATCGAGAGCATCCTGTCGGGCTGTATCACCGCCTGGTACGGCAACTGCTCCGCCCTCAACGGCAAGGCTCTCCAGAGGGTAGTGTGGTCTGCACAACGCATCACCGGGGGCAAACTACCTGCCCTGCTAGACTCCTAAGGCACCCGATGTCACAGGAAGGACAAAAAGATCATCAAGGACAACAACCACCCGAGCCACTGCCTGTTCACCCCGTTCTCATCCAGAAGGCGAGGTCAGTACAGGTGGGAACCAAGAGACTGAAAAACAGCTTCTACTGACCCAAATCAACAGCCACTTTAATAAAGGTATCACTAGTCACTTTAAATAATGTTCACATAAATATCCGACACATCTCATATTTATTTAGTTTTTTATTTAACTAGGCAAATTAGTTAAGAACTAATTCTTATTTATAATGACGGCCTAGGAACAGTGGGTTAACTGCCTTGTTCAGGGGCAGAATGACAGATTTTTACCTTGTCAGCTCAGGGATTCGATCTAGCAACCTCCTGGTCCAACACTCTAACCACTAGGCTACCTGCCTCCCGGTCCAACTCTCTGACCACTGGGCTACCTGCCTCCCGGTCCAACTCTCTGACCACTACGCTACCTGCCTCCCGGTCCAACTCTCTGACCACTAGGCTACCTGCCTCCCGGTCCAACTCTCTGACCACTGAGTTACCTGCCTCCCGGTCCAACTCTCTGACCACTAGGCTACCTGCCTCCCGGTCCAACTCTCTAACCACTAGGCTACCTGCCTCCCGGTCCAACTCTCTAACCACAAGGCTACCTGCCTCCCGGTCCAACTCTCTAACCACTAGGCTACCTGCCTCCCGGGCCAACTCTCTAACCACTAGGCTTCCTGCCTCCCGGTCCAACTCTCTAACCACTAGGCTACCTGCCTCCCGGTCCAACTCTCTAACCACTAGGCTTCCTGCCTCCCGGTCCAACTCTCTAACCACTAGGCTACCTGCCTCCCGGTCCAACTCTCTAACCACTAGGCTACCTGTTTCCCGGTCCAACTCTCTAACCACTAGGCTACCTGCCTCCCGGTCCAACTCTAACCACTAGGCTTCCTGCCTCCCGGTCCAACTCTAACCACTAGGCTACCTGCCTCCCGGTCCAACTCTCTGACCACTGGGCTACCTGCCTCCCGGTCCAACTCTCTAACCACTAGGCTACCTGCCTCCCGATCCAACTCTCTAACCACTAGGCTACCTGCCTCCCGGTCCAACTCTCGAACCACTAGGCTACCTGTTTCCCGGTCCAACTCTCGAACCACTAGGCTACCTGCCTCACAATATGTATATACTGTACTCTATACCATCTTGCCTATGCCGCACGGCCATCACTCATTCATATATCTTTATGTACATATTCTTATTCATTCCTTTACACTTGTGTGTTTAAAGTAGTTGTTGTGGAATTGCTAGGTTAGATTACTCGTTGGTTATTGATGCATTGTCGGAACTAGAAGCACAAGCATTTCTCTAAACTCGCATTAACATCTGCTAACCATGTGTATGTGACAAAAATGTGACGAGTAACTCATTAACTATCTAACGTTAACATATCTAACTTATCATTTTATTGAGCTAAAGCTTAATCCTTCTTGTCTACCTCAGAACGACACTAGCTAGCTTGTTAGCATAAGGCTAATGTTGGCTAAATCCGTTGACAACTGTACCAGCTACTGAGCTAGTTTAGCAAACTGACATTATTTGTAAACGTGCCCAAATAACTAAACGTTAGCATGCTAGCTGACTGGCATGCTATCGTAAACATGAATATCCTCGGTATGTTTCCATACGAAATACCTGGCAAAAAAAAGATCCCTTGTTTGACCAATAAGACGTTGGTAATTTGCTAACTATATATTAATCACATCGTTAGCTAGATCTCTTCACATTTTGTTACGACCCAACTTGACAGCAAGGTTGACGCAGCCACACGGGTCGTTACTAGTGATGGGACGATTGATACCGATGCGGTTTCCAAAGCACCAGCTACCAAAGGCAGTTCCGGTACGCTCTGACGCATTACTTATCCGACACGACGTAGGGACGTTCCTTTCAAAATAACATTCCCACGTGATTAACGACGTCCAGAGCTGCTGCTGTTCTTCTTCTTTGGTAGAATGCCGTTCGCAACAATGATATGTGCATTCCGCCACCTACTGTACAGGTGGATAAATTGATCCAAAAAGGAGAAGGAAAAAAATGCGGTGTTAAAAAAAAGTACAATAAAAAATAAAACAGTAACGAGATGCTAATGAAATTAAATCAGCTCTTCTGTTTTAATCAGGTCCCTACATAGGCTCAGAAGGATCCTGTGATGGCGGGATATTTCCTGGAGACGTCGTCCTTGCCGTGCTCGTGCCGTTAAGTCTTGGAGGCCCAAGCCTCCCGGGTGGCGCAGTGGTCTAGGGCACTGCATCGCAGCGCTAGCTGTGCCACCAGAGACTCTGGGTTCGCACCCAGGCTCTGTCGCAGCCGGACGCGACCGGGAGGCTCAAGGATTATACGCTTGAGGTAGCTGCTTTGATCACGTAGGTTGCCAGCCTACGTTAGAAACTGGGGAAAAGCAGAGTGGAATGTTTACCTTTTCTACACCGGTGGCTGGACGACGTTTGCGCATGCTGGATGCACCTCCGTCTTGTCGTTTGTCATTATCCAACTGGCCGGTGTTGTCTTGAGTTTCTTTACCAGGGGAGCCATCTCCTACTTCTCCTCCCCCATTTGACAGAGGAGTCAAAGGAGCACAGCAAGAGGAGCATGGTTATCAACGATGGTTGCATGTAACGAGCCGTGGAAGCCGAAGACAGTGGTCTCCCGCAAAGCAGTTTAAACTCCCAACGAGAGGCCAAGAACGGATACAAACAACAAATAGTTGTTCGCCACCCTGGAGCCTGATCTTCCTGCACCTTTGCCCCTGGCGGTACCTGTGTCTGCGGCCGCTGTGCCTACTCCTACTCCTTCCCCTACGATTTTGAAGTTGACGTCGGCAATCTTCCGTGCCCGCTCTGGATCGAGCAGGGCTTCTACATCTGTGGGTGGCACCATCCTGTGAAGCATGGGAGTGGGGCTTCTACATCTGTCGGTGGCATCATCCTGTGAAGCATGGGAGTGGGCGGATTTCCTTGTCCTTATTGCCAGCTGTGATTTTGGGCAGCTCCATGGTAAGAAATGTGACTGTTCCTGGGGTGTCCCATCCAGGAGCGAGAGTAAATTACATCACTAAGCTGTTCCAGAATGTACTACGCCAGGACATGGAAATCCATTCTAGTCCATGTGGGTTTTCAAATCTAATGTTATTAGTCACATGCGCCGAATACAACAGGTGTAGTAGACCTTACAGTGAAATGCTGAATACAACAGGTGTAGTAGACCTTACAGTGAAATGCTGAATACAACAGGTGTAGTAGACCTTACAGTGTAATGCTGAATACAACAGGTGTAGTAGACCTTACAGTGTAATGCTGAATACAACAGGTGTAGTAGACCTTACAGTGAAATGCTGAATACAACAGGTGTAGTAGACCTTACAGTGAAATGCTGAATACAACAGGTGTAGTAGACCTTACAGTGAAATGCTGAATACAACAGGTGTAGTAGACCTTACAGTGAAATGCTGAATACAACAGGTGTAGTAGACCTCACAGTGTAATGCTGAATACAACAGGTGTAGTAGACCTTACAGTGAAATGCTGAATACAACAGGTGTAGTAGACCTCACAGTGAAATGCTGAATACAACAGGTGTAGTAGACCTTACAGTGAAATGCTGAATACAACAGGTGTAGTAGACCTTACAGTGAAATGCTGAATACAACAGGTGTAGTAGACCTTACAGTGTAATGCTGAATACAACAGGTGTAGTAGACCTCACAGTGTAATGCTGAATACAACAGGTGTAGACCTCACAGTGTAATGCTGATTACAACAGGTGTAGACCTTACAGTGAAATGCTTTCTTACGAGCCCCTAACCAACAATGCAGTTTTAAAAAATACAGATAAGAATAAGAAATAGAAGTAACATGTAATTAAAGAGCAGTAAAATAACAAGACTATATACAGGGGGTCACCGGTTATTTAAGGTAAATGTACATGTAGGTATGTACATGTTTTTTATTTCACCCTTATTTAACCAGGTAGGCTAGTTGAGAACAAGTTCTCATTTGCAACTGTGACCTGGCCAAGAAAAAGCAAAGCAGTGTGACACAGACAACAACACAGAGTTACACATGGAGTAAACAATTAACGTCAATAACACAGTAGAAAAAAAAGAGAGTCTATATAGATTGTGTGCAAAAGGCATGAGGAGGTAGGCGAATAATTACAATTTTGCAGATTAACACTGGAGTGATAAATGATCAGATGGTCATGTACAGGTAGAGATATTGGTGTGCAAAAGAGCAGAAAAGTAAATAAATATAAACAGTATGGGGAAGAGGTAGGTCAAATTGGGTGGGCTATTTACCGATAGACTATGTACAGCTGCAGCGATCGGTTAGCTGCTCAGATAGCAGATGTTTGAAGTTGGTGAGGGAGATAAAAGTCTCCAACTTCAGTGATTTTTGCAATTCGTTCCAGTCACAGGCAGCAGAGAACTGGAACGAAAGGCGGCCAAATGAGGTGTTGGCTTTAGGGATGATCAGTGAGACACACCTGCTGGAGCGCGTGCTACGGGTGGGTGTTGCCATCGTGACCAGTGAACTGAGATAAGGCAGAGCTTTACCTAGCATGGACTTGTAGATGACCTGGAGCCAGTGGGTCTGGCCACGAATATGTAGCGAGGGCCAGCCGACTAGAGCATACAAGTCGCAGTGGTGGGTGGTATAAGGTGCTTTAGTAACAAAACGGATGGCACTGTGATAAACTGCATCCAGTTTGCTGAGTAGAGTATTGGAAGCCATTTTGTAGATGACATTGCCAAAGTCGAGGATCGGTAGGATAGTCAGTTTTACTAGGGTAAGTTTGGCGGCGTGAGTGAAGGAGGCTTTGTTGCGGAATAGAAAGCCGACTCTAGATTTGATTTTAGATTGGAGATGTTTGATATGAGTCTGGAAGGAGAGTTTACAGTCTAGCCAGACACCTAGGTACTTATAGATGTCCACATATTCTAGGTCGGAACCATCCACGGTGGTGATGCTAGTCGGGCGTGCGGGTGCAGGCAGCGAACGGTTGAAAAGCATGCATTTGGTTTTACTAGCGTTTAAGAGCAGTTGGAGGCCACGGAAGGAGTGTTGTATGGCATTGAAGCTCGTTTGGAGGTTAGATAGCACAGTGTCCAAACAGCAAGCAATGCAGGTGTAGAAGCACGGTGGCTAGGAAAAACTCCCTAGAAAGGCCAAAACCCAAAACCCAGGACCATGCTGGTCATTTATGAACATTTGAACATCTTGGCCATGTTCTGTTATAATCTCCACCCGGCACAGCCAGAAGAGGACTGGCGACCCCTCATAGCTTGGTTTCTCTTTAGGTTTCTTCCTAGATTTTGGCCTTTCTAGGGAGTTTTCCCAAGCCACCGTGCTTCTACACCTGCATTGCTTTTAGGGTTTTAGGCTGGGTTTCTGTACAGCACTTTGAGATATCAGCTGATGTACGAAGGGCTACATAAATACATTTGATTTGGAGTAAAGGTGGTCGAGAGTTTTTTTCTCTCTCTGTTTGCACACTTAACATGATGGTAGCAATAAGATAAAAACGTATTTAAGTTTCCCTGCAATTACAGTCCCCGGCCACTAGGAGCGCCGCCTCTGGATGAGCGTTTTCCTGTTCGCTTATGGCCTTATACAGCTCATTGAGTACAGTCTTAGTACCAGCATCTGTTTGTGGTGGTAATAGACAGCTACAAAGAATATAGATGAAAACTCTCTTGGTAGATAGTGTGGTCTACAGGTCATCATGAGATACTCTACCTCAGGCGAGCAAAACCTAGAGACTTCCTTAGATATAGTGCACCAGCTGTTGTTCACAAATATACATACATCCCCACCCCTTATCATATCAGAGAAAAACAAATATCTGTTCTATCCTGCTGATACAGTATACAACCCGCCAGCTGTATGTTATTCATGTCGTCGTTCAGCCACGACTCTGTGAAACATAAGATACTTGTTCAGTATAAAGAATTAACTGCCTCTATTTCAAGGTATGCTATGCTGCTATGCTCATACATTCAGTAAATCTCACAAGTTGAACACAGCTCTTAATTCCCCAGAGTATTAAACTGGAATTGTGAAGTATGTTTGAGAACTTATTTGAATGTAATCAGTCTAATGCAGTTACCCTGTTTGTATTAATAATTTAATCAAATCAAAACAAACTTTGTCACATGCGCCGAATACAAAAAGTGTAGACCGTACCGTGAAATGCTAGCTAGCTAACGTTTGATGGCAACTTTAATTTAGTGTTTCGTTTATAGATTTTACAAGCCCTTAACCAACAGTGCAGTTCAAGAAAAGTTAAGAAAATATTTACCAAGTAGACTAAAATAAAAACAATAATGCAAAAAAGTTACACAATAAGAATAACAATAACGAGGCTATATACAGGGGGCACCGGTACAGAGTCAGTGTGGAGGCTATATACAGGGGGTACCGGTACAGAGTCAATGTGGAGGCTATATACAGGGGGCACCGGTACAGAGTCAGTGTGGAGGCTATATACAGGGGGTACCGGTACAGAGTCAATGTGGAGGCTATATACAGGGGGCACCGGTACATAGTCAATGTGGAGGCTATATACAGGGGGCACCGGTACAGAGTCAATGTGGAGGCTATATACAGGGGGCACCGGTACAGAGTCAATGTGGAGGCTATATACAGGGAGTACCGGTACAGAGTCAATGTGGAGGCTATATACAGGGGGTACCGGTACAGAGTCAATGTGGAGGCTATATACAGGGGGCACCGGTACATAGTCAATGTGGAGGCTATATACAGGGAGTACCGGTACAGAGTCAATGTGGAGGCTATATACAGGGGGTACCGGTACAGAGTCAATGTGGAGGCTATATACAGGGGGTACCGGTACAGAGTCAATGTGGAGGCTATATACAGGGGGTACCGGTACAGAGTCAATGTGGAGGCTATATACAGGGGGCACCGGTACAGAGTCAGTATGGAGGCTATATACAGGGGGTACCGGTACAGAGTCAATGTGGAGGCTATATACATGGGGCACCGGTACATAGTCAATGTGGAGGCTATATACAGGGGGGTACCGGTACAGAGTCAGTGTGGAGGCTATATACAGGGGGCACCGGTACAGAGTCAATGTGGAGGCTATATACAGGGGGCACCGGTACATAGTCAATGTGGAGGCTATATACAGGGGGCACCGGTACATAGTCAATGTGGAGGCTATATACAGGGTGTTACGGTACAGAGTCAATGTGGAGGCTATATACAGGGGGCACCGGTACATAGTCAATGTGGAGACTATATACAGGGGGCACCGGTACATAGTCAATGTGGAGACTATATACAGGGGGCACCGGTACATAGTCAATGTGGAAACTATATACAGGGGGCACCGGTACAGAGTCAATGTGGAGGGTATATACAGGGGGTACCGGTACAGAGTCAATGTGGAGACTATATACAGGGGGCACCGGTACAGAGTCAGTGTGGAGGCTATATACAGGGGGTACCGGTACATAGTCAATGTGGAGGCTATATACAGGGGGCACCGGTACAGAGTCAATGTGGAGGATATATACAGGGGGCACCGGTACATAGTCAATGTGGAGGCTATATACAGGGGGCACCGGTACATAGTCAATGTCGAGGCTATATACAGGGGGTACCGGTACCGAGTCAGTGTGGAGGCTATATACAGGGGGTACCGGTACATAGTCAATGTGGAGGCTATATACAGGGGGTACCGGTACATAGTCAATGTGGAGGCTATATACAGGGGGCACCGGTACATAGTCAATGTGGAGGCTATATACAGGGGGCACCGGTACAGAGTCAGTGTGGAGGCTATATACAGGGGGCACCGGTACAGAGTCAATGTGGAGGCTATATACAGGGGGCACCGGTACATAGTCAATGTGGAGGCTATATACAGGGGGCACCGGTACATAGTCAATGTGGAGGCTATATACAGGGGGCACCGGTACATAGTCAATGTGGAGGCTATATACAGGGGGCACCGGTACAGAGTCAGTGTGGAGGCTATATACAGGGGGTACCGGTACATAGTCAATGTGGATGCTATACACAGGGGGTACCGGTACCGAGTCAGTGTGGTGGCTATATACAGGGGGCACCGGTACAGAGTCAATGTGGAGGCTATATACAGGGGGCACCGGTACATAGTCAATGTGGAGGCTATATACAGGGGGCACCGGTACATAGTCAATGTGGAGGCTATATACAGGGGGCACCGGTACATAGTCAATGTGGAGGCTATATACAGGGGGCACCGGTACAGAGTCAGTGTGGAGGCTATATACAGGGGGTACCGGTACATAGTCAATGTGGATGCTATATACAGGGGGTACCGGTACCGAGTCAGTGTGGAGGCTATATACAGGGGGCACCGGTACAGAGTCAGTGTGGAGGCTATATACAGGGGGTACTGGTACAGAGTCAATGTGGAGGCTATATACAGGGGGCACCGGTACATAGTCAATGTGGAGGCTATATACAGGGGGCACCGGTACAGAGTCAATGTGGAGGCTATATACAGGGGGCACCGGTACAGAGTCAGTGTGGAGGCTATATACAGGGGGTACCGGTACATAGTCAATGTGGAGGCTATATACAGGGGGCACCGGTACAGAGTCAATGTGGAGGCTATATACAGGGGGCACCGGTACATAGTCAATGTGGAGGCTATATACAGGGTGTTACGGTACAGAGTCAATGTGGAGGCTATATACAGGGGGCACCGGTACATAGTCAATGTGGAGACTATATACAGGGGGCACCGGTACATAGTCAATGTGGAGACTATATACAGGGGGCACCGGTACATAGTCAATGTGGAGACTATATACAGGGGGCACCGGTACAGAGTCAATGTGGAGGCTATATACAGGGGGTACCGGTACAGAGTCAATGTGGAGACTATATACAGGGGGCACCGGTACAGAGTCAGTGTGGAGGCTATATACAGGGGGTACCGGTACATAGTCAATGTGGAGGCTATATACAGGGGGCACCGGTACAGAGTCAATGTGGAGGATATATACAGGGGGCACCGGTACATAGTCAATGTGAAGGCTATATACAGGGGGCACCGGTACAGAGTCAGTGTGGAGGCTATATACAGGGGGTACCGGTACATAGTCAATGTGGAGGCTATATACAGGGGGTACCGGTACAGAGTCAATGTGGAGGCTATATACAGGGGGCACCGGTACAGAGTCAGTGTGGAGGCTATATACAGGGGGTACCGGTACATAGTCAATGTGGAGGCTATATACAGGGGGTACCGGTACCGAGTCAGTGTGGAGGCTATATACAGGGGGTACCGGTACATAGTCAATGTGGAGGCTATATACAGGGGGTACCGGTACATAGTCAATGTGGAGGCTATATACAGGGGGCACCGGTACATAGTCAATGTGGAGGCTATATACAGGGGGCACCGGTACAGAGTCAGTGTGGAGGCTATATACAGGGGGCACCGGTACAGAGTCAATGTGGAGGCTATATACAGGGGGCACCGGTACATAGTCAATGTGGAGGCTATATACAGGGGGCACCGGTACATAGTCAATGTGGAGGCTATATACAGGGGGCACCGGTACATAGTCAATGTGGAGGCTATATACAGGGGGCACCGGTACAGAGTCAGTGTGGAGGCTATATACAGGGGGTACCGGTACATAGTCAATGTGGATGCTATATACAGGGGGTACCGGTACCGAGTCAGTGTGGAGGCTATATACAGGGGGCACCGGTACAGAGTCAGTGTGGAGGCTATATACAGGGGGTACCGGTACAGAGTCAATGTGGAGGCTATATACAGGGGGCACCGGTACAGAGTCAATGTGGAGGCTATATACAGGGGGCACCGGTACAGAGTCAGTGTGGAGGCTATATACAGGGGGGTACCGGTACATAGTCAATGTGGAGGCTATATACAGGGGGCACCGGTACAGAGTCAATGTGGAGGCTATATACAGGGGGCACCGGTACATAGTCAATGTGGAGGCTATATACAGGGTGTTACGGTACAGAGTCAATGTGGAGGCTATATACAGGGGGCACCGGTACATAGTCAATGTGGAGACTATATACAGGGGGCACCGGTACATAGTCAATGTGGAGACTATATACAGGGGGCACCGGTACATAGTCAATGTGGAGACTATATACAGGGGGCACCGGTACAGAGTCAATGTGGAGGCTATATACAGGGGGTACCGGTACAGAGTCAATGTGGAGACTATATACAGGGGGCACCGGTACAGAGTCAGTGTGGAGGCTATATACAGGGGGTACCGGTACATAGTCAATGTGGAGGCTATATACAGGGGGCACCGGTACAGAGTCAATGTGGAGGATATATACAGGGGGCACCGGTACATAGTCAATGTGGAGGCTATATACAGGGGGCACCGGTACATAGTCAATGTGGAGGCTATATACAGGGGGCACCGGTACAGAGTCAGTGTGGAGGCTATATACAGGGGGCACCGGTACAGAGTCAATGTGGAGGCTATATACAGGGGGCACCGGTACATAGTCAATGTGGAGGCTATATACAGGGGGCACCGGTACATAGTCAATGTGGAGGCTATATACAGGGGGCACCGGTACAGAGTCAATGTGGAGGCTATATACAGGGGGCACCGGTACATAGTCAATGTGGAGGCTATATACAGGGGGCACCGGTACAGAGTCAGTGTGGAGGCTATATACAGGGGGCACCGGTACAGAGTCAATGTGGAGGCTATATACAGGGGGCACCGGTACATAGTCAATGTGGAGGCTATATACAGGGGGCACCGGTACATAGTCAATGTGGAGGCTATATACAGGGGGCACCGGTACATAGTCAATGTGGAGGCTATATACAGGGGCACCGGTACATAGTCAATGTGGAGGCTATATACAGGGGGGCACCGGTACAGAGTCAATGTGGGAGGCTAATACAGGGGGTACCGGTACATAGTCAATGTGGATGCTATATACAGGGGGTACCGGTACCGAGTCAGTGTGGAGGCTATATACAGGGGTGCACCGGTACAGAGTCAGTGTGGAGGCTATATACAGGGGGTACCGGTACAGAGTCAATGTGGAGGCTATATACAGGGGGGCACAGGTACATAGTCAATGTGGAGGCTATATACAGGGGGCACCGGTACAGAGTCAATGTGGAGGCTATATACAGGGGGCACCAGTACAGAGTCAATGTGGAGGCTATATACAGGGGGTACCGGTTACATAGTCAGATGTTGGAGGCTATATACAGGGGGCACCGGTACAGAGTCAATGTGGAGGCTATATACAGGGGGCAACCGGTACAGAGTCAGTGTGGAGGCTATATACAGGGGCCGGTACAGAGTCAGTGTGAGAGGCTATATACAGGGGGGTCACCGGTACATAGTCAATGTGGAGGGCTATATACAGGGGGTACCGGTACATAGTCAATGTGGAGGCTATATACAGGGGGCACCGGTACAGAGTCAATGTGGAGGCTATATACAGGGGGCACCGGTACAGAGTCAATGTGGAGGCTATATACAGGGGGCACCGGTACAGAGTCAATGTGGAGGCTATATACAGGGGGCACCGGTACAGAGTCAATGTGGAGGCTATATACAGGGGGCACCGGTACATAGTCAATGTGGAGGCTATATACAGGGGGCACCGGTACAGAGTCAATGTGGAGGCTATATACAGGGGGCACCGGTACAGAGTCAATGTGGAGGCTATATACAGGGGGCACCGGTACAGAGTCAGTGTGGAGGCTATATACAGGGGGTACCGGTACATAGTCAATGTGGAGGCTATATACAGGGGGTACCGGTACAGAGTCAATGTGGAGGCTATATACAGGGGGCACCGGTACAGAGTCAATGTGGAGGCTATATACAGGGGGCACCGGTACATAGTCAATGTGGAGGCTATATACAGGGGGTACCGGTACATAGTCAATGTGGAGGCTATATACAGGGGGCACCGGTACAGAGTCAATGTGGAGGCTATATACAGGGGGCACCGGTACAGAGTCAGTGTGGAGGCTATATACAGGGGGTACCGGTACATAGTCAATGTGGAGGCTATATACAGGGGGTACCGGTACCGAGTCAGTGTGGAGGCTATATACAGGGGGTACCGGTACAGAGTCAATGTGGAGGCTATATACAGGGGGTACCGGTACAGAGTCAATGTGGAGGCTATATACAGGGGGCACCGGTACATAGTCAATGTGGAGGCTATATACAGGGGGCACCGGTACAGAGTCAATGTGGAGGCTATATACAGGGGGCACCGGTACAGAGTCAATGTGGAGGCTATATACAGGGGGTACCGGTACATAGTCAATGTGGAGGCTATATACAGGGGGCACCGGTACAGAGTCAATGTGGAGGCTATATACAGGGGGCACCGGTACATAGTCAATGTGGAGGCTATATACAGGGTGTTACGGTACAGAGTCAATGTGGAGGCTATATACAGGGGGCACCGGTACATAGTCAATGTGGAGACTATATACAGGGGGCACCGGTACATAGTCAATGTGGAGACTATATACAGGGGGCACCGGTACATAGTCAATGTGGAGACTATATACAGGGGGCACCGGTACAGAGTCAATGTGGAGGCTATATACAGGGGGTACCGGTACAGAGTCAATGTGGAGACTATATACAGGGGGCACCGGTACAGAGTCAGTGTGGAGGCTATATACAGGGGGTACCGGTACATAGTCAATGTGGAGGCTATATACAGGGGGCACCGGTACAGAGTCAATGTGGAGGATATATACAGGGGGCACCGGTACAGAGTCAATGTGGAGGCTATATACAGGGGGTACCGGTACAGAGTCAATGTGGAGACTATATACAGGGGGCACCGGTACAGAGTCAGTGTGGAGGCTATATACAGGGGGTACCGGTACATAGTCAATGTGGAGGCTATATACAGGGGGCACCGGTACAGAGTCAATGTGGAGGATATATACAGGGGGCACCGGTACATAGTCAATGTGGAGGCTATATACAGGGGGGCACCGGTACAGAGTCAGTGTGGAGGCTATATACAGGGGGTACCGGTACATAGTCAATGTGGAGGCTATATACAGGGGGTACCGGTACAGAGTCAATGTGGAGGCTATATACAGGGGGCACCGGTACAGAGTCAGTGTGGAGGCTATATACAGGGGGTACCGGTACATAGTCAATGTGGAGGCTATATACAGGGGGTACCGGTACCGAGTCAGTGTGGAGGCTATATACAGGGGGTACCGGTACATAGTCAATGTGGAGGCTATATACAGGGGGTACCGGTACATAGTCAATGTGGAGGCTATATACAGGGGGCACCGGTACATAGTCAATGTGGAGGCTATATACAGGGGGCACCGGTACAGAGTCAGTGTGGAGGCTATATACAGGGGGCACCGGTACAGAGTCAATGTGGAGGCTATATACAGGGGGCACCGGTACATAGTCAATGTGGAGGCTATATACAGGGGGCACCGGTACATAGTCAATGTGGAGGCTATATACAGGGGGCACCGGTACATAGTCAATGTGGAGGCTATATACAGGGGGCACCGGTACAGAGTCAGTGTGGAGGCTATATACAGGGGGTACCGGTACATAGTCAATGTGGATGCTATATACAGGGGGTACCGGTACCGAGTCAGTGTGGAGGCTATATACAGGGGGCACCGGTACAGAGTCAGTGTGGAGGCTATATACAGGGGGTACCGGTACAGAGTCAATGTGGAGGCTATATACAGGGGGCACCGGTACATAGTCAATGTGGAGGCTATATACAGGGGGCACCGGTACAGAGTCAATGTGGAGGCTATATACAGGGGGGCACCGGTACAGAGTCAGTGTGGAGGCTATATACAGGGGGTACCGGTACATAGTCAATGTGGAGGCTATATACAGGGGGCACCGGTACAGAGTCAATGTGGAGGCTATATACAGGGGGCACCGGTACAGAGTCAGTGTGGAGGCTATATACAGGGGGTACCGGTACATAGTCAATGTGGAGGCTATATACAGGGGGCACCGGTACATAGTCAATGTGGAGGCTATATACAGGGGGCACTGGTACAGAGTCAGTGTGGAGGCTATATACAGGGGGTACCGGTACATAGTCAATGTGGATGCTATATACAGGGGGTACCGGTACCGAGTCAGTGTGGAGGCTATATACAGGGGGCACCGGTACAGAGTCAGTGTGGAGGCTATATACAGGGGGGCACCGGTACAGAGTCAGTGTGGAGGCTATATACAGGGGGCACCGGTACAGAGTCAGTGTGGAGGCTATATACAGGGGGCACCGTACAGAGTCAGTGTGGAGGCTATATACAGGGGGCACCGGTACAGAGTCAATGTGGAGGCTATATACAGGGGGCACCGGTACAGAGTCAATGTGGAGGCTATATACAGGGGGCACCGGTACAGAGTCAATGTGGAGGCTATATACAGGGGGCACCGGTACAGAGTCAATGTGGAGGCTATATACAGGGGGCACCGGTACAGAGTCAATGTGGATGCTATATACAGGGGGCACCGGTACATAGTCAATGTGGAGGCTATATACAGGGGGCACCGGTACATAGTCAATGTGGATGCTATATACAGGGGGCACCTGTACATAGTCAATTTGGATGCTATATACAGGGGGTACCGGTACAGAGTCAATGTGGAGGCTATATACAGGGGGCACCGGTACAGAGTCAGTGTGGAGGCTATATACAGGGTGTACCGGTACCGAGTCAGTGTGGAGGCTATATACAGGAGGTACCGAGTCAGTGTGGAGGGTTACAGGTTAGTCAAGATCATTCGTACATGTAGGTGGGGGTGAAGTGATTATGCATAGATAAAACGGTGAGCGGCAGCAGTGTACAAAACAAATGGAGGGGGGGGTCAATGTAAATAGTCCGGTGGCCATTTTATTAGTTGTTCAGCAGTCTTATGGCTTGGGGGTAGAAGCTGTTAAGGAGCCTTTTGGTCCTAGACTTGCCGCTCCGGTACCCCCGTGCGGTAGCAGAGAAAACAGTCTGACAATTTGATGGGCATTCCTCTGACACCACCTAGTATAGAGGTCCTGGATGGCAGGAAGTTTGGCCCCAGTGATGTACTGAACCGTACGCACTACCCTCTGTAGCACCTTACGGTCAGATGCCAAGCAGTTGCCGTACCAGGCAGTGATGCAACCGGTCAGGATGCTCTCGATGGTGCAGCTGTAGAACTTTTTGAGGATCTGGGGACCCATGCCAAATATTTTATGGGACAAACATACAGTACCAGTCAAAAGTTAGGACACACCTACTCATTCCAGTGTTGTTGTTGTTGTTGTTTTACTATTTTCTACATTGTCATCAAAACTATGAAATAACTCAAAACCTTTTTGGTTACTACATGATAAGTAAATCAAAATATATTTTATATTTGAGATTTTTCAAAGTAGCCAGCCTTTGCCTTGATGACAGCTTTGCACATTCTTGGCATTCTCTCAACCAGCTTCATGATGTAGTCACCTGGAATGCATTTAAAGTAACAGGTGTGCCTTGTCAAAAGTGAATTTGTAGATTTTCTTTCCTTCTTAATGCGTTTGAGCCAATCAGTTGTGTTGTGACAAGGTAGGGTGGTATACAGAAGATAACCCTGTTTGGTAAAAGCCCAAGAACAGTCCATCATTACTTGAAGACATGAAGGTCAGTCAATCCAGAAAATGATGAAATTAGCTCTCATGAGGACCGCCACTAGAATGGAAGACCCAGAGTTACCTCTGCTGCAGAAGATAAGTTCATTGAAGTTCACTGCACCTCAGATTGTAGACCAAATAAATGCTTCAGAGTTCAAGGAACAGACACATCTCAACATCAACTGTTCAGAGGAGACTGTGTGAATCAGGCCTTCATGGTCGAATTGCTGCAAAGAAACCACTACTAAAGGACACCAATAAGATATGACCCATCACACCACTACTCTCCAGATCTGACCCATCACACCACTGCTCTCCAGATCTGACCCATCACACCACTATGTTCCAGATCTGACCCATCACACCACTACTCTCCAGATCTGACCCATCACACCACTACTCTCCAGATCTGACCCATCACACCACTGCTCTCCAGATCTGACCCATCACACCACTGTTCCAGATCTGACCCATCACACCACTACTCTCCAGATCTGACCCATCACACCACTATGTTCCAGATCTGACCCATCACACCACTACTCTCCAGATCTGACCCATCACACCACTATGTTCCAGATCTGACCCATCACACCACTACTCTCCAGATCTGACCCATCACACCACTACTCTCCAGATCTGACCCATCACACCACTACTCTCCAGATCTGACCCATCACACCACTACTCTCCAGATCTGACCCATCACACCACTACTCTCCAGATCTGACCCATCACACCACTACTCTCCAGATCTGACCAATCACACCACTACTCTCCAGATCTGACCCATCACACCACTACTCTCCAGATCTGACCCATCACACCACTACTCTCCAGATCTGACCCATCACACCACTACTCTCCAGATCTGACCCATCACACCACTACTCTCCAGATCTGACCCATCACACCACTACTCTCCAGATCTGACCCATCACACCACTATGTTCCAGATCTGACCCATCACACCACTATGTTCCAGATCTGACCCATCACGCCACAATGTGCCAGATCTGACCCATCACACCACTGCTCTCCAGATCTGACCCATCACACCACTATGTTCCAGATCTGACCCATCACACCACTACTCTCCAGATCTGACCCATCACACCACTATGTTCCAGATCTGACCCATCACACCACTGCTCTCCAGATCTGACCCATCACACCACTATGTTCCAGATCTGACCCATCACACCACACACCACTATGTTCCAGATCTGACCCATCACACCACTACTCTCCAGATCTGACCCATCACACCACTATGTTCCAGATCTGACCCATCACACCACTACTCTCCAGATCTGACCCATCACACCACTATGTTCCAGATCTGACCCATCACACCACTACTCTCCAGATCTGACCCATCACACCACTACTCTCCAGATCTGACCCATCACACCACTACTCTCCAGATCTGACCCATCACACCACTACTCTCCAGATCTGACCCATCACACCACTACTCTCCAGATCTGACCCATCACACCACTACTCTCCAGATCTGACCAATCACACCACTACTCTCCAGATCTGACCCATCACACCACTACTCTCCAGATCTGACCCATCACACCACTACTCTCCAGATCTGACCCATCACACCACTACTCTCCAGATCTGACCCATCACACCACTACTCTCCAGATCTGACCCATCACACCACTACTCTCCAGATCTGACCCATCACACCACTATGTTCCAGATCTGACCCATCACACCACTATGTTCCAGATCTGACCCATCACGCCACAATGTGCCAGATCTGACCCATCACACCACTGCTCTCCAGATCTGACCCATCACACCACTATGTTCCAGATCTGACCCATCACACCACTACTCTCCAGATCTGACCCATCACACCACTATGTTCCAGATCTGACCCATCACACCACTGCTCTCCAGATCTGACCCATCACACCACTATGTTCCAGATCTGACCCATCACACCACACACCACTATGTTCCAGATCTGACCCATCACACCACTACTCTCCAGATCTGACCCATCACACCACTATGTTCCAGATCTGACCCATCACACCACTACTCTCCAGATCTGACCCATCACACCACTATGTTCCAGATCTGACCCATCACACCACTACTCTCCAGATCTGACCCATCACACCACTATGTTCCAGATCTGACCCATCACACCACTATGTTCCAGATCTGACCCATCACACCACTACTCTCCAGATCTGACCCATCACACCACTATGTTCCAGATCTGACCCATCACACCACTACTCTCCAGATCTGACCCATCACACCACTATGTTCCAGATCTGACCCATCACACCACTGCTCTCCAGATCTGACCCATCACACCACTACTCTCCAGATCTGACCCATCACACCACTACTCTCCAGATCTGACCCATCACACCACTATGTTCCAGATCTGACCCATCACACCACTGCTCTCCAGATCTGACCCATCACACCACTATGTTCCAGATCTGACCCATCACACCACTATGTTCCAGATCTGACCCATCACACCAGATCTGACCCATCACACCACTACTCTCCAGATCTGACCCATCACACCACTACTCTCCAGATCTGACCCATCACAACACTACTCTCCAGATGCCTTGTTGGGCTACTATCCGTGAGCCCAGCCTGCCCTCTGGTTACCTTGTCTCCCATGCCTTGTTGGGCTACTATCCGTGAGCCCAGCCTGCCCTCTGGTTACCTTGTCTCCCATGCCTTGTTGGGCTACTATCCGTGAGCCCAGCCTGCCCTCTGGTGGTCCTTCCACCATAACTACTCAATATTATTTGTAGATCAGTGAGTTGTGATGCTCTCCAACACCGGAGTGTATTCATTATGCCGACTCTGTTGGAAAACATATAATCTGTTGCAAAATGTTTTACAAAGGAAACGGTTTGCTCCAAACGGAAAACGTTTTGCAACAAAAACAAGAGTTTCTATTGGACAAAATGAGGTAGGTCCCTTCCCGTTTCATTCCATTTGGTTCTTAAAATGGTTAACGTTTTTCGTTGTAAGGCGTTATGACTACACCCCAGGCCGGAGTTTGGTTTGGCAAGTCAATGGGAAGTGTGAAAAATGGGTTCTTAGTTGTTAATTTTCTTCAATTCTAAAGGCAAAAACCTTGATTGGAGACCATGCCTTAAGTTGCTGAACCTGCCATTACTACAACCTTGTAAAAAGGACATGGTTTTCTTTTTGTTAGGCACGACATTAGAGCCAATGACGTTTCTGAGCATAAGTCACATGGGCCGTACGGATGTAAAAATCTCTCAATCTGACGTTGGCTCCCATTCAAATTAACCCCAAGATTGCCTTGTTCATGATCTTAAATTAAATACCATGAATGTTTTCTCATTTAGCTGTGAATGTTGTTTGAAATGTCTGATACAACATACTTTGGTGAAATCGTTATCAACCTACTGCAAAACCCTTAAATTAAAAAAAATAAACAAAATGTGTGTGCAGGGTTTGTTATTAGCGTGTTAACACAGACCTGTAGAATAGCTAGCCATTGCTAGCATTCACTGGTTGAAGTTGAAGTAACATTTGAGTTTAATGGATTTGACTGGTGACTATGACATGAATATATACCATTCGCAACATTTGGACCGACGCTAAAATATATATATATTTTTTACGGTGTGTCATTATTGCTTGGCTGCACTGCTGCACTGCTTTCAATGGCTAGTTTCCACTAGCTTAAACCACAAAGCTAGATTCCACAGCCAGAAAGTCAGATTCCACAGCCAGAAAGTCAGATTCCACAGCCAGAAAGTCAGATTCCACAGCCAGAAAGTCAGATTCCACAGCCAGAAAGTCAGATTCCACAGCCAGAAAGTCAGATTCCACAGCCAGAAAGTCAGATTCCACAGCCAGAAAGTCAGATTCCACAGCCAGAAAGTCAGATTCCACAGCCAGAAAGTCAGATTCCACAGCCAGAAAGTCAGATTCCACAGCCAGAAAGTCAGATTCCACAGCCAGAAAGTCAGATTCCACAGCCAGAAAGTCAGATTCCACAGCCAGAAAGTCAGATTCCACAGCCAGAAAGTCAGATTCCACAGCCAGAAAGTCAGATTCCACAGCCAGAAAGTCAGATTCCACAGCCAGAAAGTCAGATTCCACAGCCAGAAAGTCAGATTCCACAGCCAGAAAGTCAGATTCCACAGCCAGAAAGTCAGATTCCACAGCCAGAAAGTCAGATTCCACAGGCAAAATTGGCAAAACCAATTTAATTTGGTTTTTAAGATTAGGGTTAGGCATAAAGTCAAGTGGGGTTAGGGTTAAAATAAGATTGTAGAAATGGGCGGGGTTTATTTATTTGTGGCTATAGCAGCTAGTAACGACCTTTTCAATTGATAAAGATGGCTTCCGTACCCCACTCTAGGTTGAAGACCCTGCTCGAGTGAATTTGATTGAAAACGTCACTTTACCATGTTGACCTATGCTAGCTAATGTCGATGTCGCCTACAAGTGTGCTCAGAGATTTCTATTGGAGAAGCAGTTTCTGCAAATCTTCATAGATATACAGTAGGTCATCATATACAAAATGGAAGCCATGTTTGAAATGATTACATTTTAGTCAAATATTACATCTGTTTGGCCTTCGTGCGGTTAATTTGTAGTCTACAAATGATTTTTAATTATGTTGATTATGCCCCCTAACGTCCGCCAAGAAAAAAATACACATAATAATGATGATATTCAGACAGCAGTTTAATCTAGTTTAATCCAGTTTAATGTTGTTTAATCTAGTTTAATCCAGTTTAATCTAGTTGATTATCGCTTTTTGGGTGAAAAGGTGATTCTTCACACACGCGTAGAAATCGGTCCTGTGAAATAACACTTCCTCTCTAGCGGAAACTATCTAGATTAGTATTTTAGTGAACAACACTAATACAAAGTCCCCTTTTTCATTGCCATATTCTGAACTATTGGCAAGGTGAAAAGGTTCTTTTCACCTTGAAAGTTTTTCAAACACATTTGACTCCAATCTGCTGTGAGTATTTGGGTATTTGGATTGATGATATGCTGTCTTTTAAAACACACATTGAAAAACACATGAGGAAGCTGAGAACTGAGATTGATTTCCTTTAAATAAATAAATGCTGCCACATTTTTTTTTAAACAGTGAGGCATAGGTTACAAACACTGCATGGAGAGACGGACTCACCTCGGCACTCTACTCATCATTCTCCCCCAACAACCATCATGGATTCTTGTGGAGGGCAATTACATGAACTATTTGATACTGTTGCACAAATCAAAATGTGAAAACTATAGTTAAATGTATCTTTCTGACCATATAAGTCAGGAGCAGTCACTGTATGTGTCATAAATGTCATCTCATTCCCTACTACTATAAAGTAGTGCACTATATAGGGAATAGGGTTCTGGTCTAAAGTAGTGCACTATATAGGGAATAGGGTTCTGGTCTAAAGTAGTGCACTATATAGGGAATAGGGTTCTGGTCTAAAATAGTACACTATATAGGGAATAGGGCTCTGGTCTATAGTAGTGCACTATATAGGGAATAGGGTTCTGGTCTAAAGTTGTGCACTATATAGGGAATAGGGTTCTGGTCTAAAGTAGTGCACTATATAGGGAATAGGGTTCTGGTCTAAAGTAGTGCACTATATAGGGAATAGGGTTCTGGTCTAAAGTAGTGCACTATATAGGGAATAGGGCTCTGGTCTATAGTAGTGCACTATATAGGTAATAGGGTTCTGGTCTAAAGTAGTGCACTATATAGGAAATAGGGTTCTGGTCTAAAGTAGTGCACTATATAGGGAATAGGGTTCTGGTCTAAAGTAGTGCACTATATAGGGAATAGGGTTCTGGTCTAAAGTAGTGCACTATATAGGGAATAGGGCTTTGGTCTAAAGTAATGCACTATATAGGGAATAGGGCTTTGGTCTAAAGTAATGCACTATATAGGGAATAGGGTGCCATTTGAGACGTAATATACATGTCCTGGTCCCACCCACCTGAGCCAGCCAGCCTCTCCAGACTAGAGGTGACGCTCTTTGATTTAGGGGAGAGTGTGATGAGCATGACAGAACCAGAGCAACACATCACACAGCCCAGCTTCCCCAGGATATCCAGCTGAAGGAGATGAGGCCCCCAGGACATCCAGCTGAAGGAGATGAGGCCTCCAGGACATCCAGCTGAAGGAGATGAGGCCCCCAGGACATCCAGCTGAAGGAGATGAGGCCCCCAGGACATCCAGCTGAAGGAGATGAGGCCCTCAGGACATCAGGACATCCAGCTGAAGGAGATGAGGCCCCCAGGACATCAGGACATCCAGCTGAAGGAGATGAGGCCCCAGGACATCCAGCTGAAGGAGATATGAGGCCCCCAGGACATCCAGCTGAAGGAGATGAGGCCCCCAGGACATCAGGACATCCAGCTGAAGGAGATGAGGCCTCCAGGACATCAGGACATCCAGCTGAAGGGGATATGAGGCCCCCAGGACATCCAGCTGAAGGAGATATGAGGCCCCCAGGACATCCAGCTGAAGGAGATGAGGCCCCCAGGACATCCAGCTGAAGGAGATGAGGCCCCCAGGACATCCAGCTGGAGGATATGAGGGCCCCAGGACATCAGGACATCCAGCTGAAGGAGATGAGGCCCCCAGGACATCCAGCTGAAGGAGATGAGGCCCCCAGGACATCCAGCTGAAGGAGATGAGGCCCCCAGGACATCCAGCTGAAGGAGATGAGGCCCTCAGGACATCAGGACATCCAGCTGAAGGAGATGAGGCCCTCAGGACATCAGGACATCCAGCTGAAGGAGATGAGGCCCCCAGGACATCAGGACATCCAGCTGAAGGAGATGAGGCCCCCAGGACATCCAGCTGAAGGAGATGAGGCCCCCAGGACATCCAGGACATCCAGCTGAAGGAGATGAGGCCCCCAGGACATCCAGCTGAAAGAGATGAGGCCCCCAGGACATCAGGACATCCAGCTGAAGGAGATGAGGCCCCCAGGACATCCAGCTGAAAGAGATGAGGCCCCCAGGACATCAGGACATCCAGCTGAAGGAGATGAGGCCTCCAGGACATCAGGACATCCAGCTGAAGGGGATATGAGGCCCCCAGGACATCCAGCTGAAGGAGATATGAGGCCCCCAGGACATCCAGCTGAAGGAGATGAGGCCCCCAGGACATCAGGACATCCAGCTGAAGGAGATGAGGCCCCCAGGACATCCAGCTGAAGGAGATGAGGCCCCCAGGACATCCAGCTGAAGGATATGAGGCCCCCAGGACATCAGGACATCCAGCTGAAGGAGATGAGGCCCCCAG
The DNA here is from genome assembly GCF_002021735.2 of Oncorhynchus kisutch. Lineage (NCBI taxonomy): Eukaryota > Metazoa > Chordata > Actinopteri > Salmoniformes > Salmonidae > Oncorhynchus > Oncorhynchus kisutch. The sequence continues at coordinate 727,728 of NC_034186.2, forward strand.
GACATCCAGCTGAAGGGGATATGAGGCCCCCAGGACATCCAGCTGAAAGACATGAGGCCCCCAGGACATCCAGCTGAAGGGGATATGAGGCCCCCAGGACATCCAGCTGAAGGAGATGATGCCCCCAGGACATCCAGCTGAAGGAGATGAGGCCCCCAGGACATCCAGCTGAAGGAGATGAGGCCCCCAGGACATCAGGACATCCAGCTGAAGGAGATGAGGCCCCCAGGACATCCAGCTGAAGGAGATGAGGCCCCCAGGACATCAGGACATCCAGCTGAAGGAGATGAGGCCCCCAGGACATCCAGCTGAAGGAGATGAGGCCCCCAGGACATCCAGCTGAAGGAGATGAGGCCCCCAGGACATCCAGCTGAAGGAGATGAGGCCCCCAGGACATCCAGCTGAAGGAGATGAGGCCCCCAGGACATCCAGTGATCAACAGTCATACGTTGAGGGGAACATTATATCACTGTAACCCCTGTAGTAAAACAAAACAGGAGTTTATGATCTATGCATAGTCACTTTACCCCTACCTACATGTACAAGTCCATGCTAGGTAAAGCTCCGCCTAATCTCAGTTCACTGGTCACGATGGCAACACCCACCCGTAGCACGTGCTCCAGCAGGTGTATCTCACTGATCATCCCTAAAGCCAACACCTCATTTGGCCGCCTTTCGTTCCAGTTCTCTGCTGCCTGTGACTGGAACGAATTGCAAAAATCGCTGAAGTTGGAGACTTTTATCTCCCTCACCAACTTCAAACATCTGCTATCTGAGCAGCTAACCGATCGCTGCAGCTGTACATAGTCTATCGGTAAATAGCCCACCCAATTTACCTACCTCATCCCCATACTGTTTATATTTATTTACTTTTCTGCTCTTTTGCACACCAATATCTCTACCATCTGTACCATCATGACCATCTGATTATTTATCACTCCAGTGTTAATCTGCAAAATTTTAATTATTCGCCTACCTCCTCATGCCTTTTGCACACAATGTATATAGACTCTCTTTTTTTCTACTGTGTTATTGACTTGTTAATTGTTTACTCCATGTGTAACTCTGTGTTGTCTGTTCACACTGCTATGCTTTATCTTGGCCAGGTCGCAGTTGTAAATGAGAACTTGTTCTCAACTAGCCTACCTGGTTAAATAAGGGTGTTCTCAACTAGCCTACCTGGTTAAATAAAGGTGAAAAAAAGAAAAGAAAAAAAGAAAATTAACTCGACTAACACCCGCACATTGACTATGTACCGGTAACCCCTGTATATAGCCTCATTACTAACCAGTACCCTTTGTATATAGCCTCATTACTAACCAGTACCCCTTGTAAATAGCCTCATTATTGTTATTTTATTCTGTTACATTATTAGTATTTAATTTCTTACAACTTTTGTTTATTTATAAAATATTTTAACTCTATTTCTTGAACTGCATTGTTGGTTAAGGGCTTGTAAGGAGCATTTCCTGGTTAGGTCTACTACACCGGTTGTATTCGGCTCATGTGACATAACATTTGATTTGATTTAAGTTACACACTCAATGATAACATGCCAAACAATAATTCTCACTAAACCAGCACCCCAGGGTTCCTAAAAGTGTGACCCTCACAGCAGGGGTTGCGTTATAAGTCAGGAAGTCCCCAATCTGGTCCATAATCACTGTTGGAAGAAATTCACAAGAGGTCAGTGCATTCAAGGAATATCAAAAATTATATATTTATTTGTTTTTGAAAAAGTGTACCCATGTGCAGTATCATACCGGAGCGCCAAGTCAAGGTCCAAGAGGCTTCTAAACAGCTTCCATCCCCAAACCATGAGACTCCTGAACATCTAGTCAGATAGCTACCCAGACTATTTGCATTGCCCCCCCCCCATCCTCCTCTTCCACGCTGCTGCTACTCTCTGTTATTATCTGTGCATAGTCAGTTTAATAACTCTACTTAAATGTACATATTACCTCAATTACCTCGACACAGGTGCCCCCTGTACATAGCCCCCTTATTGTTATTTATGGATGCGTCACTGCAAACTTTAAGGTCCTCAATGATGTCACCATTGCCCTAGATTCTAAGCAATGTTGTGCTGCTATTTTTATTGACTTGGCCAAAGCTTTTGATACGGTAGATCATTCCATTCTTGTGGGCCGGCTAAGGAGTATTGGTGTCTCTGAGGGGTCTTTGGCCTGGTTTGCTAACTACCTCTCTCATAGAGTGCAGTGTATAAAGTCAGAACATCTGCTGTCTCAGCCACTGCCTGTCACCAAGGGAGTACCCCAAGGCTTGATCCTAGGCCCCACACTCTCCTCAATTTACATCAACAACATAGCTCAGATAGTAGGAAGCTCTCTCATCCATTCATATGCAGATGATACAGTCTTATACTCAGCTGGCCCCTCCCTGGATTTTGTATTAAAGGCTCTACAACGCTTTCTTAAGTGTCCAACAAGCTTTCTCTGCCCTTAACCTTGTTCTGAACACCTCCAAAACAAAGGTCATATGGTTTGGTAAGAAAAATGCCCCTCTCCCCACAGGTGTGATTACTACCTCTGAGGGTTTAGAGCTTGATGTTGTCACGCCCTGACCATAGAGAGCTGTTTATTCTCTATGTTGGTTGGGGCGCGATAGTGACTAGGGTGGGTCATCTGGGTGATTAATGGTTTATGTTGGCCTGGTATGGTTCCCAATCAGAGACAGCTGTTTATCGTTGTCTCTGATTGGGGATCATATTTAGGTAGCCATTTTCCCCATTGTGATTTGTGGGATCTTGACTATGTTTAGGTGCCTAGTAGCTGTTAGCTTCATGTTTCGTGTGTGCTTTATTGTTTTGTTCAGTGAGTTTTGATTTATTAAAATATGTGGAACTCTACGCGTGCTGCTGCGCCTTGGTCCAATCATTTTGACGAGCGTGACAGATGTAGTCACCTCATACAAGTACTTGGGAGTATGGCTAGACGGTGCACTGTCTTTCTCTCAGCACATAACAAAGCTGCAGGCTGAAATTAAATCTAGACTTGGTTTCCTCTATCGTAATCACTCCTCTTTGACCCGAGCTGCCAAACTAACCCTGATTCAGATGACCATCCTACCCATGCTAGATTACGGAGATGTAATTTATAGATCGGCATTTAAGGGTGCTCTCGAGCGGCCAGAGGTGGGACCAAGTCATTGTTTTACAAGTCACAGGTAAGTCCCAAGTCAAGTCCCAGATCAAAACAGGCAAGTCCAAGTCAAGTCTCAAGTCCTAAACAAGTCATAATGTGCTCTTCACCAAATGTAATACCATTTCATATTTTTAATAAGAGTAATAGTATATTACATTTAGCCTCCGTCTGTCATTTTCTTCCCGCATGTTTTGCAATCCGTTTTTTGTTGATACACCGTCGTCTTTATATCCGAAAATAATAGTTTTGGGTATCGTCTTTCCAAGGGCTCCATCTGAATTCACCCGCCGACGTTCCTCTGCACTGCCATGTACAACTTTTTCTCAGTTGGCACAATTTGATTAGCTGCTGTCCGATTCAAACTGTAATCCGTTAAAGGAAGAGTTGATGCACACTTTTTTAATAGCATAATTTTTTATATTTGGGCTCGGGGAGGCTCGGGGAGGGTTGGGGAGGGTATCAAGTAAGGTCGAGTCAAAAGGCTCAAGTCCAAGTCAAGTCACAAGTCATTGGTGTTAAAGACAGTGGAGTTGCAAGTCATCATACAGTGGGGCAAAAAAGTATTTAGTCAGCCACCAATTGTGCAAGTTCTCCCACTTTAAAAGATGCGAGAGACCTGTAATTGTCATCATAGGTACACTTCAACTATGACAGACAAAATGAGAAAAAAAATTCCAGAAAATCACATTGTAGGATTTTTTATGAATTTATTTGCAAACTATGGTGGAAAATAAGTATTTGGTCACCTACAAACAAGCAAGATTTCTGGCTCTCACAGACCTGTAACTTATTCTTTAAGAGGCTCCTCTGTCCTCCACTCGTTACCTTTATTAATGGCACCTGTTTGAACTTGTTATCAGTATAAAAGACACCTGTCCACAACCTCAAACAGTCACACTCCAAACTCCACTATGGCCAAGACCAAAGAGCTGTCAAAGGAAACCAGAAACAAAATTGTAGACCTGCACCAGGCTGGGAAGACTCTGCAATAGGTAAGCAGCTTGGTTTGAAGAAATCAACTGTGGGAGCAATTATTAGGAAATGGAAGACATACAAGACCACTGATAATCTCCCTCGATCTGGGGCTCCACACAAGATCTCACCCCGTGGGGTCAAAATGATTATTGGCTTATTTCACTGTAGAGCCTCTAGTCCTGCTCACTATACCTTATCCAACCTATTAGTTCCACCACCCACACATGCAATGACATCTCCTGGTTTCAATGATGTTTCTAGAGACAATATCTCTCTCATCACTCAATACCTAGGTTTACCTCCACTGTATTCACATCCTACCATACATTTGTCTGTACATTATACCTTGATGCTATTTTATCGCCCCCAGAAACCTCCTTTTACTCTATGTTCCAGACGTTCTAGACGACCAATTCTCATAGCTTTTAGCCGTACCCTTATTCTACTCCTCCTATGTTCCTCTGGCGATGTAGAGGTGAATCCAGGCCCTGCAGTGCCTAGCTCCACTCCTATTCCCCAGGCGCTCTCTTTTGACGACTTCTGTAACCGTAATAGCCTTGGTTTCATGCATGTTAACATTAGAAGCCTCCTCCCTAAGTTTGTTCTATTCACTGCTTTAGCACACTCTGCCAACCCGGATGTTCTAGCTGTGTCTGAATCCTGGCTTAGGAAGACCACCAAAAACTCAGACATTTTAATTCCAAACTACAACATTTTCAGACAAGATAGAACTGCCAAAGGGGGCGGTGTTGCAATCTACTGCAAAGATAGCCTGCAGAGTTCTGTCCTACTATCCAGGTCTGTACCCAAACAATTTGAACTTCTACTTTTAAAAATCCACCTCTCTAAAAACAAGTCTCTCACCGTTGCCGCCTGCTATAGACCACCCTCTGCCCCCAGCTGTGCTCTGGACACCATATGTGAACTGATTGCCCCCCATCTATCTTCAGAGTTCGTGCTGCTAGGCGACCTAAACTGGAACATGCTTAACACCCCAGCCATCCTACAATCTAAACTTGATGCCCTCAATCTCACACAAATAATCAATGAACCTACCAGGTACCTCCCCAAAACCTTAAACACGGGCACCCTCATAGATATCATCCTAACCAACTTCCCCTCTAAATACACCTCTGCTGTCTTCAACCAAGATCTCAGCGATCACTGCCTCATTGCCTGCATCCGTAATGGGTCAGCGGTCAAACGACCTCCACTCATCACTGTAAAACGCTCCCTGAAACACTTCTGCGAGCAGGCCTTTCTAATCGACCTGGCCGGGGTATCCTGGAAGGATATTGATCTCATCCCGTCAGTAGAGGATGCCTGGATATTTTAAAAAAATGCCTTCCTAACCATCTTAAATAAACATGCCCCATTTAAGAAATTTAGAACCAGGAACAGATATAGCCCTTGGTTCTCCCCAGACCTGACTGCCCTTAACCAACACAAAAACATCCTATGGCGTTCCGCATTAGCATCGAACAGCCCCCGTGATATGCAGCTGTTCAGGGAAGCTAGAAATCATTATACACAGGCAGTTAGAAAAGCCAAGGCTAGCTTTTTCAAGCAGAAATTTGCTTCCTGCAACACTAACTCAAAAAAGTTCTGGGACACTGTAAAGTCCATGGAGAATAAGAACACCTCCTCCCAGCTGCCCACTGCACTGAAGATAGGAAACACTGTCACCACTGATAAATCCACCATAATTGAGAATTTCAATAAGCATTTTTCTACGGCTGGCCATGCTTTCCACCTGGCTACTCCTACCCCGGACAACAGCACTGCACCCCCAACAGCAACTCGCCCAAGCCTTCCCCATTTCTCCTTCTCCCAAATCCATTCAGCTGATGTTCTGAAAGAGCTGCAAAATCTGGACCCCTACAAATCAGCCGGGCTAGACAATCTGGACCCTTTCTTTCTAAAATTATCTGCCGAAATTGTTGCCACCCCTATTACTAGCCTGTTCAACCTCTCTTTCGTGTCGTCTGAGATTCCCAAAGATTGGAAAGCAGCTGCGGTCATCCCCCTCTTCAAAGGGGTGGACACTCTTGACCCAAACTGCTACAGACCTATATCTATCCTACCGTGCCTTTCTAAGGTCTTCGAAAGCCAAGTCAACAAACAGATTACCGACCATTTCGAATCTCACCATACCTTCTCTGCTATGCAATCCGGTTTCAGAGCTGGTCATGGGTGCACCTCAGCCACGCTCAAGGTCCTAAACGATATCTTAACCGCCATCGATAAGAAACATTACTGTGCAGCCGTATTCATTGATCTGGCCAAGGCTTTCGACTCTGTCAATCACCATATCCTCATCGGCAGACTCGACAGCCTTGGTTTCTCAAATGATTGCCTCGCCTGGTTCACCAACTACTTCTCTGATAGAGTTCAGTGTGTCAAATCGGAGGGTCTGCTGTCCGGACCTCTGGCAGTCTCTATGGGGGTGCCACAGGGTTCAATTCTTGGACCGACTCTCTTCTCTGTATACATCAATGAGGTCGCTCTTGCTGCTGGTGAGTCCCTGATCCACCTTCAATGCCATACAACTCTCCTTCCGTGGCCTCCAATTGCTCTTAAATACAAGTAAAACTAAATGCATGCTCTTCAACCGATCGCTACCTGCACCTACCCGCCTGTCCAACATCACTACTCTGGACGGCTCTGACTTAGAATACGTGGACAACTACAAATACTTAGGTGTCTGGTTAGACTGTAAACTCTCCTTCCAGACCCATATCAAACATCTCCAATCCAAAGTAAAATCTAGAATTGGCTTCCTATTTCGCAACAAAGCATCCTTCACTCATGCTGCCAAACATACCCTTGTAAAACTGACCATCCTACCAATCCTCGACTTTGGCGATGTCATTTACAAAATAGCCTCCAATACCCTACTCAACAAATTGGATGCAGTCTATCACAGTGCAATCCGTTTTATCACCAAAGCCCCATATACTACCCACCATTGCGACCTGTACGCTCTCGTTGGCTGGCCCTCGCTTCATACTCGTCGCCAAACCAACTGGCTCCATGTCATCTACAAGACCCTGCTAGGTAAAGTCCCCCCTTATCTCAGCTCGCTGGTCACCATAGCATCTCCCACCTGTAGCACACGCTCCAGCAGGTATATCTCTCTAGTCACCCCCAAAACCAATTCTTTCTTTGGCCGCCTCTCCTTCCAGTTCTCTGCTGCCAATGACTGGAACGAACTACAAAAATCTCTGAAACTGGAAACACTTATCTCCCTCACTAGCTTTAAGCACCAACTGTCAGAGCAGCTCACAGATTACTGCACCTGTACATAGCCCACCTATAATTTAGCCCAAACAACTACCTCTTTCCCAACTGTATTTAATTTTTATTTATTTATTTATTTTGCTCCTTTGCACCCCATTATTTTTTATTTCTACTTTGCACATTCTTCCATTGAAAACTACCATTCCAGTATTTTACTTGCTATATTGTATTTACTTTGCCATCATGGCCTTTTTTGCCTTTACCTCCCTTCTCACCTCATTTGCTCACATTGTATATAGACTTGTTTATACTGCATTATTGACTGTATGTTTGTTTTTACTCCATGTGTAACTCTGTTGTTGTATGTGTCGAACTGCTTTGCTTTATCTTGGCCAGGTCGCAATTGTAAATGAGAACTTGTTCTCAACTTGCCTACCTGGTTAAATAAAGGTAAAATAAATAAATAAATAAATAAATCTCAACCCCATAGATAATCTTTGGAGGGAGTTGAAAGTCCGTGTTGCCCAGCAACAGCCCCAAAACATCACTGCACTAGAGGAGATCTGCATGAAGGAATGGGCCAAAATACCAGCAACAGTGTGTGAAAACCTTGTGAAGACTTACAGAAAACATTTGACCTCTGTCATTGCCAACAAAGGATATATAACAAAGTATTGAAATAAACTTTTGTTATTGACCAAATACTTTTTTTCCACCATAATTTGCAAATAAATTCATAAAAATCCTACAATGTGATTTTCTGGATTTTTCCCCCTCATTTTGTCTGTCATAGTTGAAGTGTACCTATGATGAAAATTACAGGCCTCTCTCATCTTTTTAAGTGGGAGAACTTGCACAATTGGTGGCTGACTAAATACTTTTTTGCCCCACTGTATTTGTGACTCGAGTCCACACCTCTGGAGCGGCTAGATGTTCTTTACCATTCGGCCATCAGATTTGCCACCAATGCACCAATGCTCCTTAGGTTGCAAGTTCAAATCCCCGAGCTGACAAGGTACAAATCTGTTGTTCTGCCCCTGAACAGGCAGTTAACCCACTGTTCCCTGGTAGGCTGTTATTGAAAATAAGAATTTGTTCTTAACTGACTTTGCCTAGTTAAATAAAGGTAAAATAAAACAATTGGACACATCACTGCACTCTATACTCCTCTGTAAATTGGTCATCTCTGCAAGACCCTCTGGTTGATGCTTATTTACAAAACCCTCTTAGGCCTCACTCCCCTCCTATCTGAGATATCAACTGCAGGCCTCATTCTCCACATACAACACCCGTTCTGCCAGTCACATTCTGTTAAAGGTCCCCAAAGCACACACATCCCTGGGTCACTTTTCAGTTCGCTGCAGCTAGTGACTGGAACAAGCTGCAACAAACACTCAAACTGGACTGTTTTATCTCCATCTCTTCATTCAAAGACTCAATCATGGACTCTTACTGTCAGTTGTGGCTACTTTGCGTGATGTATTGTTCTCTCTACCTTCTTACCCTTTGTGCTGTTGTCTGTGCCCAATAATATTTGTACCATGTTTTGTGCTGCTACCATGTTGTTATGTTGTGTTGCTACAATGCTATGTTGTCATGTGTTGCTGCCTTGCTATGTTGTTGCCTTCGGTCTCTATGTCGTGTTGTGTTCTCTCTTGTTTTGATGTGCGTTTTGTCCTATATTTATATTGTATAAAAACAAATGTTTTACTCCCAGGCCCCCGTCCCCGCAGGAGGCCTTTTGTTAGGCCGTCATTGTAAATAAGAATTTGTTCTTAACGGACTTGCTTAGTTAAATAATAGAAAATATATAGAAAATATATAGAAAATAAATATAATACATTTACTGCTTTCTTTAATGATTTGTCATTCTTATCTCTTACTTTTGTTGTTGTTGGTATTTCCTTAAAACTGCATTGTTGGTTAAGGGCTTGTAAGTAAGCATTTCACTCTAAGGTCCACACCTGTTGTGTTCGGCGCAACTGACAAATACAATTTGATTTGAAACTATTACGCAATCAAATCAAATGTATTTATATAGCCCTTCGTACATCAGCTGATATCTCAAAGTGCTGTACAGAAACCCAGCCTAAAACCCCAAACAGCAAGCAATGCAGGTGTAGAAGCACGGTGGCTAGGAAAAACTCCCTAGAAAGGCCAATACCTAGGAAGAAACCTAGAGAGGAACCAGGATATGTGGGGTGGCCAGTCCTCTTCTGGCTGTGCCGGGTGGAGATTATAACAGAACATGGCCAAGATGTTCAAATGTTCATAAATGACCAGCATGGTCGAATAATAATAAGGCAGAACAGTTGAAACTGGAGCAGCAGCACAGTCAGGTGGAAGTTGAAACTGGAGCAGCAGCATGGCCAGGTGGACTGGGGACAGCAAGGAGTCATCATGTCAGGTAGTCCTGGGGCATGGTCCTAGGGCTCAGGTCAGTTGAAACTGGAACCGCAGCATGGCCAGGTGGACTGGGGACAGCAAGGAGTCATCATGTCAGGTAGTCCTGGGGCATGGTCCTAGGGCTCAGGTCCTCCGAGAGAGAGAAAGAAAGAGAGAAGGAGAGAATTAGAGAACGCACACTTAGATTCACACAGGACACCGAATAGGACAGGAGAAGTACTCCAGATATAACAAACTGACCCCAGCCCCCCGACACATAAACTACTGCAGCATAAATACTGGAGGCTGAGACAGGAGGGGTCAGGAGACACTGTGGCCCCATCCGAGGACACCCCCGGACAGGGCCAAACAGGAAGGATATAACCCCACCCACTTTGCCAAAGCACAGCCCCCACACCACTAGAGGGATATCTTCAACCACCAACTTACCATCCTGAGACAAGGCTGAGTATAGCCCACAAAGATCTCCGCCACGGCACAACCCAAGGGGGGGGCGCCAACCCAGACAGGATGACCACAACAGTGAATCAACCCACTCAGGTGACGCACCCCCTCCAGGGATGGCATGAGAGAGCCCCAGCAAGCCAGTGACTCAGCCCCTGTAATAGGGTTAGAGGCAGAGAATCCCGGTGGAAAGAGGGGAACAGGCCAGGCAGAGACAGCAAGGGCGGTTCGTTGCTCCAGAGCCTTTCCGTTCACCTTCCCACTCCTGGGCCAGACTACACTCAATCATATGACCCACTGAAGAGATGAGTCTTCAGTAAAGACTTAAAGGTTGAGACCGAGTTTGCGTCTCTGACATGGGTAGGCAGACCGTTCCATAAAAATGGAGCTCTATAGGAGAAAGCCCTGCCTCCAGCTGTTTTCTTAGAAATTCTAGGGACAATTAGGAGGCCTGCGTCTTGTGACCGTAGCGTACGTGTAGGTATGTACGGCAGGACCAAATCAGAGAGATAGGTAGGAGTAAGCCCATGTAATGCTTTGTAGGTTATCAGTAAAACCTTGAAATCAGCCCTTGCTTTGACAGGAAGCCAGTGTAGAGAGGCTAGCACTGGAGTAATATGATCCAATTTTTTGGTTCTAGTCAGGATTCTAGCAGCCGTATTTAGCACTAACTGAAGTTTATTTAGTGCTTTATCCGGGTAGCCGGAAAATAGAGCATTGCAGTAGTCTAACCTAGAAGTAACAAAAGCATGGATTAATTTTTCTGCATCATTTTTGGACAGAAAGTTTCTGATTTTTGCAATGTTACGTAGATGGAAAAAAGCTGTCCTCGAAATGGTCTTGATATGTTCTTCAAAAGAGAGATCAGGGTCCAGAGTAACGCCGAGGTCCTTCACAGTTTTATTTGAGACGACTGTACAACCATTAAGATTAATTGTCAGATTCAACAGAAGATCTCTTTGTTTCTTGGGACCTAGAACAAGCATCTCTGTTTTGTCCGAGTTTAATAGTAGAAAGTTTGCAGCCATCCACTTCCTTATGTCTGAAACACATGCTTCTAGCGAGGGCAATTTTGGGGCTTCACCATGTTTCATTGAAATGTACAGCTGTGTGTCATCCGCATAGCAGTGAAAGGAGTAGTGAATCAATGAGTAGTAATGATGCAGTATGTTTTTTTTTGTATAATTTAAATTTAACCAGTTAAGAACCAATTCTTATTTACAATGAAGGCCTACCCTGGCCAAACCCGGACGACGCTGGGCCAATTGTGCGCCACCCTATGGGTTTCCCAATCACGGCTGGGTGTGATGCAGCCTGGATTCGAACCAGGTACTGCAGTGTCTTAGACCACTGCACCACTCGGGTTAAGTACCTTAGAAAAATATGCCTAATTTAAAACATGATCATGTAGACTACTTCAGCTAAAACATGCCAGGAGGTGAAGCTGTAAACTAGACTACTTACTGGAGAGAGTACCGCAGCACCGTACACCATCTTTTAGATAGGACCCACCTAAAAAATAATGAAACACATGCAGTGTTTGTATGATACCATTAAGAGTCATCACCCTCTGATTTGCCGTGAATGCAGCATTCTGTTTTGCGGCGAAATCACGGTATTATTCATATGAAAACGTTACTTTATGACCTTATGAGACAATTTAAATAAGGGGAACGTTCTCTAAAGTTGTAGTGACGTTCGTTCAATAATTAGGCTACTTCAAGGAAACAAGGGAGGAATGAAGGATGCATGCACAATATTCCAACACGTCCCGGTGACTGGCTGTAGTCTGGCTACGTCATCTGTTTCGACGCCCTGGAAGGTTCAGCTGTCAATCATATATGGGTCCAATATGGACGACCTGGTAATGCAGCAAAGCCCGTGTTAGGACTGGAGGGGGCCAGAAAAGAACAAGAAAAACTTGCAAGTAAGGACAAAAATAATTGTATACATTTTGTCGTATAAATGTAGATGAAGTGAGCGACATCGGCGAGTGTATAGGATGTGAAACGCTTCTGTCCTTGCAGTTGTTATGACCTAGCGCGTTAAGTTAGTTAGCTTGGATGCAGCTAGCCGCATCGCTAAAGTAAACTCATGTATTTTATGGTTAACCGAACACTAACGCTAGTATGATTACACAGCAAGTATCCAACAGTTTAGCTAAAAACAAGTGTGTGGTAACTAGTGTAGATATGTTTTGTAGCTATAACGTTGTCTTACTGTCGAAGTAAAATATAGCTAGCCAAACAGTAGCCTGCAGATCCGAACCGCGTTGCTTAGAGCTGCACTACGGTCGGACATCATTCCCGTGTATATTATATAAAGACACCGCGGAGCCGGCGGTAGATAAAGCTCGGAGAAAATGTACGTCTGTCCGGGGATGAGAAATACATTATACTCCGAATTGTCCAAATAGCCCAACTGTTAACGTTACACGGAGAAGATTGAACGGCGGATAGCTCGTTTTCCGGACCACGGTCCTTTTTTTGTGTGTTTGTCCTCATGATAGAAGCCACAGCAGCCATCTTGGAATGGCGGTGTCAGCCAATCAGCGCCTTTGTTGTTCAACGCGACTCCATTCCATAATGGCTGCTCCTGCTAGCTTAGCACAATGACAATATCTGCTAGTTTACGTAAACGAGCAGTCGTTCAGTCTTTCCATGTAATTGGGAAAAGTCGGAGTATAACGCATTTTCAAATTTCAAATCATAGTTTATTGGTCACGTACACAGATGTGCAGATGTTATCGTAATAATGATTGGGCCATATTGTTGTTGTTGTGTTGCTACCATGCTGTGTTGTCGTGTTGTGTTGCTGCCATGCTGTGTTGTCGTGTTGTGTTGCTGCCATGCTGTGTTGTCATGTTGTGTTGCTACCATGCTGTGTTGTCGTGTTGTGTTGCTGCCATGCTGTGTTGTCGTGTTGTGTTGCTGCCATGCTGTGTTGTCGTGTTGTGTTGCTGCCATGCTGTGTTGTCATGTTGTGTTGCTACCATGCTGTGTTGCCATGTGTTGCTGCCTTATTATTATGTTGTTGTCTTCGGTCTCTCTTTATGTAGTGATGTGTTTTGTCCTATATTTCAATTTTTATAATCCCAGGCCCCCGTTGCTTAGTTAAATAAAGGTAACGTAAATAAAAGAGAACCGCAGGTGCAGCGAAATGCTTGTGTTTCTAGGTCCAACAGTGCAGTGATACCTAGCAATAATAATACAAAAATACACAACCCACAAAACTTAAGAAATATCAGAACGAGCAATGTCAGAGGCGGGAATATAAATACACTGAAAAAAATATAAAGGCAACAATTTAAACGATTTTACTGAGTTACAGTTCATATCAGGACATCACTCAATTGAAATAAATTCATTAGGCCCTAATCTATGGATTTCAGATGGGGGTAGGAGCGAAGCCATGGGAGGGCAAAGGCCCACCCACTGGGGAGCCAGGCCCAGCCAATCAGAATGAGTTTTTCCCCCACAAGATGGCTTTATGACAGACAGAAATACTACTCAGTTTCATTAGGTGGCTGGTCTTAGGCGATCCCGCAGGTGAAGAAGCTGAATGTGGAGGTTCTGGGCTGGCGTGGTTGAGGCTGGTTGGACATGCTGCCAAATTCTCTAAAACAACATTATGGCTTATGGTAGAGAAGTTAACATTACATTCTGTGGCAACAGCTCTGTTGGACATTCATGCAGTCAGCATGCAAATTGCACGCTCCCTAAATACTTGAGACATATGTGGCATTGTGTTGTGACAAAACTGCACATTTTAGTGGCCTTTTGTTGCCCCCAGCACAAGGAGCACCTGTGTAATGATCATGCTCTTTTACCAGCTTCATTTTCCACACCTGTCTGGTGGATGGATTATCTTGGCAAAGGAGAAATGCTCACTAACAGGGATGTAAACTAATTGGTGCACAGCATTTGAGAGAAACATGCTTTTTGCGCATATGGAAACATTTATATTTTTGTTCAGTGTGTGTGTGTGTGTGTAAAGACCGTATGGACATGAATAGAAAAGGAGTAGTTACACTGCCTTAAAGCATTTCTTCACATTTTATTGTGTCACAAAGTGAGATTAAATTTATAAACATTTTATTTTTTGAATGACATGTTTTATTTTTTGAATACACCTCTGATAACTAAATTGCATGAATATTCAGACCCTTTGTAATGCATGCCTTAATTTAGGAGTAACATTTGGCTTAACAAACCACATAAGTTACATTTCACTCAGTGTGAAATAACATGATTTTTGAATGAATGACCCTTCCAGCTCGGGGATTTGAACTTGCAACCTTCCGGTTACTAGTCCAACGCTCTAACCACTAGGCTACCCTGCAACATGGCACTAAATACTTGAACTGACTTGCCTAGTTCAATACAAGTAACTAAATAAAGGACTTGTGTTTGGGGCAAATCAAACACAGCGCATCACTGAGTAACTGCTTCCTTATCTTCAAGCCTGGTGGTGTCTGCATCATGGCGTGGGTAAGCGTGACATTGGCAAATACTGGGTTGTTTTTCAGGATTAAAATGCCAGATGTGTTTTTAACCTATTGACTCCGGAAGCTGAATACTTATGCTATGTATGTATGTATGTATACAGTGCCTTGACTTTTTCCACATTTTGTTACGTTACAGGATTAAATAAAATAAAAATCCTCATCAATCAACACACAATATCCCATAATGACATCACAATACCCCATAATGACATCACAATATCCCATAATGACATCACAATATCCCATAATGACAAAGTGAAAACAGGTTTTTGTTTGCAATAGTATTCAAAAATAAAAACGGATACCTTATTTACATAAATATTCAGACTATGAGACACAAAATGTAGCGCATATGCATCCTGTTTCCGTTGAGCATCCTTGAGATGTTTCTACAACTTGATTTGGAGTCCACCTGTGGTAAATTCAATTGATTGGACATGATTTGGAAAGTCACACATCTGTCTATATAAGGTCCCACAGTTGTCAGAGCAAAAACCAAGTGATGAGGTCGAAGGAATTGTCTGTAGAGCTCTGTGACAAGATTGTGTCAAGGCACAGATCTGGGGAAGGGTACCAAAATATTCTGCAGCATTGAAGGTCCCCAAGAACACAGTGTCCTCCATCATTCTTAAATGGAAGAAGTTTGGAACCACCAAGACCCTTCCTAGAGCTGGCCGCCCGGCCAAACTGCGCAATCGGGGGAGAAAGGCCTTGGTCAGGGAGGTGACCAAGAACCCGATGGTCTAGAGCTCTAGAGTTCCTCTGTGGAGATGGAGGAACCTTCCAGAAGGACAACCATCTCTGCAGCACTCCACCAATCAGGCCTTTATGGTAGAGTGGCCAGTTGGAAGCCACTCCTCAGTAAAAGGCACATGACAGTCCGCTTGGAGTTTGCCAAAAGGCACCTAAAGACTCTCAGACTATGAGAAACAAGATTCTCTGGTCTGATGAAAAAAAGATTGAACTCTTTGGCCAGAATGCCAAGTGTCATGTCTGGAGGAAACCTAGCACCATCCCTACGGTTAAGCATAGTGGTGGCAGCATCATGCTGTGGGGATGTTTTTCAGGGACTGGGAGACTAGTCAGGATCAAGGGAAAAATGAATGGAGCAAAGTACAGAGAGATCCTTGATGAAAACCTGCTCAGGACCTCAGACTGGGGCAACGGTTCACCTTCCAACAGGACAACGAACCTAAGCACACACCCTAGACAACGCAGGATTGGATTCGGGGCAAGTCTCAATGTCCCTGAGTGGCCCAGCGAAGCTCCCCGTACAACCTGAAAGAGCTTGGGAGAGGATCTGCAGAGAAGAATGGGAGAAACTCCCCAAATACAGGTGTGCCAAGCTTGTAGCGTCATACCCAAGAAGACTCAAGGCTATAATCGCTGCCAGATTCTCTGGCAGACCAGAGAATATTGTTTCTCAAGGTCAGAGTCTTTAGGTGCCTTTTGGTAAACTCCAAGCGTGCTGTCGTGTGCCTTTTTACTGAGGAGTGGCTTCCAATTGGCCACTCTACCATAAAGGCCTGACTGGTGGGGTGCTGCAGAGATGGTTGTCCTTCCAGAAAGTTCTCCCATCTCCACAGAGAAACTCTAGACAAAATACAGAGTAAAGGGTCTGAATATTTAAGTGGGCTTTTGTTTACATTTATTTTAATTTAATAAATCGGAAAAAATAAAATACTCCGTTTTTGCTTGAATCCATTTAGAATAACGTTAAAATAATGTTAAAATAACGTTAAAATACGTTAAAATAACGTGGGAAATGTCAAGTGGTCTGTATTGTCATTCTCAATGGATGTAAAAACAGACCTTGTTTACCTGCTGTTTTGAGGTGAAGAGAAATTTGACTTATGCTCCACAGCTCATTAGTGGTAGTATTTCTGATGGTCTTACCTCACTATCACATGGGCACATTTATAAGCCTACATTTGCGTGCAGGCCAGGTATCCCAGACCTACTTCTATGTCCTTACTCAACATTGCCAGGAACGCTTCAAACAAAAGACAATTCATAAATTGACAACTGATAAATGAAATAAACCAAAACTTGTTTTTCACGAGTGTAGCCCAGGTTGTGAGTCTGCAAACGTGTCCCCTTCCGACAATGAGAACAGGAAGAAATGACTGAAACCAAACAAACGTAGATCTGAATCTGCTGTATGTGAACTGTGCTTTAGCTTGGAAAATACGACCACATGATGATGTTGCAGCATTATGGCTGTTTTCCTGAAGAAGTTAAATTCTGAATTCAAGTTAAATTCACTTCAGGGATAATAACATACTTTATGTTTCCTTGGCCACGATGATAAGATGAAACTACTAAATATTGCTGTCTCTGGCTTTTGGGCAAGACAAACGGCTAACCGCATTGCGAGCTAGCTTCATCAGCTACCTAGCTCGCGCTAGTTACCCCAATTTTGTTTGCCAGATATCACGGCTCTATGTGGCTGGCATTATGCAACCGTTTACTATTATTGGCCCCCACAAAATAATTATTAAATTGTTAAAAATAGTCCTGCCCTTGTTACAAACATAGCTAGCTTGCAAACGTGTTCGCTAGCTGAGTATCGTCACCTAGGAAACAGGCTTTTAAAATGTCAAAGATAGCTAGCTGCTGATGTACTGAGGCCGTATTTGTGTTGAATAATTTTCTTCTATTTCTAGGGTTTGGTGCGGTTGCAGCCAGGAGAGAAGACGTAAATATGCCTACTCCATATTTTACCCTGGATGCCCAACTGAGGTTCCATGACAAATGGCTGAAGATAGACTTGCAGGTAAGACCCCTGCTCTCTTCACTGCCATGAGACCTCTTGTACAATGAAACAGTGATCGTTTTCGTTCTTTAAACATCATGTCGACACCACCTTTTTATTATTTAAAACCTTGAACATGGAGGTAGATGTGTTGCCTAGAGATGAACACCCTGCAGGGGTCGCCAACCCGTCCTCCTGCAAGGCTACTGGGTGTGTAGGCCCCACACAATACACCTGATTCCAGGTTTATTCATTATGTTTGCTTTCAGTTGTCGTCTGTATTTTGGAGTAATCTAGTGAGACTGACTGGGCCTCTGATCTCAGATGGAAGATTAGCACAGTTACCCTGTGGTAGTGATGGTATTATCGGGCTAATGAATCGGACTTCCTCAACCCGTCTGTTTCCAATATGTTCAAGATGAATGAAGACATTGATTCCTCAGTAATGCGGTGGTCTTACCGTGTCTGCCAGCATGTTAGGTAGGCTCATGCTGGTTTCGATCAAAGCTGCAGAACTTTAAAAGGGATACTTCAGGATGTTGGCAATGATGCCCTTTATCTACTTCCCCAGAGTCGGATAAACTTTAACGCAATTGAGGAGAAGTCTATGGGTTTCTGCCAGCCGAGTTGGCTAAATGGCCTCATTGACCAAATCCTTGAAGTGTCCCTTTTAAACATTCAAGCTGACTGTGTGAAATGATGTAATGTGATGTATGTGTTTGTTTTTCTTCCTGACATCTGATCTAGTATTGCACAAGTATTTCTCTAAATGCTTGTTACCATAATTAGACTGGCAGCTCTCAATGATGTCCAAGCGTGTATCCCAAATAGCAGCCTGTTTCGTATGTAGGCCCACAGGGCTCTGGTCAGAAGTAGTGCACTATATAGAGAATGGGATGCTGTTTAGGATGCAGGCTGAGAGTTTTCCAGTTCCTTCCTGTCCGACACATGACTTGGATGTTCGTCTGCCTGGTGTCGGCCATGTTATTGACATTGGAAGCTGAAAGCCTGTTTTGGCTGTTAGTCCATTTTAGTCAATAGGTCTTGGATTACTTGATGAAGCAATGTGAGTAGCGTAAGCCTTTATTTCTTCACTCATTGACACATGGACTGTCAGGCAGGCAGATCAAACTGTAAGAGGATCATTTAATTGCGCTGTTTTCCCAGACCTTCAAATGGCACGCTATTCATTCAGTAACTTCAGCAATATATCTATCTATCAGCCTACTGCCCACGTTATGTCCCTGACAACATTATTCAACCTACTGCCTATTCATATTTTTTTATGTTTGACAGATTGTTGGTGAACCTGCTGTAGTCTATAATATATTGGATGCTGACAAGGTCCAAATCTGGTTCTTGAAGAACAAGAGGCTTTATCAATCTGTCCAAGAATAAACCCTTTGGAAACACTCCATGTTGCCCTCTTGCTTCAATAAAATACAATAATACTACCGGCACCCTATTCCCTATATAGTGCACTACTGTAGACCAGAGCCCTATTCCCTATATAATACACTACTATAGACCAGAGCCCTATTCCCTATATAGTGCACTACTATAGACCAGAGCCCTATTCCCTATATAATACACTTCTATGGACCAGAGCCCTATTCCCTATATAGTGCACTACTATAGACCAGAGCCCTATTCCCTATATAGTGGTACTACTATAGACCAGAGCCCTATTCCCTATATAGTGGTACTACTATAGACCAGAGCCCTATTCCCTATATAGTGCACTACTATAGACCAGAGCCCTATTCCCTATATAGTGCACTACTATAGACCAGAGCCCTATTCCCTATATAGTGCACTACTATAGACCAGAGCCCTATTCCCTATATAATACACTACTATAGACCAGAGCCCTATTCCCTATATAGTGCACTACTGTAGACCAGAGCCCTATTCCCTATATAGTGCACTACTATAGACCAGAGCCCTATTCCCTATATAATACACTACTATAGACCAGAGCCCTATTCCCTATATAGTGGTACTACTATAGACCAGAGCCCTATTCCCTATATAGTACACTACTGTAGACCAGAGCCCTATTCCCTATATAGTGGTACTACTATAGACCAGAGCCCTATTCCCTATATAGTACACTACTGTAGACCAGAGCCCTATTCCCTATATAGTGGTACTACTATAGACCAGAGCCCTATTCCCTATATAGTGGTACTACTATAGACCAGAGCCCTATTCCCTATATAGTGGTACTACTATAGACCAGAGCCCTATTCCCTATATAGTACACTACTGTAGACCAGAGCCCTATTCCCTATATAGTGGTACTACTATAGACCAGAGCCCTATTCCCTATATAGTACACTACTGTAGACCAGAGCCCTATTCCCTATATAGTGGTACTACTATAGACCAGAGCCCTATTCCCTATATAGTGGTACTACTATAGCCCAGAGCCCTATTCCCTATATAGTGCATTACTTTAGACCAGAGCCCTATTCCCTATATAGTGCACTACTGTTGACCAAAGCCCTATTCCCTATACAGCGCACTACTGTTGACCAGGGCTCCCTATTCCCTATATAGTGCACTACTGTTGACCTGGGCGCCCTATTCCTTGGCTAGGCCGTAGTTGTTCTGACTGTTTCGTGTGGGTATGTTTTGAAAGGCACAGTATAAACTCTAAGTTGCTGTGTTTTCCTGTGGCAGCGAGTGTTCTCTCCAGAAGGGCTGAGTGAGATGTGGAATGAGATGGTGAAGGATGAAGAGATCACTTTCAATGGAGAAGAATCATCTCACCCAGGTAGGAACTACAATACCCATCTACCCTGTACCTTTTCATGACAACAATACCCCTGAACCTTTTAAACATATTAGAATGTATATTATTATAAAAAACATTTTATTTAATAATTTGTAATAATGACAATTACAACAATACTGAATGAACACTTATTTTAACTCAATATAATACATACATCTATTTAGTCTCAAATAAATAATGAAACGTGTTCAATTTGGTTTAAATAATGCAAAAACAAAGTGTTGGAGAAGAAAGTAAAAGTGCAATATTTGCCATGTAAAATTCCTTGCTCAGAATATATGAAAGCTGTTGCTTCCATATACCCTGTTAAGAAGTTTTAGGTTGTAGTTTATTATAGGACTATTTCTCTCTACCATTTGTATTTCATATACCTTTGACTATTGGATGTTCTAATGGGCACTTTAGTATTGCCAGCCTAATCTCTGGAGTTAATAGGCTTCTTGGGGACAGGCGTCCCATTGTTGGGATAGTTGTGAATCATGCAGCGCCTTGTGTCACCATCGCAGATTCTAGAGAAACAACAAATGTCGGAACATATAAGTGTGTTATATCGGCTGAAAGCTTAAATTCTTGTTAATATAACTGCACTGTCCAATTTACAGTAGCTATTACTGTGGAAAAAATGCCATGCTATTGTTTGAGGAGAGCTCCTAACAACAAAACTGTTTTTTTCACTGCAATAGGTTTGATAAATTCACCTCTGAAGGTGAAATGTGTACTTACATTCTGAAGTCTTGCTCTGATTAATCATCCAAAGGGTCCCAGAGATAACATGAAGTGTCGTTTTGTTAGATACAATACTTTTTCATATCCTAAAAAGGTCCATATAGAATGCGCAATCAATTTTTTTTTCTCCCACTTGTTCAATTTGCAAAGAAAGGAATCTGTGAATCTCACCCTAAATGTTATTTCAATCAGTCAAATCACGTTCATATTTATTCCTCAGAGATCCTAGAACGTAACCAGACTTCACTATATAATTAGCGGTGTATGTTTGTCTCCTCCCTCCAGAAGACTGCACTGATTGCTTCGGTACTCAGAAGAAGGATGAATCCAACGATAAAGAGAAGAAGGAAGCGGAGGAAGTGTCAACATCTGTCCATCACTCTATCATCGAGACATGGGACTGGGGGCGGCAGCCAGGTGGGTGTTAATCCATCACTCTATCATCGAGACATGGGACTGGGGGCGGCAGCCAGGTGGGTGTTTATCCATCACTCTATCATCGAGACATGGGACTGGGGGCGGCAGCCAGGTGGGTGTTTATTCCCGGACAGAGCTGAGTAGGAGTAAACACCTTCTCTGTAAATGGTGAATTGACTTATGGTTGCAAAAGGTTCAAAACATTCCAGTACATTTCTGGAATCTTTCCATGTGAAGTTAAGCCTGTGAATTTGTTTTTTTAACTTAAATAAATTTTTTAAAAGTGAGATTATAACAGTGAGCCTTTATTTGTGGGATACACATAAGGCAATTCTAGGTCTTGTAGCATATTGTGGTCAAACTATCCTCAATTCAATGGAATTGCAACCCTCTGCATGCACAGTGCATTCTTCCATCACATGTACAGCTGATTCTCAAGATCTTGCACACTAATGAGATGCTATTGAGCCCACACTACTACACTGTCTGAGCCAAGGACTACATGCTTTCTGGTAAGTTATGATTACAATACTGGGTGGGGGGAATATATTCTATATGACATACATGATTTGTTGTTAACTAGTAAATAGTAGCCTGCAGCAAAGTGTGTTGAAATCATTTCTAACTTGTTAACAATTTCTTCTAGTTCATTTTTACTACCATGTGGATTTTAGCTTACTTGAGCATGCTAACTGAGGAGTGTTAATTCACCTGTTTCCATACAGGTTTCATTTTAAAACATGTATTTTACAAATGAGTTGTTTAATCTAATCTAACTATTTATCTGTACATGGAATTGTATTTTTCTTACTAATTTTTCTATCATCTTTACAGGAAAATGCCACAGGCACTATCTGATGTGTGGAGACATTTCACTGCAGCTAATGTAGAAGGAAACGCTGTGTACATTTGCAAATACTGTGCCAAATCATATGTGAAGAATGCAACAAAGATGCAGAATCATCTGGCCAAGTGCATAAAGTTCCCTCAGAGCTCACAACAAGCAACCTCTGACAAAAGTCTCTCTACTTCTATTCGAGGTGAAAATTATGAATCAGACACCTTATCGATAGCAACAGCTCATGGTCCTCCTGGAATCAGAAGTGTTTATGACTCAATGGAGGAACGTAGTCAGAGAAATGCTGATGAATGTCCTGCTCGAGCTGTGTATGCAACTGATTCACCTCTGATGCTCACAGGCAATGTGTATTGGAAGAGATTTCTGAACGTTCTTCGCCCAGCATACACCCCTCCAACCAGACATGCTTTATCTACTCATTTGCTGGATGCAGAGTTCAGAGTTCAAGTGAAGGTCAAGCAAATCATAGAGAAAGCAGATTGTATTGCAATCATCCCTGATGGGTGGTCGAATGTTCGTGGGCAAGGAATAATTAACTACATCATCTCCACCCCTCAACCAGTATTCTACAAGAGCACAGACACAAGGGACAACAGACACACCGGTCTCTACATTGCAGATGAGCTGAAGGCAGTCATCAATGACCTTGGACCACAGAAGGTATTTGCACTGGTGACAGACAATGCTGCGAACATGAAGGCTGCTTGGTCTAAAGTGGAGGAGTCCTACCCTCACATCACATCCATTGGCTGTGCTGCTCATGCATGGAATCTGCCCCTCAAGGACATCATGGCAATGATACAGTGGATACACTACAAGAGAGCCAAGGAAATGGTTAGGTATGAGAAGGGTCATCAAGTTATAGCAGCATTCTACCTCACCAAGCAAAGTGAGAAGAACAAGAGCACCAGATTGAAGCTGCCCAGCAACACCCGTTGGGGTGGTGTTGTCATCATGTTTAACAGTCTCCTGGAGGGAAAGAGTCTCTCCAAGAAATGGCCATTTCACAGTCTGCCAATATGGACAGCCCCATCAAGAGGATCCTCCTGGATGATGTATTTTGGAGAGAGTGGTAAGCAGCCTGAAACGCCTGAAACCTATAGCAGTAGCCATTACACGGAATGAAGGAGACAATGCCATCCTATCTGATGTTCAGACTCCGCTTGCAGATGTAAGATAATAAATCCATACTTCCCTGCCCACTTCACTGTTGCTCCAAGCAGAGGAAACTGCAGTTCTGGAATACATCAAAAAGCATGAAGACTTCTGCCTAAAGCCCAACCACACCGCAGGGTAGATGTTGGATCCCAAGTATGCTGGCAAGAGCATCCTGTCTGGTGCAGAGATCAACAAGGCCTATGGTGTCATCACTGCCGTGTCTCCCCACCTTGGCCTGGATGAAGACAAGGTTCTTGGCAGTCTGGCGAAGTACACTTCCAAGCATTTGGCATTTAGATACAATATGGCAGTCGTGCCAACAGATCTCATCAACCACCTGGTGGAAGGGACTTTGTGGATCTGAGGCTCTTTCCCCTGTTGCCTCCATCATCCTCCAAATCCCACCAACATCAGCCCCCACAGAGCGCAACTGGTCCTTGTTTGGGAACACACACACCAAAGCACGCAACAGGCTGACCAATACAAGGGTTGAAACATTGCTGGCCATCCGGGCAAATTTGAAGCTTTTTGAGCCTGACAATGACCCATCCTCAAGGTTGGAAAGTGACAGTGAAGATGAGGCCCGGGAGTCTGATGTTCAAGAGGTGGACATTGAGGAGGTCCAGGGAGAAGACATGGAAGCCTGAGAGGAAGACAACCAAAGCTTTCGTTTCTAGACTATCATTTTACAGATGTATGTTGGGAGATGCGATGGATCATTGTGGATCATTCAATATTTGCTTTGTTGTACAGTGAAATCATCCCATGTGAAGAGTCAACTCATTTAAAGTTAAATTTGTAACTAAATTGTTTAGTTTTTTTCTATTGGAAGGAATTAATCATTTGCAATTGTATACTTATGTTAAGGTAAAAATATCCAATGGTATAAACATCTACATTTTAAATGGTATTAATATTAATTCCCATATATTCCCGTTAATTTCCACGGAAAGTTTCCAACTCCTGAATATGTGCGACCCTACTTGACTCGAGTCTTCAACCTGCTTACTGCTTGTAGGCTGCTGTTTCGGTCGGAGATGTTGTTGTCTCGGTCTGAGATGTTGTCTCAGACGAAATCATCACAATCATGGTTTTAAATAATGCATCTCTTGCTAATTGCACTTCTGACATCAGATGTTGTAGCTGCTTTTTTGTATTTTTTGCATACAAGCCCAGAGGATAGTGTAATGTTAATGGACTCTCCACTTCTACATGTGACTGGGATATTGGAATAGTGATCCTTTCCCCACCTGGCTGTCTCCTGCTGGTGTGCCTCTCCTGGCACGTGAGGTGTGACTGGACTATCAAATGACTGGACAGACTGCAGGCCAGGACGGTTATGTCTAGTGTTTCATTTGGGTACCACTCCAACTCCAGCACCAACCCCCACGGTATGCTCTGCTGGGTCTAGTCTGGTCCTATCCCCAAACCCCCACGGTATGCTCTGCTGGGTCTAGTCTTATCCCCAAACCCCCACAGTATGCTCTGCTGGGTCTGGTCTGGTCCTATCCCCAAACCCCCACGGTATGCTCTGCTGGGTCTAGTCTTATCCCCAAACCCCCACGGTATGCTCTGCTGTGTCTAGTCTGGTCCTATCCCCAAAACCCATGTTATGCTCTGCTGGGTCTAGTCTGGTCCTATCCCCAAACCCCCACAGTATGCTCTGCTGGGTCTGGTCTGGTCCTATCCCCAAAACCCATGTTATGCTCTGCTGGGTCTAGTCTTATCCCCAAACCCCCACGGTATGCTCTGCTGTGTCTAGACCTAGATGCAGCAGGAGAATCAGATTTATAAATACAAATACACCTTATGGAACAGCGGGGACTGTGAAGAGACACACACACAGGCACAGACACATGCTTACACACGTAACCTACACACACACGATAACAGTATTGTATTGTAGATATGTGTGGGGATCCATGTTGGCGCCTCGGTCGGTTTCTTTCTCTGTTTCCAATCCACAGGGCTGGGTGTGGCAGCATGGTGGTGCATGTCTGGCTGCAGGAGATAAGCATTAAGCACTTGGTGGTGGGAGTCCTTGTCTGGACCAGCCCAGCCGGGTGGCCCCTGTTCTCTCCTGTCCAGTCCTGATTATAGTACTGTGTGCTTGCCAGTAGTGCTGAGCCAGTAGTGCTGAGCCAGTAGTGCTGAGCCAGCAGTGCTGAGCCAGCAGTGCTGAGCCAGCAGTGCAGAGCCAGCAGTGCAGAGCCAGCAGTGCAGTGCAGAGCCAGCAGTGCAGTGCAGAGCCAGCAGTGCAGTGCAGAGCCAGCAGTGCAGTGCAGAGCCAGCAGTGCAGTGCAGAGCCAGCAGTGCAGTGCAGAGCCAGCAGTGCAGTGCAGAGCCAGCAGTGCAGTGCAGAGCCAGCAGTGCAGTGCAGAGCCAGCAGTGCAGTGCAGAGCCAGCAGTGCAGAGCCAGCAGTGCAGTGCAGTGCAGAGCCAGTAGTGCAGAGCCAGTAGTGCAGAGCCAGTAGTGCAGAGCCAGTAGTGCAGAGCCAGTAGTGCAGAGCCAGCAGTGCAGAGCCAGCAGTGCAGAGCCAGCAGTGCAGTGCCAGTAGTGCAGAGCCAGCAGTGCAGAGCCAGTAGTGCAGAGCCAGCAGTGCAGTGCAGAGCCAGCAGTGCAGAGCCAGCAGTGCAGAGCCAGCAGTGCAGAGCCAGCAGTGCAGAGCCAGCAGTGCAGAGCCAGCAGTGCAGTGCAGAGCCAGCAGTGCAGTGCAGAGCCAGCAGTGCAGTGCAGAGCCAGCAGTGCAGTGCAGAGCCAGCAGTGCAGTGCAGAGCCAGCAGTGCAGTGCAGAGCCAGCAGTGCAGTGCAGAGCCAGCAGTGCAGTGCAGAGCCAGCAGTGCAGTGCAGAGCCAGCAGTGCAGTGCAGAGCCAGCAGTGCAGAGCCAGCAGTGCAGAGCCAGCAGTGCAGAGCCAGCAGTGCAGAGCCAGCAGTGCCAGCAGTGCAGAGCCAGCAGTGCCAGCAGTGCAGAGCCAGCAGAGCCAGTAGTGCAGAGCCAGCAGTGCAGAGCCAGCAGTGCAGAGCCAGTAGTGCAGAGCCAGCAGTGCAGTGCAGAGCCAGCAGTGCAGAGCCAGCAGTGCAGTGCCAGCAGTGCAGTGCAGTGCAGAGCCAGCAGTGCAGAGCCAGTAGTGCAGAGCCAGCAGAGCAGTGCAGTGCAGAGCCAGCAGTGCAGAGCCAGCAGTGCAGAGCCAGTAGTGCAGAGCCAGTAGTGCAGAGCCAGTAGTGCAGAGCCAGCAGTGCAGAGCCAGCAGTGCAGTGCCAGCAGTGCAGAGCCAGCAGTGCCAGCAGTGCAGAGCCAGCAGTGCAGAGCCAGCAGTGCAGAGCCAGCAGTGCAGAGCCAGTAGTGCAGTGCAGTGCAGAGCCAGTAGTGCAGTGCAGTGCAGAGCCAGTAGTGCAGTGCAGAGCCAGTAGTGCAGAGCCAGTAGTGCAGAGCCAGCAGTGCAGAGCCAGTAGTGCAGAGCCAGTAGTGCAGAGCCAGCAGTGCAGTGCAGAGCCAGCAGTGCAGAGCCAGCAGTGCAGAGCCAGCAGTGCAGAGCCAGCAGTGCAGTGCAGAGCCAGCAGTGCAGAGCCAGTAGTGCAGAGCCAGCAGAGCAGTGCAGTGCAGAGCCAGCAGTGCAGAGCCAGCAGTGCAGAGCCAGTAGTGCAGAGCCAGCAGTGCAGAGCCAGTAGTGCAGAGCCAGCAGTGCAGAGCCAGCAGTGCAGAGCCAGCAGTGCAGTGCCAGCAGTGCAGAGCCAGCAGTGCAGTGCAGAGCCAGCAGTGCAGAGCCAGCAGTGCAGAGCCAGCAGTGCAGAGCCAGCAGTGCAGAGCCAGTAGTGCAGTGCAGTGCAGAGCCAGTAGTGCAGTGCAGTGCAGAGCCAGTAGTGCAGAGCCAGCAGTGCAGTGCAGTGCAGAGCCAGTAGTGCAGAGCCAGTAGTGCAGAGCCAGTAGTGCAGAGCCAGCAGTGCAGAGCCAGCAGTGCAGAGCCAGCAGTGCAGAGCCAGCAGTGCAGAGCCAGCAGTGCAGAGCCAGCAGTGCAGAGCCAGCAGTGCAGAGCCAGCAGTGCAGAGCCAGCAGTGCAGAGCCAGTAGTGCAGTGCAGTGCCAGTAGTGCAGTGCCAGTAGTGCAGAGCCAGTAGTGCAGAGCCAGCAGTGCAGAGCCAGCAGTGCAGAGCCAGCAGTGCAGAGCCAGCAGTGCAGAGCCAGCAGTGCAGAGCCAGCAGTGCAGAGCCAGCAGTGCAGAGCCAGCAGTGCAGAGCCAGCAGTGCAGTGCAGTGCAGTGCAGTGCAGAGCCAGCAGTGCAGTGCAGAGCCAGCAGTGCATTCATTACATTCAAAAGATGTTTTATTTCGTTTGCTTTTTCAAGGGAATTCCAAAGCTAAAAATAGTGAACATTCCGTTGTCTCTACCAGGTCCAGCAGACAGCAATAGAAAAATAAGGAAGTAACTATGAAATAGTAACATATTTCAGTTGGGTATGTTAGTAAGTATGTTACTTCAACTTTTTTTTATGATAGTTTTTAATTCCTTAAAGTGGTCGACTAATCTCTGCTCAGCCAGCCAGACAGCCAGCCAGACAACCCTCTAACGTTATCTCTGTTCCCCATACTGTACTGTCTTTGAGATAGTAGCTGCTTAAGTATGCTGTGGAGTTGTCTGACAAAATAATGTTGCTAGTTCAAAGTACATCCTTGAAATGTTTGTACGACTTGATTGGAGTTCACCTGTGATAAATTAATTACACTTTTTATTTTTTTATTTCACCTTTATTTAACCAGGTAGGCAAGTTGAGAACAAGTTCTCATTTACAATTGCGACCTGGCCAAGATAAAGCAAAGCAGTTCGACACATACAACAACAGAGTTACACATGGAGTGAAACAAACATACAGTAGAAACAAGTCTATATACGATGTGAGATACGGGAGTTAAAGGAGAAAAAAAAAGTCCATTGTGGCCAATTGATTCGATGTGATTTTGAAAGGCACACATCTGTCTATATAAGGTACCACAGTTGACTGCATGTCAGAGCCAAAACCAAGCCAAGAGGTCAAAGGAATTGTCTGTAGAGCTCCGAGACAGGATTGTGTACAGATCTGGGGAAGGGTACCAAAACATTCTGCAGCATTGAAGGTCCCCAAGAACACAGGGACCTCCATCATTATTAAATGGAAGAAGTTTGGAGCCACCAAGACCCTTCCTGGAGCTGGCCGCCCAGCCAAACTGAGTAATTGGGGGAGAAGGGCCTTGGTCAGGGAGGTGACAGAGCTCCAGAGTTCCTCTGTGGAGATGGGAGAACCTTCCAGAAGGACAACCATCTCTGCAGAAATCCACCAATCAGGTTCATCTTCCAGCAACCTTAAGCACACAGCAACCTTAAGCACACAGCCAAGACAATGCAGGAGTGGCTTCGGGACAAGTCTCTGAATGTCCTTGAGTGGCCCAGACAGAACCTGATTTGAACATCTCTGGAGAGACCTGAAAATAGCTGTGCAGTGACGCTCCCCATCCAGCCTGACGGAGCTTGAGGGAATCTGCAGAGAAGAATGGGAGAAACCCCCCAAATACAGGTGTACCAAGCTTGTAGCGTCTGTGTTGTATCTAGATAATGTCAGTTCGCTGCTATATATACAGTACCAGTCAAAAGTTTGGACACACCTACTCATTCAAGGGTTTTTCTTTATTTTTACTATTTTCTACATTGTAGAATAATAATGAAGACATCAAAACTATGAAATAACACATGGATTCTTCAAAGTAGCTACCCAAAGTAGCCACAGCTTTGCACATTCTAGGCATTCTCTCAACCAGCTTCATGAGGAATGCTTTTCCAACGTTCTTGAAGAATTTCCACCATATGCTGAGCACTTTTTGCCTGCTTTTCCTTCACTCTGCGGTACAACTCATCCCATAATAAGAACAAGCATATTGCCCATGATTTTGGAATGAGATGTTTGACGAATAGTATATATTTTACATTTCAGTATTTTATTTTCAATAATTTAGCAAAAATGTCTAAACATGTATTCGCTTTGTTGTTGTGGGGAACAAGTCGTTGTGTTGTGGGGAACAAGTCGTTGTGGGGAACAAGTCGTTGTGGGGAACAAGTCGTTGTGGGGAACAAGTCGTTGTGGGGAACAAGTCGTTGTGGGGAACAAGTCGTTGTGGCCCGTCACAGAGACATACTGAAACATCTGATGCTGAGCTTGTTATGCTCTTATGGATCAAAATGTTATCCCTAAAATAAGGAATCATGTTTGCTAATGAACCTGTATTTCTACTACTCACAGCACCTGATGTCTCTGTCTCTCTCTGTCTCTCTCTGTCTCTCTCTGTCTCTCTCTGTCTCTCTCTGTCTCTCTCTCTCTGTCTCTCTCTGTCTCTCTCTGTCTCTCTCTGTCTCTCTCTGTGTCTCTCTCTGTCTCTCTCAGATGAGACTGAGCTGAAGGACTGTCTGATGGTGCTGGTAGATGACCAACAGAAGCTATCGGCTCAGATGGCTAAGAGCACGCTGTCTGCCCTGCGTCTACGCCAGCGCCTGGTCATCCTAGAGAGATACCTCATCTCCCTGAGCCACAGCATGATGGAAGAGAAGTACAAGGTCCGGTGGAAGAGCCCCCCCAGCCCCCCTCCACCCATCGTAGACAACAAGAGGTACACTGTAAACCGAAACGCTCATCCAGTATTGCAAGTGATAGTACAGGAAGTAGCAGCCATGGTTCTGTCATCTCACTGTTAGCTACGCTGACTGGGCCACATCAGTGCAAGTGATTCATCTGAAACATTCCCCTTTAGATGATCAGCTTGATCTGAGTCATGTGTCATCTTGGGGTCAAAGGTGTGTCTCTCTCTCTCTAGCACCCGGCCAGCCAGCAAGGGCGTGGAGGGTCTGGCCAGAGTCGGCTCCAGAGCAGCTCTCTCCTTCGCCTTTGCCTTCCTACGACGAGCCTGGAGGTCTGGTAAGCATCCTATCCATCGTCTAGACAACCCTTCACTTAGTCTGTAGACAGCATCCTATCCATCGTCTAGACAACCCTTCACTTAGTCTGTAGACAGCCTCCTATCCATCGTCTAGACGCAACCCTTCACTTAGTCTGTAGACAGCCTCCTTTACTGGTGACATCACATAGTCAACATGGTTCAGAGTGTCAGACCCTCCGTGGTCCCCCCTCCCCTGCCCCCTTCTACCCTCTGCTGTCCACTCCCCTGCCCCCTTCTACCCTCGGCTTTCCACTCCCCTGCCCCCTTCTACCCTCGGCTTTCCACTCCCCTGCCCCCTTCTACCCTCGGCTGTCCACTCCCCTGCCCCCTTCTACCCTCGGCTGTCCACTCCCCTGCCCCCTTCTACCCTCGGCTGTCCACTCCCCTGCCCCCTTCTACCCTCGGCTGCGATGGGTTTCCATCGCCCAGCAGCAGCACACAAGCCTAAGATCACCATGTGCAATGTCAAGCGTCGGCTGGAGTGGTGTAAAGCTCACTGTCATTGGACTCTGGAGCGATGAATCACGCTTCACCATCTGGCAGTCCGACGGACTAATCTGGGTTTGGGGGATTCCAGGAGAACGCTACCTGCCCAAATGCATAGTGCCAACTGTAAAGTTTGGTGAAGGAGGAATAAAGGTCTGGGGCTGTTTTTCATGGTTCGGGCCCCTTATTTCCAGTGAAGGGAAATCTTAACGCTACAGCATACAATGACATTCTAGACAATTCTGTGCTTCCAACTATGTGGCAACAGTTTGGGGAAGGCCCGTTCCTGTTTCAGCATGTTAATCCCCGTACACAAAGCGAGATCCATACAGAAATGTTGTCGATCCGTGTTGAAGAACTTGACTGGCCTGCACAGAGCCCTGACCTCAACCCCATTGAACACCTTTGGGAGGAATTGGAACGTCGCCTGCGAGTCAGGCCTAATCGCCCAACATCGCCCAACATCGCCCAACATCGCCCAACATTGCCCAACTGTTCTCATATTATTTATTGTCTTTGTAACAGAGCAAGATGTTCTGAACATCAAATCGCAGTATCACATCGTAATACATATAGGATCGTGAGAATCACAATACATATCGTATTGGTGCCTAAGCATGGTGATCATATCGTATTGTGAGGTCCCTGGTCATTCCCAGCCCCAGTGTCCCTTGTGTCTAACATATTGGTGCTTTGATCAGGTGACGACGCGGACCTGTGCAGTGAGCTGCTCCAGGAGTCCCTGGACGCTCTGCGGGCCCTCCCAGAAGCCACTCTGTTTGACGAGGGCACCGTGTCGTCTGTCTGGCTGGAGGTCGTGGAGAGAGCCACTAAGTTCCTCAGGTCAGTACTACCTGCTGTCTGGTTTGTCTTGTGATGTCCATGGATCTGCCAGTGACGTGTCACTGAAACTGTGGTTGGTTTCTAGTGACGTGTTATTGAAACTGTGGTTGGTTTTCAGTGACGTCCATGGAAGTGGTAGTACCAAAGGCAGCATCCCACTACAGGACCAACACCTGGCCTTGGCCATCCTGCTGGAGCTGGCAGTACAGAGGGGCACTCTGAGGTAGGACCCCTCCTGACGAGACACTGATACTCACTATGAGGTAGGACCCCTCCTGACGAGACACTGATACTCACTATGAGGTAGGACCCCTCCTGACGAGACACTGATACTCACTATGAGGTAGGACCCCTCCTGACGAGACACTGATACTCACTATGAGGTAGGACCCCTCCTGACGAGACACTGACACTCACTATGAGGTAGGACCCCTCCTGACGAGACACTGATACTCACTATGAGGTAGGACCCCTCCTGACGAGACACTGACACTCACTATGAGGTAGGACCCCTCCTGACGAGACACTGATACTCACTATGAGGTAGGACCCCTCCTGACGAGACACTGACACTCACTATGAGGTAGGACCCCTCCTGACGAGAC
This sequence comes from Oncorhynchus kisutch, assembly GCF_002021735.2. NCBI lineage: Eukaryota > Metazoa > Chordata > Actinopteri > Salmoniformes > Salmonidae > Oncorhynchus > Oncorhynchus kisutch. The sequence continues at coordinate 760,071 of NC_034186.2, forward strand.
ACTGATACTCACTATGAGGTAGGACCCCTCCTGACGAGACACTGATACTCACTATGAGGTAGGACCCCTCCTGACGAGACACTGATACTCACTATGAGGTAGGACCCCTCCTGACGAGACACTGATACTCACTATGAGGTAGGACCCCTCCTGACGAGACACTGATACTTAATTCTAGGACTGGGGGGTTGGGGACACCCCTCGGGGGTGCTACAGCCAGCTGCTGTCCTGCTGTGTCTGTGGGACAGCACCTACCACAGCCCTCATATCATACAGTACCTGGCCTCTCTGGCCGGTCTTCTCCAGCCAGCTGCTCTCTGCTGTCCGGCTGTGTCTGTGTGGGACAGCACGTACCATGCCCATAGTATGGTACTCTGACTACTCTATTCTCCTCTCCAGCCAGTTGCTGTGTCTGTGGGACAGCACGTACCATGCCCATAGTATGGTACTCTGACTACTCTATTCTCCTCTCCAGCCAGCTGCTGTCTGCCGTGCTGCTACTGCTGCGTCTGTGGGACAGTGGGACCAGGGAGATGGACAATGAGCGCTCCACCCAGGGGACCAGCGCCCCCCTCCTCCCTCTCCTACAGCGCTTTCACAACATCCACAGCAGCAAGGAGGAACCCAGCCCCGATGAGGAGATGGAGGTGAGCTCAGGGCCTGTATTCATATTGCGTTTCTGTAAAAGCTGATTTAGGATCAGTTTAGCCTTTTTTTAGATCAAATCAAATCAAATGTATTTATATAGCCCTTCGTACATCAGCTGATATCTCAAAGTGCTGTACAGAAACCCAGCCTAAAACCCCAAACAGCAAGCAATGCAGGTGTAGAAGCACGGTGGCTAGGAAAAACTCCCTAGAAAGGCCAAAACCTAGGAAGAAACCTAGAGAGGAACCAGGCTATGTGGGGTGTCCAGTCCTCTTCTGGCTGTGCCGGGTGGAGATTATAACAGAACATGGCCAAGATGTTCAAATGTTCATAAATGACCAGCATGGTCGAATAATAATAATAAGGCAGAACAGTTGAAACTGGAACAGCAGCATGGCCAGGTGGACTGGGGACAGCAAGGAGTCATCATGTCAGGTAATCCTGGGGCATGGTCCTAGGGCTCAGGTCCTCTGAGAGAGAGAAAGAAGGAGAGAATTAGAGAACGCACACTTAGATTCACACAGGACACCGAATAGGACAGGAGAAGTACTCCAGATATAACAAACTGACCCCAGCCCCCTGACACATAAACTACTGCAGCATAAATACTGGAGGCTGAGACAGGAGGGGTCAGGAGACACTGTGGCCCCATCCGAGGACACCCCCGGACAGGGCCACAATCACAGATCACAATCAATAAGATGACCTGGACATGGGGGAGCTGATCCTAGATCAGCACTCTGAGACACCTGGTATCATTACTTTCCTATTCCTGGTCCTGGGTTGCATCAACATCCATTTATTTGTCTTCTAAACTAAATTAAGTACTAAGCTAAGCAGAAACAGTGCCTTGGGGCAGCAGGGCAGCCTAGTGGTTAGAGTGTAGAGGCGGCAGGGCAGCCTAGTGGTTAGAGCGTTGGACTCGTAACCGAAAGGTTGCAAGATCGAATCCCCGAGCTGACGAGGTACAAATCTGTCGTTCTGCCCTTGAACAGGCAGTTAACCCACTGTTCCTAGGCTGTCATTGAAAATAAGAATTTGTTCTTAAGTGACTTGCCTGGTTAAATAAAGGTAAAATAATTAAAGTATTCACACCCCTTTATCCACATTTTTATTTGTTACAGCCTGATTTTAAAATGGATTACATTTAGATTGGCCTTCACACAGTAACCCCATAATGTCAGTGGAATTATGTTTTTCGAAAAGCTTATATGTCTTGAGTCTAAGTATTCACCCCCTTTGTTATGGCAAGCCTAAATTACTTCATGAGTTCTACTAAGCTATCTATAATTGTTTAAAGAAGGTCATACCAAGGATCATTTAGCTATTTGATTTTAAGACCCTTTGAAGTATCAAAAAAATATAGACAAAGTATATATTTGATAACTTGTATTTAGCCTTACTGCTATTAGCCAATAGAAACACATTGAATAACAGATAGTCCTTACTGCTATTAGCCAATAGAAACACATTGAATAACAGATAGTCCTTACTGCTATTAGCCAATAGAAACACATTGAATAACAGATAGTCCTTACTGCTATTAGCCCATAGAAACACATTGAATAACAGATAGTCCTTACGGCTATTAGCCCATAGAAACACATTGAATAACAGATAGTCCTTACTGCTATTAGCCCATAGAAACACATTGAATAACAGATAGTCCTTACTGCTATTAGCCAATAGAAACACATTGAATAACAGATAGTCCTTACTGCTATTAGCCAATAGAAACACATTGAATAACAGATAGTCCTTACTGCTATTAGCCCATAGAAACACATTGAATAACAGATAGTCCTTACTGCTATTAGCCAATAGAAACACATTGAATAACAGATAGTCCTTACGGCTATTAGCCCATAGAAACACATTGAATAACAGATAGTCCTTACTGCTATTAGCCCATAGAAACACATTGAATAACAGATAGTCCTTACTGCTATTAGCCCATAGAAACACATTGAATAACAGATAGTCCTTACTGCTATTAGAAACACATTGAATAACAGATAGTCCTTACTGCTATTAGAAACACATTGAATAACAGATAGTCCTTACTGCTATTAGCCCATAGAAACACATTGAATAACAGATAGTCCTTACTGCTATTAGGCAATAGAAACACATTGAATAACAGATAGTCCTTACAGCTATTAGCCCATAGAAACACATTGAATAACAGATAGTCCTTACTGCTATTAGAAACACATTGAATAACAGATAGTCCTTACTGCTATTAGCCCATAGAAACACATTGAATAACAGATTCACTACACGGAACAACAGACTGCGCCCCCCCCCCCCCCCAAAAAAAATCTAGGGGAAGTTGGTTCTGAAGTGTGTCGTGTCTTTACTATCATTAAATTGAAGACTTAGTTTTTATCAAAGATACTCTGTAATTAGTATTACGCGATTAAACTGATTAATCATGTAACTAATTACCTAGGAAGTCGGGGCACCAAGGAAAATATTCACATTACAAAGTTATAATTTCCTAATATAACTTCTCAGATATTTTATATCTGATCAATAGTCTTCTGATTTATTTATTTATTTTACCCCACGTTAGTCTCATTCCAAACGTCGTAAATGTTTGGTTATCTGCACGAACCCAGTCTTCACTATGAGTCATCCATACATCAATTGTCTTAAATAATTCATTTATTAACTAACTAAACAATCACAGAAATGCATAAACAAAACAACAAGGTAAATGTGGTTACATGATATGATAGGGGAATGTGCCCCTAGTGGGCTGAACCGGCATGGCGGCTTGTTAGACAAAAGGGCAAGTGGGGGTCGACTGAAGACAACACACAGTTGTTAATTATAACAATTGAAATGCTAATCCTTTGCACATGAACGTTCACTCATTCGGGAACAATTGCAATCAATATATTTACGCTCAGGGTGTCGTCGGGATTTCTGCTGAAAAGTTAGTTTCTGTTGGCGAGTTTTCCGTCCTCTCTCTCTGTCGTGGTTAGAGGGGATAGTTCAGAGTGACATTCATTCATGTTGTTGTAGAATGGATGTTTCGGCGGTTGTCGTTCTTTGCGTTCAATGATACCGAATTCCGAAGCTGCAGACTAGTAATTAATATCAAAGACTTGTTATTATTCTGTCGGTATCGATAGTCTAAGAGTTTAACCACATGGGATGGTTAAAAGATTCAGCAATGGTCTGCAACCTTCGTCCTCTCCTAATGGAGAAAAACATGGTCTAGTGAGAACTTCTCAAAGTTGGGGTTTTATTCAGGAGTTGCAGAAAAGGGCCTGTCCCAGGATGCCGACCCTAACTGGGCTCATGGGCGGTCCTCTGATTTAGTTAAACTCAAAAGGGAATTGGAGTTTCCTTCATTAAACAGTCCAAAATGTTGTAAACAGTATCATCCTCACTCATTCTTATACAACAATTAGATGTAAACCTAATATCTGAGGCGATTATATAAACAGCGTTATGGTAATGTGGCGCCACCATCTCCCATGAGCTTCACCAAGTTGTAACAAACGGACCAATTCGTAGCTGGATTCTTCACCCATCTTTTATACTTTCTCCGGAACATAAATGTTGTTCGGACCTCAAGTTCTGTGAGGTGGAATAAATGATCTTGTTCTCTATGACACTTCACTCGGTCTCTATACTGTGGCCATGAGGCAGGATCTTCCTGGAATTTACGACCTCTCTGACCACAGCAGCCTAGTTGTAGGAGGCAGGGAGAGGGGGATGGGGCTTGCTGTACCCAAAGAGGGCAACGTCATGACAAGTGTCTGTCCTATATCTGAGAGATATAAGATCAGGAAACATTTGTTTTAGTTTTTTGACATGTATGTAATTCCTTAGTTTTGGCACTGAAGGAGTCTGCTTCCCAACAAACACTGGGAGATGCAGGACAATGACCTAAAACAGACACCAAATCTACACTGGAGTTGTTTACCAAGATGACATTGAAAGTTCCTGAGTGGGCTAGTTACAGTTGGACTTAAATCAGCTTGAAAATCGATGGCAAGCGCTGCCTGATTCTAACATGTATTGACTCAGGGGTGTGAATACTTACGTAAATGAGATATTTCTGAATTTAATTTCTAAAAACATGTTTTCACTTTGTCATTATGAGGTGTTGTGAAGTCATTATGAGGTATTGTGTGTAGATGGATGAGACATCAATTGAATCCATTGTGAATCCAAGCTGTGGCACAATAGAATGTGGAATAAGTCAAAGGATAAGAATCCTTTCTGAAGGCTCTGTACCGCCTTTAGTTCAGTCGTTTTCTCTGTGTTCTTCCTCTCCAGATCCTGGGGGCCCCTCTGAGTCCCAATGAGAGTTTCCTGCGCTACCTGACGCTGCCCCAGGACAATGACTTGGCTATCGACCTGAGACAGACGGCTGTGGTCATCATGGCTCACCTGGACCGCCTGGCCGCCCCCTGCTCCCCCTCGCACTGCAGCTCCCCTACCTCCCACAAGGTACTACTACCGTGTGGACTTTGCCCTGCTACTGTGTGCTGTACACTGTTAAGGCAGCTCTACTCAGCCTCCTGTCTTCAGTGTTTCCATTGATCAGTTATCTGTAAGGCTCACAACTGCTCTCTTCAGATTTAATGGCCTGTGGTTTTTCATTTTTTGGGGGGAGAATTCTCAAGAGCCAGGATTAGGGCTGCACAATGAATCAAATTGTAGTCAAATTGTAATCAAAATTGCGATATCGACATATGAAATATCCGTATCGTAAGGTGCTGCAATTTTTTTTCTTCTCAAAAGCACGTTTTTATAGTGTACTCTGTCGTCTTACTCCAGTCTCCCCCTCCTCTCTCATGTGGCTGCTTGCTTCCGACACACCAAGCCCCACCCCCTGTCACTCAATCAGGAACACTTGGCTGCTTCAGTCTGCACGCTTCTGTTAGCTCGACCATGCAGTCAAGAAACAAGAACGATGCTGCTTTCAACTTTACTTCTTCACATCAACCATGTTTCTGTATCTTTATCTCTGCAAACGGCTACTTACTTAGTCTTAGCAACTTCAACATTTGCAATAGCTGCTAATTGCTAACTAGCTAGCAGACTAGCTAAATGCATTGAGCTAGCAAAGACTATTGCGCTAGGACAAATCTGACTAGGAAACGTTAGCTCTAATACAGGCCGTTGCCAGCATGTTTGTTGTGCAACGTCATGCTCTGAATTTCGAGAGGAATAGGTAAAGCACATTCTAAGAAATGGGCGGCAGCTAGCCTTGCGGTTATAGAGTAGCGTCGGGTAACCGAAAGGTCGCTGGTTCCAATACCCCTAGCAGACAAGGTGAAGAATGTGTCGATGTGCCCTTGAGCAAGGCACTTAACCCTAATTAGCTCCAGGGACGCTGTACTACTGTCTGACATTGTAAAACAACACATTTCACTGCACCAATCTGGTGCAACAATAAAACCATTTTATTCTAATTATTTTTTTACTGAATCTAACGTCTCAATTCAAATGTAATTAGGTTTCCCTGGGAAATACTAATCAACACTGGTTTCTACTCTGTCGCAACTCCTACTATACTGACTTTTTCATTCATTGTCATGCCAACCATTCTATTTCTATAATAACAACATAATATTAATGTCTTATGCCATTTAGCAGACGCTTTTATCCAAAGCCACTTACAGTCATGCATTCATACATTCTTTACGTATCTGTGGTTCTGGTTCCGCTGTCCTGGCATTCTTTACGTATCTGTGGTTCTGGTTCCGCTGTCCTGGCATTCTTTACGTATCTGTGGTTCTGGTTCCGCTGTCCTGGCATTCTTTACGTATCTGTGGTTCTGGTTCCGCTGTCCTGGCATTCTTTACGTATGGGGGGTTCTGTTTCCGCTGTCCTGGCATTCTTTACGTATGGGGGGGTTCTGTTTCCGCCAACCTGGCGACTGAAGTGTTTTTGATCAAAATCGCAATATTTGAAGAAAAAAAAACATATCGTGCAGCCCTAGTCAGGATGTTGTGATTTGTAAATGGAAGCCTTTACTCTGTTACTAACATCTCTCTCTGTCTGTGCGTTCTGTTGGAGGACCATGGCAACATGCAGGTAAATTATGAAGCCATGTGTTGTGCATGAAGGACTTGATGTGATGTTTTTATATAGTTTATTCTTGAAACAGTAAGATATGTTGGGGATGTGTTGATTACGTTGGTATATTTCACTCTTCATCCCCAAAGCCAACACCTCCTTTGGCCGCCTTTCCTTCCAGTTTTCTGCTGCCAATAACTATAACGAACTGCAAAAATCACTGAAGCTGGAGACTCATATCTCCCTCACTAACTTTAAGCATCAGCTGTCAGAGCAGCTCACAGATCACTGCACCTGTACATAGCCCATCCCATAGCCCAAATAGCCCTTCCAACCCTCATCCCCATATTTGTATTTATTTTTTTGTTCCTTTGCACCCCAGTATGCTTCCTGCGCCGACAGAGATGGCAGCCTCGTTTCGCGTTTCTAGGAAACTGCAGTATTTAGCTTTTTATGTGTTATTTCTTACACTGTCACCCCAGGAAATCGTAGGCTTTATTACATACAGTCGGCAGGAACTATTGGATATAAGTGCAACGTCAACTCGCCAACATTACGACCAGGAATACGACTTTCCCGAAGGGGATCCTCTGTTTGGCCTGTCACCCAGGACAATGGATCAAATCCCTGCCGGCGACCCAAAACAACGGTGCCGTTGAAGGTGCAGACAGAGCGGTCTTCTGGTCAGGCTCCGTAGACTGGCACATCGCCCACCGCTCCCGAGTACTACTCCCCAATGTCCAGTCTCTTAGCAACAAGGTAGACGATATCCGAGCAAGGGTTGCCTTCCAGAGAGACATCAGAGATTGTAACGTTCTTTGTTTCATGGAAACATGGCTCACTCGAGACACGCTATCGGAGTCGGTACAGCCACCTGGTTTCTTCACGCATCGCGTCGACAGAAAGAGCATCTCTTTGGTAAGAAGAAGGGCGGGGGTGTATGCCTTATGATTAACGAGACGTGGAGTTGTCATTCTAACTTCCGCGACTCATATAAGGCCCTCCCCCGCCCTCCTTTTTAAAAAGCTGACCACGACTCCATTTTTGTTTTTCCCAGCCTATAGACAGAATCTAAAACAAGCACCAGCGCTCAGGTCTGTTCAACGCTGGTCCGACCAATCCGACTCCACGCTTCAAGATTGCTTCGATCACGTGGACTGGGATATGTTCCACATGGGACCATTTGCTTACCGCCCCAATAGGTCCACAGACGACGCAATCACACTGCTCACTGCCCTAACCCATCTGGACAAGAGGAATACCTATGTGAGAATGCTGTTCATCGACTTCAGCTCAGCATTTCACACCATAGTACCCTCAACTCATCATTAAGCTTGAGACCCTGGGTCTCGACCCTGCCCTGTGCAACTGGATCCTGGACTTCCTGACGGGCCGCCCCCCAGGTGGTGAAGGTAGGAAACATCTCCACCCTTCTGATCCTTAACACTAAGGCCCCACAAGGGTCCGTTCTCAGCCCTCTCCTGTACTCCCTGTTCACTCATGACTGTGTGGCCATGCACGCCTCCAACTCATTCATCAAGTTTGCGGACGACACTACAGTGGTAGGCTTGAGTACCAACTACGACGAGGCGGCCTACAGGGAGGAGGTGAGGGCCCTCGGAGTGTGGTGTCAGGAAAATAACCTCACACTCAACGTCAACAAAACTAAGGAGATGATCATGGACTTCAGGAAACAGCAGAGGGAGCAGCCCCCTATCCACATCGATGGGATAGTAGTGGAGAGGGTAGTAAGTTTTAAGTTCCTTGGCGTACACATCACGGACAAACTGAATTGGTCCACCCACACATACAGCATCGTGAAGAAGGCGCAGCAGCGCCTCTTCAACCTCAGGAGGCTGAAGAAATTTGGGTTGTCACTCAAAACACTCACAAACCTTTACAGATGAGCATCCTGTCGGGCTGTATCACCGCCTGGTACGGCAACTGCTCCGCCCACAACCGTAAGGCTCTCCAGAGGGTAGTGAGGTCTGCACAACGCATCACCGGGGGCAAACTACCTGCCCTCCAGGACACCTACACCACCCGATGTCACAGGAAGGCCATAAAGATCATCAAGGACAACAACCACCCGAGCCACTGCCTGTTCACCCCGCTATCATCCAGAAGGCGAGGTCAGTACAGGTGCATCAAAGCTGGGGACCGAGAGACTGAAAAACAGCTTCTATCTCAAGGCCATCAGACTGTTAAACAGCCACCACTAACATTGAGTGGCTGCTGCCAACACACTGACGCAACTCCAGCCACTTTAATAATGGAAAAATGTATGTAATAAATGTATCACTAGTCACTTTATATAATGCCACTTATTATAATGTTTACATACCCTACATTACTCATCTCATATGTGTATATACTCTATACCATCTACTGCATCTTGCCTATGCCGTTCGGCCGTCACATATTCATATTTTTATGTACATATTCTTATTCATTCCTTTACACTTGTGTGTATAAGGTAGTAGTTCTGGAGTTAGATTACTCGTTGGTTATTACTGCATGGTCGGAACTAGAAGCACAAGCATTTTGCTACACTCGCATTAACATCTGCTAACCATGTGTATGTGACAAATAAAATTTGATTTGATTTGGATTTGATTTGCTGTCTCTATTATATAATAACAGACCAGCTAGATCTACTGTCTCTATTATAATATGACAGACCAGCTAGATCTACTGTCTCTATTATAATATGACAGACCAGCTAGATCTACTGTCTCTATTATAATATGACAGACCAGCTAGATCTACTGTCTCTATAATAATATGACAGACCAGCTAGATATACTGTATCTATTAAATGATGACAGACCAGCTAGATCTACTGTCTCTATAATAATATGACAGACCAGCTAGATATACTGTATCTATTAAATGATGACAGACCAGCTAGATCTACTGTCTCTATAATAATATGACAGACCAGCTAGATATACTGTATCTATTAAATGATGACAGACCAGCTAGATCTACTGTCTCTATTATAATATGACAGACCAGCTAGATCTACTGTCTCTATTATAATATGACAGACCAGGTAGATCTACTGTCGCTATTATAATATGACAGACCAGCTAGATCGACTGTCGCTATAATAATATGACAGACCAGCGAGATCTACTGTCTCTATTATAATATGACAGACCAGCTAGATATACTGTATCTATTAAATGATGACAGACCAGCTAGATCTACTGTCTCTATAATAATATGACAGACCAGCTAGATATACTGTATCTATTAAATGATGACAGACCAGCTAGATCTACTGTCTCTATAATAATATGACAGACCAGCTAGATATACTGTATCTATTAAATGATGACAGACCAGCTAGATCTACTGTCTCTATAATAATATGACAGACCAGCTAGATCTACTGTCTCTATAATAATATGACAGACCAGCTAGATCTACTGTCTCTATAATAATATGACAGACCAGCTAGATCTACTGTCTCTATAATAATATGACAGACCAGCTAGATCTACTGTCTCTATAATAATATGACAGACCAGCTAGATCTACTGTCTCTATAATAATATGACAGACCAGCTAGATCTACTGTCTCTATAATAATATGACAGACCAGCTAGATCTACTGTCTCTATAATAATATGACAGACCAGCTAGATCTACTGTCTCTATAATAATATGACATAACCATGTCTATGTGTGTTTTATTTTACCTTTATTTAACCAGGCAAGTCAGTTAAGAACAAATTCTTATTTATAATGACGGCCTAGGAACAGTGGGTTAACTGGTCTAGGAACAGTGGGTTAACTGGCCTAGGAACACTGGGTTAACTGCCTGTTCAGGGGCAGAACGACAGATTTGTACCTGGTCAGCTCGGGGATTCCATCTTGCAACCTTCCGGTTACTAGTCCAACGCTCTAACCACTAGGCTGCCCTGCCGCCCCATGTGACCATTAACATCTGCTAACCATGTGTATGTGACCAATAACATCTGATTTTTATCTCTACTTGCACAATCATCATCTGCACATCTATTCACTCCAGTGTTTAATACTATATTGTAATTATTTTGCCACTACGGCCTATTTATTTCCTTTCCTCCCTTATCTTACCTCATTTGCACACACTGTACCTTTTCTATTGTGTTATTGACTGCATGTTTGTTTATTCCATGTGTAACTCTGTTGTTTGTGTCGTACTGCTTTGCTCTATCTTGGCCAGGTCTCAGTTGTAAAATAATCACCTGGTTAAATAAAGGTGAAATAATGTTTGCCCTAGAAGTCCCTTCTCATGGGGATGCGTTGACCAATAAAATGTGATTAGAGAGCATGATGCAGCCAGCCTTTGAGAGCTTTCCAGAGAGATGAATATACCTGTTTGATAGTTGATGCCTTTGGCTACAAGGCTTTTCCTTTGCCATGTTCACCTCATACATGGTCAGGTGATTTCTCCCTACTGAAGTACCAGATGTTATATTAGAATATAATTTATATTCAACTGTATTCTCCATCAGAGAATATCCTTTTCTGTTAACCTCTTCAATGCTACTTAAACTCATCATACTGTGTAGACCACTGAAGCACCAATGGCATCGCTGCATTAACCCTGTCTCTCCTGCTCCCAGGGCACTCTGCAGGAGGTGATTGGCTGGGGGTTGCTAGGCTGGAAGCTGTATGCCAACGTGAACGGTCCTGTGCAGTGCAAGGCCCTGTCAGGCCTGGGGGTTTCCCAGGTAGTCTGTTCCGAGAAGGGCTTCCTCATCCTGGCCAGCAGCGGAGCCGTCTACACACAGAACTACAAGAGCACCACACTGGTAGGAAGCAGTCACTCACTGGAGCTCATTCTGTCACCACACTGGTAGGAAGCAGTCACTCACTGGAGCTCATTCTGTCACCACACTGGTAGGAAGCAGTCACTCACTGGAGCTCATTCTGTCACCACACTGGTAGGAAGCAGTCACTCACCGGAGCTCATTCTGTCACCACACTGGTAGGAAGCAGTCACTCACTGGAGCTCATTCTGTCACCACACTGGTAGGAAGCAGTCACTCACTGGAGCTCATTCCTTTTAGGGCTGGGTGATATGGCCAAAATATCATATCACAATATTTGTAAATGTTTTGACGCTATGACGTATTTCAAATAAAAATCAAATGTTATTAGTCACATGATGAATACAACAGGTGTAGTAGACCTGACAGTGAATACAACAGGTGTAGTAGACCTGACAGTGAATACAACAGGTGTAGTAGACCTGACAGTGAATACAACAGGTGTAGTAGACCTGACAGTGAATACAACAGGTGTAGTAGACCTGACAGTGAATACAACAGGTGTAGTAGACCTGACAGGACAGTGAATACAACAGGTGTAGTAGACCTGACAGTGAATACAACAGGTGTAGTAGACCTGACAGTGAATACAACAGGTGTAGTAGACCTGACAGTGAATACAACAGGTGTAGTAGACCTGACAGTGAATACAACAGGTGTAGTAGACCTGACAGTGAATACAACAGGTGTAGTAGACCTGACAGTGAATACAACAGGTGTAGTAGACCTGACAGTGAATACAACAGGTGTAGTAGACCTGACAGTGAATACAACAGGTGTAGTAGACCTGACAGTGAATACAACAGGTGTAGTAGACCTGACAGTGAATACAACAGGTGTAGTAGACCTGACAGTGAATACAACAGGTGTAGTAGACCTGACAGTGAATACAACAGGTGTAGTAGACCTGACAGTGAATACAACAGGTGTAGTAGACCTGACAGTGAATACAACAGGTGTAGTAGACCTGACAGTGAATACAACAGGTGTAGTAGACCTGACAGTGAATACAACAGGTGTAGTAGACCTGACAGTGAATACAACAGGTGTAGTAGACCTGACAGTGAATACAACAGGTGTAGTAGACCTGACAGTGAATACAACAGGTGTAGTAGACCTGACAGTGAATACAACAGGTGTAGTAGACCTGACAGTGAATACAACAGGTGTAGTAGACCTGACAGTGAATACAACAGGTGTAGTAGACCTGACAGTGAATACAACAGGTGTAGTAGACCTGACAGTGAATACAACAGGTGTAGTAGACCTGACAGTGAATACAACAGGTGTAGTAGACCTGACAGTGAATACAACAGGTGTAGTAGACCTGACAGTGAATACAACAGGTGTAGTAGACCTGACAGTGAATACAACAGGTGTAGTAGACCTGACAGTGAATACAACAGGTGTAGTAGACCTGACAGTGAATACAACAGGTGTAGTAGACCTCACAGTGAATACAACAGGTGTAGTAGACCTTACAGTGAATACAACAGGTGTAGTAGACCTTACAGTGAAATGCTGAATACAACAGGTGTAGTAGACCTTACAGTGAATACAACAGGTGTAGTAGACCTTACAGTGAAATGCTGAATACAACAGGTGTAGTAGACCTTACAGTGAAATGCTTGTATTTGACAGTATTTTATGTTTTTTAATAAAACAGGTTCTAAATATGCTTTTATGAGTAGTAGGGTGGAAATTTATACATTATAATGGAGTATAGTGGGAGCCCCTTGAATACATACATTATAATGGAGTATAGTGGGAGCACCTTGAATACATACATTATAATGGAGTATAGTGGGAGCATGGAGTATAGTGGGAGCCCCTTGAATACATACATTATAATGGAGTATAGTGGGAGCATGGAGTATAGTGGGAGCCCCTTGAATACATACATTATAATGGAGTATAGTGGGAGCCCCTTGAATACATACATTATAATGGAGTATAGTGGGAGCCCCTTGAATACATACATTATAATGGAGTATAGTGGGAGCCCCTTGAATACATACATTATAATGGAGTATAGTGGGAGCCCCTTGAATACATACATTATAATGGAGTATAGTGGGAGCCCCTTGAATACATACATTATAATGGAGTATAGTGGGAGCACCTTGAATACATACATTATAATGGAGTATAGTGGGAGCATGGAGTATAGTGGGAGCCCCTTGAATACATACATTATAATGGAGTATAGTGGGAGCATGGAGTATAGTGGGAGCCCCTTGAATACATACATTATAATGGAGTATAGTGGGAGCCCCTTGAATACATACATTATAATGGAGTATAGTGGGAGCCCCTTGAATACATACATTATAATGGAGTATAGTGGGAGCCCCTTGAATACATACATTATAATGGAGTATAGTGGGAGCCCCTTGAATACATACATTATAATGGAGTATAGTGGGAGCCCCTTGAATACATACATTATAATGGAGTATAGTGGGAGCCCCTTGAATACATACATTATAATGGAGTATAGTGGGAGCACCTTGAATACATACATTATAATGGAGTATAGTGGGAGCATGGAGTATAGTGGGAGCATGGAGTATAGTGGGAGCACCTTGAATACATACATTATAATGGACTATAGTGGGAGCACCTTGAATACATACATTATAATGGAGTATAGTGGGAGCATGGAGTATAGTGGGAGCACCTTGAATACATACATTATAATGGAGTATAGTGGGAGCATGGAGTATAGTGGGAGCCCCTTGAATACATACATTATAATGGAGTATAGTGGGAGCCCCTTGAATACATACATTATAATGGAGTATAGTGGGAGCATGGAGTATAGTGGGAGCCCCTTGAATACATACATTATAATGGAGTATAGTGGGAGCATGGAGTATAGTGGGAGCCCCTTGAATACATACATTATAATAGAGTATAGTGGGAGCATGGAGTATAGTGGGAGCCCCTTGAATACATACATTATAATGGAGTATAGTGGGAGCCCCTTGAATACATACATTATAATAGAGTATAGTGGGAGCATGGAGTATAGTGGGAGCCCCTTGAATACATACATTATAATAGAGTATAGTGGGAGCATGGAGTATAGTGGGAGCCCCTTGAATACATACATTATAATGGAGTATAGTGGGAGCCCCTTGAATACATACATTATAATGGAGTATAGTGGGAGCATGGAGTATAGTGGGAGCACCTTGAATACATACATTATAATGGAGTATAGTGGGAGCCCCTTGAATACATACATTATAATGGAGTATAGTGGGAGCACCTTGAATACATACATTATAATGGACTATAGTGGGAGCACCTTGAATACATACATTATAATGGAGTATAGTGGGAGCATGGAGTATAGTGGGAGCCCCTTGAATACATACATTATAATGGAGTATAGTGGGAGCCCCTTGAATACATACATTATAATGGAGTATAGTGGGAGCATGGAGTATAGTGGGAGCACCTTGAATACATACATTATAATGGAGTATAGTGGGAGCCCCTTGAATACATACATTATAATGGAGTATAGTGGGAGCATGGAGTATAGTGGGAGCCCCTTGAATACATACATTATAATGGACTATAGTGGGAGCATGGAGTATAGTGGGAGCACCTTGAATACATACATTATAATGGAGTATAGTGGGAGCACCTTGAATACATACATTATAATGGAGTATAGTGGGAGCACCTTGAATACATACATTATAATGGAGTATAGTGGGAGCCCCTTGAATACATACATTATAATGGACTATAGTGGGAGCATGGAGTATAGTGGGAGCCCCTTGAATACATACATTATAATGGAGTATAGTCGGAGCCCCTTGAATACATACATTATAATGGAGTATAGTGGGAGCACCTTGAATACATTATAATGGAGTATAGTGGGAGCACCTTGAATACATACATTATAATGGAGCATGGAGTATAGTGGGAGCCCCTTGAATACATACATTCTAATGGAGTATAGTGGGAGCATGGAGTATAGTGGGAGCACCTTGAATACATACATTATAATGGAGTATAGTGGGAGCATGGAGTATAGTGGGAGCCCCTTGAATACATACATTATAATGGAGTATAGTGGGAGCATGGAGTATAGTGGGAGCCCCTTGAATACATACATTATAATGGAGTATAGTGGGAGCCCCTTGAATACATACATTATAATGGAGTATAGTGGGAGCCCCTTGAATACATACATTATAATGGAGTATAGTGGGAGCCCCTTGAATACATACATTATAATGGAGTATAGTGGGAGCCCCTTGAATACATACATTATAATGGAGTATAGTGGGAGCCCCTTGAATACATACATTATAATGGAGTATAGTGGGAGCACCTTGAATACATACATTATAATGGAGTATAGTGGGAGCATGGAGTATAGTGGGAGCCCCTTGAATACATACATTATAATGGAGTATAGTGGGAGCATGGAGTATAGTGGGAGCCCCTTGAATACATACATTATAATGGAGTATAGTGGGAGCCCCTTGAATACATACATTATAATGGAGTATAGTGGGAGCCCCTTGAATACATACATTATAATGGAGTATAGTGGGAGCCCCTTGAATACATACATTATAATGGAGTATAGTGGGAGCCCCTTGAATACATACATTATAATGGAGTATAGTGGGAGCCCCTTGAATACATACATTATAATGGAGTATAGTGGGAGCCCCTTGAATACATACATTATAATGGAGTATAGTGGGAGCCCCTTGAATACATACATTATAATGGAGTATAGTGGGAGCACCTTGAATACATACATTATAATGGAGTATAGTGGGAGCATGGAGTATAGTGGGAGCATGGAGTATAGTGGGAGCCCCTTGAATACATACATTATAATGGAGTATAGTGGGAGCCCCTTGAATACATACATTATAATGGAGTATAGTGGGAGCCCCTTGAATACATACATTATAATGGAGTATAGTGGGAGCATGGAGTATAGTGGGAGCCCCTTGAATACATACATTATAATGGACTATAGTGGGAGCATGGAGTATAGTGGGAGCCCCTTGAATACATACATTATAATAGAGTATAGTGGGAGCATGGAGTATAGTGGGAGCCCCTTGAATACATACATTATAATGGAGTATAGTGGGAGCCCCTTGAATACATGCATTATAATGGAGTATAGTGGGAGCATGGAGTATAGTGGGAGCCCCTTGAATACATACATTATAATGGAGTATAGTGGGAGCATGGAGTATAGTGGGAGCACCTTGAATACATACATTATAATGGAGTATAGTGGGAGCCCCTTGAATACATACATTATAATGGAGTATAGTGGGAGCACCTTGAATACATACATTATAATGGACTATAGTGGGAGCACCTTGAATACATACATTATAATGGAGTATAGTGGGAGCATGGAGTATAGTGGGAGCCCCTTGAATACATACATTATAATGGAGTATAGTGGGAGCCCCTTGAATACATACATTATAATGGAGTATAGTGGGAGCATGGAGTATAGTGGGAGCACCTTGAATACATACATTATAATGGAGTATAGTGGGAGCCCCTTGAATACATACATTATAATGGAGTATAGTGGGAGCATGGAGTATAGTGGGAGCCCCTTGAATACATACATTATAATGGACTATAGTGGGAGCATGGAGTATAGTGGGAGCACCTTGAATACATACATTATAATGGAGTATAGTGGGAGCACCTTGAATACATACATTATAATGGAGTATAGTGGGAGCACCTTGAATACATACATTATAATGGAGTATAGTGGGAGCCCCTTGAATACATACATTATAATGGACTATAGTGGGAGCATGGAGTATAGTGGGAGCACCTTGAATACATTATAATGGAGTATAGTGGGAGCACCTTGAATACATACATTATAATGGAGCATGGAGTATAGTGGGAGCCCCTTGAATACATACATTATAATGGAGTATAGTGGGAGCATGGAGTATAGTGGGAGCACCTTGAATACATACATTATAATGGAGTATAGTGGGAGCATGGAGTATAATGGGAGCCCCTTGAATACATACATTATAATGGAGTATAGTGGGAGCATGGAGTATAGTGGGAGCATGGAGTATAGTGGGAGCCCCTTGAATACATACATTATAATGGAGTATAGTGGGAGCACCTTGAATACATACATTATAATGGAGTATAGTGGGAGCACCTTGAATACATACATTATAATGGAGTATAGTGGGAGCATGGAGTATAGTGGGAGCCCCTTGAATACATACATTATAATGGAGTATAGTGGGAGCACCTTGAATACATACATTATAATGGAGTATAGTGGGAGCATGGAGTATAGTGGGAGCCCCTTGAATACATACATTATAATGGAGTATAGTGGGAGCACCTTGAATACATACATTATAATGGAGTATAGTGGGAGCATGGAGTATAGTGGGAGCCCCTTGAATACATACATTATAATGGAGTATAGTGGGAGCATGGAGTATAGTGGGAGCCCCTTGAATACATACATTATAATGGAGTATAGTGGGATCCCCTTGAATACATACATTATAATGGAGTATAGTGGGAGCCCCTTGAATACATACATTATAATGGAGTATAGTGGGAGCCCCTTGAATACATACATTATAATGGAGTATAGTGGGAGCCCCTTGAATACATACATTATAATGGAGTATAGTGGGAGCACCTTGAATACATACATTATAATGGAGTATAGTGGGAGCACCTTGAATACATACATTATAATGGAGTATAGTGGGAGCATGGAGTATAGTGGGAGCATGGAGTATAGTGGGAGCCCCTTGAATACATACATTATAATGGAGTATAGTGGGAGCACCTTGAATACATACATTATAATGGACTATAGTGGGAGCACCTTGAATACATACATTATAATGGAGTATAGTGGGAGCATGGAGTATAGTGGGAGCACCTTGAATACATACATTATAATGGAGTATAGTGGGAGCCCCTTGAATACATACATTATAATGGACTATAGTGGGAGCATGGAGTATAGTGGGAGCACCTTGAATACATACATTATAATGGAGTATAGTGGGAGCACCTTGAATACATACATTATAATGGAGTATAGTGGGAGCACCTTGAATACATACATTATAATGGAGTATAGTGGGAGCCCCTTGAATACATACATTATAATGGACTATAGTGGGAGCATGGAGTATAGTGGGAGCACCTTGAATACATTATAATGGAGTATAGTGGGAGCACCTTGAATACATACATTATAATGGAGCATGGAGTATAGTGGGAGCCCCTTGAATACATACATTATAATGGAGTATAGTGGGAGCATGGAGTATAGTGGGAGCACCTTGAATACATACATTATAATGGAGTATAGTGGGAGCATGGAGTATAATGGGAGCCCCTTGAATACATACATTATAATGGAGTATAGTGGGAGCATGGAGTATAGTGGGAGCCCCTTGAATACATACATTATAATGGAGTATAGTGGGATCACCTTGAATACATACATTATAATGGAGTATAGTGGGAGCACCTTGAATACATACATTATAATGGAGTATAGTGGGAGCATGGAGTATAGTGGGAGCCCCTTGAATACATACATTATAATGGAGTATAGTGGGAGCACCTTGAATACATACATTATAATGGAGTATAGTGGGAGCATGGAGTATAGTGGGAGCCCCTTGAATACATACATTATAATGGAGTATAGTGGGAGCACCTTGAATACATACATTATAATGGAGTATAGTGGGAGCATGGAGTATAGTGGGAGCCCCTTGAATACATACATCATAATGGAGTATAGTGGGAGCATGGAGTATAGTGGGAGCCCCTTGAATACATACATTATAATGGAGTATAGTGGGAGCCCCTTGAATACATACATTATAATGGAGTATAGTGGGAGCCCCTTGAATACATACATTATAATGGAGTATAGTGGGAGCCCCTTGAATACATACATTATAATGGAGTATAGTGGGAGCCCCTTGAATACATACATTATAATGGAGTATAGTGGGAGCACCTTGAATACATACATTATAATGGAGTATAGTGGGAGCACCTTGAATACATACATTACAATGGAGTATAGTGGGAGCATGGAGTATAGTGGGAGCATGGAGTATAGTGGGAGCCCCTTGAATACATACATTATAATGGAGTATAGTGGGAGCACCTTGAATACATACATTATAATGGACTATAGTGGGAGCACCTTGAATACATACATTATAATGGAGTATAGTGGGAGCATGGAGTATAGTGGGAGCACCTTGAATACATACATTATAATGGAGTATAGTGGGAGCCCCTTGAATACATACATTATAATGGAGTATAGTGGGAGCATGGAGTATAGTGGGAGCCCCTTGAATACATACATTATAATGGAGTATAGTGGGAGCATGGAGTATAGTGGGAGCCCCTTGAATACATACATTATAATGGAGTATAGTGGGAGCCCCTTGAATACATACATTATAATGGAGTATAGTGGGAGCATGGAGTATAGTGGGAGCACCTTGAATACATACATTATAATGGAGTATAGTGGGAGCATGGAGTATAGTGGGGAGCCCCTTGAATACATACATTATAATGGACTATAGTGGGAGCCCCTTGAATACATTGTTCTTTGACATGACAACGAATGAATAAGCCAAGGAGGAATTATTGACATGGTAGGAACCAGAGTATTGGGCAGTGTTTCCCAGGGGACCCTGATTAGATGTTACATTACATGTTTTCTATTACCTCATGTAGCTGGCTAGCTAGGGCTGTCCCCGAAATAAATAAATAAAAATAAGGGTCGTCTGTTCTTTCGACCAAATTTGTAAAAAGTGTGTATTTCCCGTTTCCTGTCTCTCTCTCTGTGTGACTAGCACCGTATCAATGCCCATGATTTTGGAATGAGATGTTGGACGAGCAGGTGTCCACATACTTTTGGTCATGTAGTGTATGTTCATCTCAAAATTGGAAAGGCACTCGCACATCTGAGCGACCTCTGTTGCAGGCGCATTGTAACAGCAGAAGAAGAAACCCACAACAACCTAATGCTTAAGAGCAGTGTATGTTAAACTCCGACAGGAAATGGGTTTATGATACAGCAGCCGTAATGAAACAACAGGAGAAATGATCACTTCGGTGCTGATGAGGATGTTGTTGTTGAACCTACCAGGCTCCCATGCTGGTCCATGCCCTGACCTCCAGGAAGATAGTGAAGCTGGCAGCTCATCCAGACGGACAGCACTACCTGGCCCTGTCGGCCAACGGAGAGGTCTTCTCCTGGGGCTGTGGAGACGGGGGCCGCCTGGGCCATGGAGACACCACGTAAGTTACTACACTGCACTTCAAAAACATACTTATGACCAGATTTCTTCTGCATGTCTACTAAATTCATAAATTATAGTCCAGTTAATGTCTGAGACCTCAGAAGTTACATTGACGTCACCGGCTCACCACACCAGCTCATCATAGCCTGCTAGGTTCCTCTGCTCCTAGCTGTCCTAGGTATCATAGCCTGTTCCTCTGCTCCTAGCTGTCCTAGGTATCATAGCCTGCTAGGTTCCTCTGCTCCTAGCTGTCCTAGGTATCATAGCCGGTTCCTCTGCTCCTAACTGTCCTAGGTATCATAGCCTGCTAGGTTCCTCTGCTCCTAACTGTCCTAGGTATCATAGCCTGCTAGGTTCCTCTGCTCCTAACTGTCCTAGGTATCATAGCCTGCTAGGTTCCTCTGCTCCTAGCTGTCCTAGGTATCATAGCCTGCTAGGTTCCTCTGCTCCTAGCTGTCCTAGGTATCATAGCCTGCTAGGTTCCTCTGCTCCTAGCTGTCCTAGGTATCATAACCTGTTCCTCTGCTCCTAGCTGTCCTAGGTATCATAGCCGGTTCCTCTGCTCCTAGCTGTCCTAGGTATCATAACCTGTTCCTCTGCCCCACCAGGTATCTGGAGGAGCCAGCAGTGATCACAGCGTTCACAGGGAAGCAGACAGGGAAGAATGTGGTGCAGGTAGCCTGTGGGAGCACCTACAGTGCTGCCATCACAGCTGATGGAGAGCTGTACACCTGGGGCAGGGGTAACTACGGACGGCTGGGACACGGTGAGAACTCTCAGCTGTTTCTCCTGGACTAGACCTACCCACTACTGGACTAGACCTACCCACTACTGGACTAGACCTACCCACTACTGGACTAGACCTACCCACTACTGGACTAGACCTGGACTAGACCTACCCACTACTGGACTAGACCTGGACTAGACCTACCCACTACTGGACTAGACCTACCCACTACCGGACTAGACCTGGACTAGACCTGGACTAGACCTGGGGCAGGGGTAACTACGGACGGCTGGGACACGGTGAGAACTCTCAGCTGTTTCTCCTGGACTAGACCTACCCACTACTGGACTAGACCTGGACTAGACCTGGACTAGACCTACCCACTACTGGACTAGACCTGGGGCAGGGGTAACTACGGACGGCTGGGACATGGTGAGAACTCTCAGCTGTTTCTCCTGGACTAGACCTACCCACTACCGGACTAGACCTGGACTAGACCTGGGGCAGGGGTAACTACGGACGGCTGGGACACGGTGAGAACTCTCAGCTGTTTCTCCTGGACTAGACCTACCCACTACTGGACTAGACCTGGACTAGACCTGGGGCAGGGGTAACTACGGACGGCTGGGACACGGTGAGAACTCTCAGCTGTTTCTCCTGGACTAGACCTACCCACTACTGGACTAGACCTACCCACTACTGGACTAGACCTACCCACTACTGGACTAGACCTACCCACTACTGGACTAGACCTACCCACTACTGGACTAGACCTACCCACTACCGGACTAGACCTAACCACTACTGGACTAGACCTACCCACTACTGGACTAGACCTGGACTAGACCTACCCACTACCGGACTAGACCTACCCACTATTGGACTAGACCTACCACACTATTGGACTATACCTACCCACTACTGGACTAGACCTAACCACTACTGGACTATACCTACCCACTACTGGACTAGACCTACCCACTACTGGACTAGACCTACCCACTACTGGACTAGACCTAACCACTACTGGACTAGACCTACCCACTACCGGACTAGACCTAACCACTACTGGACTAGACCTAACCACTACTGGACTAGACCTAACCACTACTGGACTAGACCTACCCACTACTGGACTAGACCTAACCACTACTGGACTAGACCTACCCACTACCGGACTAGACCTAACCACTACTGGACTAGACCTGGACTAGACCTAACCACTACCGGACTAGACCTACCCACTATTGGACTAGACCTACCCACTACTGGACTAGACCTAACCACTACTGGACTAGACCTACCCACTACTGGACTAGACCTGGACTAGACCTAACCACTACCGGACTAGACCTGGACTAGACCTACCCACTACTGGACTAGACCTACCCACTACTGGACTAGACCTACCCACTATTGGACTAGACCTACCCACTATTGGACTAGACCTACCCACTATTGGACTAGACCTACCCACTATTGGACTAGACCTAACCACTATTGGACTAGACCTACCCACTACCGGACTAGACCTGGACTAGACCTAACCACTACCGGACTAGACCTACCCACTACCGGACTAGACCTGGACTAGACCTAACCACTATTGGACTATACCTACCCACTATTGGACTAGACCTACCCACTACTGGACTAGACCTACCCACTATTGGACTAGACCTACCCACTATTGGACTAGACCTACCCACTATTGGACTAGACCTACCCACTACCGGACTAGACCTGGACTAGACCTACCCACTACCGGACTAGACCTACCCACTACCGGACTAGACCTGGACTAGACCTGGACTAGACCTACCCACTACTGGACTAGACCTACCCACTACTGGACTAGACCTACCCACTACTGGACTAGACCTACCCACTACTGGACTAGACCGAACCACTACTGGACTAGACCGAACCACTACTGGACTAGACCGAACCACTACCGGACTAGACCTGGACTAAACCTACCCACTACTGGACTAGACCTGGACTAGACCTACCCACTACTGGACTAGACCTACCCACTACTGGACTAGACCTACCCACTACTGGACTAGACCGAACCACTACTGGACTAGACCGAACCACTACTGGACTAGACCGAACCACTACTGGACTAGACCGAACCACTACTGGACTAGACCGAACCACTACTGGACTAGACCGAACCACTACTGGACTAGACCGAACCACTACTGGACTAGACCGAACCACTACCGGACTAGACCTGGACTAGACCTAACCACTACTGGACTAGACCTAACCACTACTGGACTAGACCTGGACTAGACCTAACCACTACCGGACTAGACCTGGACTAGACCTAACCACTACTGGACTAGACCTAACCACTACTGGACTAGACCTAACCACTACTGGACTAGACCTAACCACTACCGGACTAGACCTGGACTAGACCTAACCACTACTGGACTAGACCTAACCACTACTGGACTAGACCTAACCACTACCGGACTAGACCTGGACTAGACCTAACCACTACTGGACTAGACCTAACCACTACTGGACTAGACCTAACCACTACTGGACTAGACCTAACCACTACTGGACTAGACCTAACCACTACTGGACTAGACCTAACCACTACTGGACTAGACCTAACCACTACTGGACTAGACCTGGACTAGACCTAACCACTACTGGACTAGACCTAACCACTACTGGACTAGACCTAACCACTACTGGACTAGACCTAACCACTACTGGACTAGACCTAACCACTACTGGACTAGACCTAACCACTACCGGACTAGACCTAACCATTCAGAGCTGCTCTTTAAACTCTGACTTTATCATGAGGACAAGCATAGCTTTCTGTTCCCTATCAGGATATTAAAGATCAGCTAATGTCTTGCTGTATTAGAATGATGTCTTTGAGTCTGGGCTTTGTGACTGACCATGTTGTCTCTGTAGGGTCCAGTGAAGACCAGACTATTCCCATGCTGGTGACCGCTCTAAAGGGACTGAAGGTGCTGGATGTGGCCTGCGGCAGTGGAGACGCACAGACCCTGGCTGTCACAGAGAACGGTGAGAGGAGAGAGACAGGGGACTGAGACACTAGGATCAATTTACTATGGAATACTGGGGACCGAGACACTAGGATCAATTTGCTATGGAACACTGGGGACTGAGACGCTAGGATCAATTTACTATGGAATACTGGGGACTGAGACACTAGGATCAATTTACTATGGAATACTGGGGACTGAGACACTAGGATCAATTACTATGGAATACTGGGGACTGAGACACTAGGATCAATTACTATGGAATACTGGGGACTGAGACACTAGGATCAATTACTATGGAATACTGGGGACTGAGACACTAGGATCAATTACTATGGAATACTGGGGACTGAGACACTAGGATCAATTACTACGGAATATTTTCTGGGCCTTATCCTTCACTTCAGTCATATATGTTAATTCATGTGTAACACTTTTTGATTGAAAGTTGTAAGACCGGGTATTTGCCTCTCGTAGAAAGTAATTTCCCTGTAGTAGACAAGTATTTCCTCACAACTTGAAGGTGTCAAACTTTTTCCATATTTTACCCCATTGTAATGTTCGCTCCTTACCTCTCTCCCTTCAGGCCAGGTGTGGTCGTGGGGGGATGGGGACTATGGGAAGCTGGGTCGTGGAGGCAGCGACGGCTGTAAGACCCCAAAGCTGGTGGAGAAGCTTCAGGACCTGGATATAGTGAAGGTGTGCTGTGGGAGTCAGTTCTCTGTAGCACAGACCAAGGATGGTCAGGTGTACACCTGGGGGAAAGGAGACAACCAGCGCCTCGGCCACGGCACCGAGGAACATGTCCGTTACCCCAAACTGCTGGACAGTCTACAAGGTTAGTAGCTTTTCGGCTCAGTACACCATAGCTTTACAACATGTTGTTTACTGAATTCCAGTGGGGAGGATTCCTAGTTGGAGGTTCCCCATTCCATCCTGATTCCAGGATTAGGGTTAACCCAACCAGGTGTTTATGGACTGTTGAACAGTATGGCGTTAAATGGTCAAAATGGGTTCTAAACTTGACATATTGGTAATTATCAGGTATCGTATTGGACGTTTGAGTGCCATAGTCTAGTTTCTACACCAGAAGTAAATGATGATTCATCACTCTAGAGAACAAGTTTCCACTGCTCCATAGTCCAATGGCGGTGAGCTTTACACCACTCCAGCCTACGCTTGGCATTGTGCATGGTGATCTTAGGCTTTGTGTGCGGCTGCTCTGCCATGGAAACCCATTTCATGAAGCTCCCGACTAACAGTTCTTGTTCTGACGTTGCTTCCAGAGGCAGTTTGGAACTCAGTAGTGAGTGTTGCAACCGAGGACAGATTATTTTTACGCTCTACGTGCTTCAGCACTTCACGGTCTCGTTCTGTGAGGTTGTGTGGCCTATCACTCGGCGGTTCTGTTCTGTGAGGTTGTGTGGCCTATCACTCGGCGGTTCTGTTCTGTGAGGTTGTGTGGCCCACCACTCGGTGGTCCCATTCTGTGAGGTTGTGTGGCCAACCACTCGGCGGTTCTGTTCTGTGAGGTTGTGTAGCCCACCACTCGGCCAGTCCCGTTCTGTGAGGTTGTGTAGCCCACCACTCGGCCAGTCCCGTTCTGTGAGGTTGTGTGGCCCACCACTCGGTGGTCCCATTCTGTGAGGTTGTGTGGCCTACCACTCGGCCAGTCCCGTTCTGTGAGGTTGTTTAGCCCACCACTCGGCCAGTCCCGTTCTGTGAGGTTGTGTAGCCCACCACTCGGCCAGTCCCGTTCTGTGAGGTTGTGTAGCCCACCACTCGGTGGTCCCGTTCTGTGAGGTTGTGTAGCCCACCACTCGGCCAGTCCCGTTTTGTGAGGTTGTGTGGCCCACCACTCGGTGGTCCCATTCTGTGAGGTTGTGTGGCCTACCACTCGGCCAGTCCCGTTCTGTGAGGTTGTGTAGCCCACCACTCGGCCAGTCCCGTTCTGTGAGGTTGTGTGGCCTACCACTCGGCGGTTCTGTTCTGTGAGGTTGTGTGGCCCACCACTCGGTGGTCCCATTCTGTGAGGTTGTGTGGCCAACCACTCGGCGGTTCTGTTCTGTGAGGTTGTGTAGCCCACCACTCGGCCAGTCCCGTTCTGTGAGGTTGTGTAGCCCACCACTCGGCCAGTCCCGTTCTGTGAGGTTGTGTGGCCCACCACTCGGTGGTCCCATTCTGTGAGGTTGTGTGGCCTACCACTCGGCCAGTTCTGTGAGGTTGTGTAGCCCACCACTCGGCCAGTCCCGTTCTGTGAGGTTGTGTAGCCCACCACTCGGCCAGTCCCGTTCTCTGAGGTTGTGTAGCCCACCACTCGGCCAGTCCCGTTCTGTGAGGTTGTGTGGCCCACCACTCGGTGGTCCCATTCTGTGAGGTTGTGTGGCCTACCACTCGGCCAGTCCCGTTCTGTGAGGTTGTTTAGCCCACCACTCGGTGGTCCCATTCTGTGAGGTTGTGTGGCCTACCACTCGGCCAGTCCCGTTCTGTGAGGTTGTTTAGCCCACCACTCGGCCAGTCCCGTTCTGTGAGGTTGTGTAGCCCACCACTCGGCCAGTCCCGTTCTGTGAGGTTGTGTAGCCCACCACTCGGTGGTCCCGTTCTGTGAGGTTGTGTGGCCCACCACTCGGTGGTCCTGTTCTGTGAGGTCGTGTGGCCCACCACTCGGTGGTCCCGTTCTGTGAGGTTGTGTAGCCCACCACTCGGCCAGTCCCGTTCTGTGAGGTTGTGTGGCCTACCACTCGGCCAGTCCCGTTCTGTGAGGTTGTGTAGCCCACCACTCGGTGGTCCCATTCTGTGAGGTTGTGTGGCCCACCACTCGGTGGTCCCATTCTGTGAGGTTGTGTGGCTCACCACTCGGTGGTCCCATTCTGTGAGGTTGTGTAGCCCACCACTCGGTGGTCCCGTTCTGTGAGGTTGTGTAGCCCACCACTCGGCCAGTCCCGTTCTGTGAGGTTGTGTGGCTCACCACTCGGTGGTCCCGTTCTGTGAGGTTGTGTAGCCCACCACTCGGTGGTCCCATTCTGTGAGGTTGTGTGGCTCACCACTCGGTGGTCCCATTCTGTGAGGTTGTGTGGCCCACCACTCGGCCGGTCCCATTCTGTGAGGTTGTGTAGCCCACCACTCGGCCAGTCCCGTTCTGTGAGGTTGTGTAGCCCACCACTCGGTGGTCCCGTTCTGTGAGGTTGTGTGGCCCACCACTCGGTGGTCCCGTTCTGTGAGGTTGTGTAGCCCACCACTCGGCCAGTCCCGTTCTGTGAGGTTGTGTGGCCCACCACTCGGTGGTCCCGTTCTGTGAGGTTGTTTAGCCCACCACTCGGCCAGTCCCGTTCTGTGAGGTTGTGTGGCTCACCACTGAGCTGTTGTTGGTCCTAGACGTTTCCACTTTACATTAACAGCACAGTTGACCGGGGCAAGTCGAGTAGGGCAGAAATTTTACCAACTACACTTGTTGGAAAGATGGCATCCTATGACGGTGCCACGTTGAAAGTCACTGAGCTCTTCAGTAAGGCCGTTCTACTGCCAATGTTTGCTTGGCTCTGTGCTTGAATTCATGCACTTGTCAGTAATGGGTGTGGCTGAAATGGCCGAATCCACTCATTTTGAAAGTGTGACCACATACTTTTGGGTGTATATAGTGTATGTAATAAAAAATCTAATTTAAGTTTGGCTCCATTTTCAGGCGGCTCTCATGTCAGCATTAGACTGGACACCTACACTTTGACATGACAGGCTAGTTATTTATGTACATTTTCTATATAGAATAAGCTAGTGTTTTTCTGGATTTCTGTAAAACCGGTGAACTTCCATCCCACTGTCCCGTTTGAAAGGAGTCGTGGACTCTTATTGCCCCTGTCTCTTTGTCCTCTACCTCTAGGGAAGAAAGTGGTGGACATCGCGGTCGGCTCCACTCACTGTCTGGCGCTGACTGATGAAGGAGAGGTCCACAGCTGGGGCAGCAACGACAAGCTACAGCACTTTGATACTTTGTTCTCCAACAAGAAGCAGCCCAAGGCTCTGCCAGGCCTCAACTCCAAACACATAGTGGGCATCTCCTGTGGGCCAGGACAGGTGAGAGAGTTCAGATGTCTTTCACCAGGGGAATAATGTCATGGTTCTGTATAAGGCATATAGAAACTCCAAAGGATAACCTTTGATGGGGGATGGGGCCACGCGTCGATGGGGGATGGGGCCACGCGTCGATGGGGGATGGGGCCACGCGTCGATGGGGGATGGGGCCACGCGTCGATGGGGGATGGGGCCACGCGTCGATGGGGGATGGGGCCACGCGTCGATGGGGGATGGGGCCACGCGTCGATGGGGGATGGGGCCACGCGTCGCGTCGATGGGGATGGGGCCACGCGTCGATGGGGGATGGGGCCACGCGTCGATGGGGAATGGGGCCACGCGTCGATGGGGGATGGGGCCACGCGTCGATGGGGGGGGGGACGGGGCCACGCGTCGATTGGGGGGGGGGGACGGGGCCACGCGTCGATGGGGGGGGGGACGGGGCCACGCGTCGATGGGGGGGGGGGGGACGGGGCCACGCGTCGATGGGGGGGGGGGGGGGCACGCGTCGATGGGGGGGACGGGGCCACGCGTCGATATGGGGGGGGGGGGGGGGGGGGGGCACGCGTCTGGGGGGGGGGGACCGCACATTGATGGGGACACACTTTGATGGGAGATGGGGCCACGCGTTGATGGGGGGTGGGGCCACGCGTTGATGGGGGGGATGGGGCCACGCTTTGATGGGGGGGATGGGG
Source organism: Oncorhynchus kisutch (assembly GCF_002021735.2). Classification (NCBI taxonomy): domain Eukaryota; kingdom Metazoa; phylum Chordata; class Actinopteri; order Salmoniformes; family Salmonidae; genus Oncorhynchus; species Oncorhynchus kisutch. Next base: position 789,486 of record NC_034186.2, read on the forward strand.
CCACGCTTTGATGGGGGGGATGGGCCACGCTTTGATGGGGGGGATGGGGCCACGCTTTGATGGGGGGGATGGGGCCACGCTTTGATGGGGGGGATGGGGCCACGCGCTTCGATGGGGGGGATGGGCCACGCGCGTCGATGGGGGGGATGGGGCCACGCGCGTCGATGGGGGGGATGGGGCCACGCGCGTCGATGGGGGGGGATGGGGCCACGCGCGTCGATGGGGGGGGGGGGGGGCACGCGTCGATGGGGGGGACAGGGCCACGCGTCGATGGGGGGGGGGGGGGCACGCGTCTGGGGGGGGGGGACGGGCACGCGTCTGGGGGGGGGGGACGCACATTGATGGGGACACACTTTGATGGGAGATGGGGCCACGCGTTGATGGGGGGTGGGGCCACGCGTTGATGGGGGGTGGGGCCACGCGTTGATGGGGGGTGGGGCCACGCGTTGATGGGGGGTGGGGCCACGCGTTGATGGGGGGTGGGGCCACGCGTTGATGGGGGTGGGGCCACGCGTTGATGGGGGGTGGGGCCACGCGTTGATGGGGGGTGGGGCCACGCGTTGATGGGGGGTGGGGCCACGCGTTGATGGGGGGTGGGGCCACGCGTTGATGGGGGGTGGGGCCACGCGTTGATGGGGGGTGGGGCCACGCGTTGATGGGGGGTGGGGCCACGCGTTGATGGGGGGTGGGGCCACGCGTTGATGGGGGGTGGGGCCACGCGTTGATGGGGGGTGGGGCCACGCTTTGATGGGGGGTGGGGCCACGCGTTGATGGGGAATGGGGCCACGCGTTGATGGGGGATGGGGCCACGCGTCGATGGGGGGGATGGGGCCACGCGTCGATGGGGGATGGGGCCACGCGTCGATGGGGGATGGGGCCACGCGTTGATGGGGGGGATGGGGCCACGCTTTGATGGGGGGGATGGGGCCACGCTTTGATGGGGGGGATGGGGCCACGCTTTGATGGGGGGGATGGGGCCACGCTTTGATGGGGGATGGGGCCACGCGTTGATGGGGGATGGGGCCACAAAACATCTGAAACAATCATAAGGGACCGGTGGGTCGCGGGTCTGAGGGGTCTGCTACCCGCATCCATACCCTCACATGCAGTTATGCCAAAAGTGTCCCCCTATCAAAAAAAGTATCCACCCTCCAAAAAATGCCTGACTTGTTTTAAAAATAGTGACATTTGGGAGATGGTTTCCTTTTCAAATAACCTAAAGGGAGAGTTTGTATCCTGAATAAAGGGAGAGGTTGTATCCTGAATAAAGGGAGAGGTTGTATCCTGAATAAAGGGAGAGGTTGTATCCTGAATAAAGGGAGAGGTTGTATCCTGAATAAAGGGAGAGGTTGTATCCTGAATAAAGGGAGAGGTTGTATCCTGAATAAAGGGAGAGGTTGTATCCTGAATAAAGGGAGAGGTTGTATCCTGAATAAAGGGAGAGGTTGTATCCTGAATAAAGGGAGAGGTTGTATCCTGAATAAAGGGAGAGGTTGTATCCTGAATAAAGGGAGAGGTTGTATCCTGAATAAAGGGAGAGGTTGTATCCTGAATAAAGGGAGAGTTGTATCCTGAATAAGGGAGAGGTTGTATCCTGAATAAAGGGAGAGGTTGTATCCTGAATAAAGGGAGAGGTTGTATCCTGAATAAAGGGAGAGGTTGTATCCTGAATAAAGGGAGAGGTTGTATCCTGAATAAAGGGAGAGGTTGTATCCTGAATAAAGGGAGAGGTTGTATCCTGAATAAAGGGAGAGGTTGTATCCTGAATAAAGGGAGAGGTTGTATCCTGAATAAAGGGAGAGGTTGTATCCTGAATAAAGGGAGAGGTTGTATCCTGAATAAAGGGAGAGGTTGTATCCTGAATAAAGGGAGAGGTTGTATCCTGAATAAAGGGAGAGGTTGTATCCTGAATAAAGGGAGAGGTTGTATCCTGAATAAAGGGAGAGGTTGTAACCTGAATAAAGGGAGAGGTTGTAACCTGAATAAAGGGAGAGGTTGTAACCTGAATAAAGGGAGAGGTTGTAACCTGAATAAAGGGAGAGGTTGTAACCTGAATAAAGGGAGAGGTTGTAACCTGAATAAAGGGAGAGGTTGTAACCTGAATAAAGAGAGAGGTTGTAACCCGAATAAAGGGAGAGGTTGTAACCCGAATAAAGGGAGAGGTTGTAACCCGAATAAAGGGAGAGGTTGTAACCCGAATAAAGGGAGAGGTTGTAACCCGAATAAAGGGAGAGGTTGTAACCTGAATAAAGGGAGAGGTTGTATCCTGAATAAAGGGAGAGGTTGTAACCCGAATAAAGGGAGAGGTTGTAACCCGAATAAAGGGAGAGGTTGTAACCTGAACAAAGGGAGAGGTTGTAACCTGAATAAAGGGAGAGGTTGTAACCTGAATAAAGGGAGAGGTTGTAACCCGAATAAAGAGAGAGGTTGTAACCCGAATAAAGGGAGAGGTTGTATCCTGAATAAAGGGAGAGGTTGTATCCTGAATAAAGGGAAAAAGGCCATTCTTGAACATGGGGTGAGACATTCTTACTAATTGACTAGAGAACCAGTTTGGAGTTATGTATAACTGTTGTATGACTGAAGCCTTTAGTGAGGATCCTAATGCTTTAATATTGAATCATTTCTGCCTCCGAATTCATGTTCATTATATAAATAGGACCGTTTTATTCTTTATTTTCATATAATTGTAACAGGTCGCTAGTTGCAGGCAAGGCCATAAGTAAGAGGTTAAACTGGGATATGACTAAAGAGTTCATCAGGAGGATTATTCAACAAATAGACAGGTATTTTTCGATAGCAAGGTCTTATCTATTTTTGGACAACGTTCTATTATCATCTATTTGTAGTGAGATACTCTTTATTCATATCCTGAAAGAAATTATGTCCACATCCCCATCAGACCGTTTTATTGGTTAACTCCACGGTAGAAGTAGCATTTCCAGTGATCCAGTACGTAATATAAAACACATCCATAGAGAATGTTTCTAGATCCTGAGGCTGTAGAGGGATGCAAGTTGTGATTTAAAAAGAAACAACACGAACTGTCATATGAACTTGTTGATTTAATTTAATTTACCCACATCAGATATATAGGCAACACAAATAATAAATTACAAGTTTGTTGAGAGAACAGAAGTATGAATGATAAGTAAAGTATACATGAGAGGGGGACAGTCTTGACAGAAGTAGGGTATGGGTGATTTTAAAAACATCTTAGTCCTGGCGTGTGGGGTGGAGATCTAGGTCCTGGCGTGTGGGGTGGAGATCTAGGTCCTGGCGTGTGGGGTGGAGATCTAGGTCCTGGCGTGTGGGGTGGAGATCTAGGTCCTGGCGTGTGGGGTGGAGATCTAGGTCCTGGCGTGTGGGGTGGAGATCTCGGTTCTGGCGTGTGGGGTGGAGATCTCGGTTCTGGCGTGTGGGGTGGAGATCTCAGTTCTGGCGTGTGGGGTGGAGATCTAGGTCCTGGCGTGTGGGGTGGAGATCTCGGTTCTGGCGTGTGGGGTGGAGATATAGGTCCTGGCGTGTGGGGTGGAGATCTAGGTCCTGGCGTGTGGGGTGGAGATCTAGGTCCTGGCGTGTGGGGTGGAGATCTCGGTTCTGGCGTGTGGGGTGGAGATCTCAGTTCTGGCGTGTGGGGTGGAGATCTAGGTCCTGGCGTGTGGGGTGGAGATCTCGGTTCTGGCGTGTGGGGTGGAGATATAGGTCCTGGCGTGTGGGGTGGAGATCTAGGTCCTGGCGTGTGGGGTGGAGATCTCGGTTCTGGCGTGTGGGGTGGAGATCTCGGTTCTGGCGTGTGGGGTGGAGATCTCGGTTCTGGCGTGTGGGGTGGAGATCTAGGTCCTGGCGTGTGGGGTGGAGATCTAGGTCCTGGCGTGTGGGGTGGAGATCTAGGTCCTGGCGTGTGGGGTGGAGATCTAGGTCCTGGCGTGTGGGGTGGAGATCTAGGTCCTGGCGTGTGGGGTGGAGATCTAGGTCCTGGCGTGTGGGGTGGAGATCTCGGTTCTGGCGTGTGGGGTGGAGATCTCAGTTCTGGCGTGTGGGGTGGAGATCTAGGTCCTGGCGTGTGGGGTGGAGATCTCGGTTCTGGCGTGTGGGGTGGAGATATAGGTCCTGGCGTGTGGGGTGGAGATCTAGGTCCTGGCGTGTGGGGTGGAGATCTCGGTTCTGGCGTGTGGGGTGGAGATCTCGGTTCTGGCGTGTGGGGTGGAGATCTCGGTTCTGGCGTGTGGGGTGGAGATATAGGTCCTGGCGTGTGGGGTGGAGATCTAGGTCCTGGCGTGTGGGGTGGAGATCTAGGTCCTGGCGTGTGGGGTGGAGATCTAGGTCCTGGCGTGTGGGGTGGAGATCTAGGTCCTGGCGTGTGGGGTGGAGATCTAGGTCCTGGCGTGTGGGGTGGAGATCTCGGTTCTGGCGTGTGGGGTGGAGATCTCAGTTCTGGCGTGTGGGGTGGAGATCTAGGTCCTGGCGTGTGGGGTGGAGATCTCGGTTCTGGCGTGTGGGGTGGAGATATAGGTCCTGGCGTGTGGGGTGGAGATCTAGGTCCTGGCGTGTGGGGTGGAGATCTCGGTTCTGGCGTGTGGGGTGGAGATCTCGGTTCTGGCGTGTGGGGTGGAGATCTCGGTTCTGGCGTGTGGGGTGGAGATATAGGTCCTGGCGTGTGGGGTGGAGATCTAGGTCCTGGCGTGTGGGGTGGAGATCTAGGTCCTGGCGTGTGGGGTGGAGATCTCGGTTCTGGCGTGTGGGGTGGAGATCTCGGTTCTGGCGTGTGGGGTGGAGATCTCGGTTCTGGCGTGTGGGGTGGAGATCTCGGTTCTGGCGTGTGGGGTGGAGATCTCGGTTCTGGCGTGTGGGGTGGAGATCTCGGCCCTGGCGTGTGGGGTGGAGATCTCGGCCCTGGCGTGTGGGGTGGAGATCTCGGTAGATACGGTAGGCATCTCAGAGCATGGCAGGAACCCATAGAGGACAGAAGGTGGGTTCAGGTCTGAGGAAGGGATACGGTAGGCTTCTCAGAGCATGGCAGGAACCCATCGATTCTGAAGAACAGAGTTAAAGGGAAAGAGGGGTGTGAAAGGATGCAGAAGGAAAACACAGATTACAGGGAGATCTGCTCAGGTCTACACATGTGTGTTGGGTGTTGGGGCCAGGGGTTGATTTGGGATCCAGGGATAAGCTCTTTATTTGTCTTCGATTCCTCACGTCCTCCTGGTCTGTGGGGCAGCGCAGGGCCCTCCTGGTCTGTGGGGCAGCGCGTGGCCCTCCTGGTCTGTGGGGCAGCGCGTGGCCCTCCTGGTCTGTGGGGCAGCGCAGGGCCCTCCTGGTCTGTGGGGCAGCGCAGGGCCCTCCTGGTCTGTGGGGCAGCGCAGGGCCCTCCTGGTCTGTGGGGCAGCGCGTGGCCCTCCTGGTCTGTGGGGCAGCGCGTGGCCCTTCTATTATCTGGCCATTGTTTTAATGGTTGACACTGACCCCTGTCTGTTTTCTGCTGGTCTTGTGTCCATAGAGCTTTGCGTGGTCCTCCTGTTCAGAGTGGTCTGTGGGGCAGCGCGTGCCCTTCGTAGTGGACGTGTGCCCTGTGACCTTTGAGCAGCTGGATCTGCTCTTGCGGCAGGTGAGCGAGGGCATGGACGGCTCTTCTGATTGGCCCCCGCCGCAGGAGAAGGAGTGCATGGTGGTTGCCTCTCTTAACCTGCTCAGGCTACAGGTAAGGAGGCTTTTCACAGTCTGCTGTTCTAAAACACTACAATATGAGATTATTTATAGATTGTCCTGGATGACTTGATTTGTCTGATATGAAAATACTCTTCCAAAAAGTGTTTCAAATGTTTTTCTCCAAACTGGAGAATGTGTAGTCTGATGTTTTATGTCTGTAGCTCCATGCAGCCATCAGTAACCAGATGGACCCTGAGGAGTTGGGTCTGGGTCTGGGCAGCGGGCTGCTCAACAACCTGAAGCAGACCGTGGTGACGCTAGCCTCCAACGCTGGAGTCCTCAACACCGTCCAGGCAGCTGCCCAGGCCGTGCTACAGAGTGGTTGGTCAGTGCTGCTCCCTACTGCAGAGGAGAGGGCCAGGGCTCTGTCCTCACTACTACCCAACACAGGTCAGTTTGCCTCTTAGCAGATACTATTATCTGAAGCAACTTAATGTACAGTGCATGTTTTGGTATGTGTATGATCCATGAGGGAATTAAACCCACAACCTTGAATTGTCTAGTGGGGTAAGCAGAAAACAATTGTTGCTGGAGTGAAGAGTTGTATTTTAGTGTGTTGAGTTGCTCAGTGGTTTCTCTCTCTGTCCTCAGTATTTTAGTGTGTTGAGTTGCTCAGTGGTTACTCTCTCTCTGTCCTCAGCATCTGGTAACGAGATGAGCGTTAGTCCTGGACGTCGCTTCATGATCGACCTGTTGGTCAGCAGTCTGATGGCGGACGGAGGGCTGGAGTCTGCTCTCAATGCTGCCATCACAGCTGAGCTACAGGTTGGTCACAGACAGCTGTTTGTCACTGAGTAGGGGAAACCTGGGCTTGAGTCTCAAATGGTTTCCTATTCCCTATTTAGTGCCCTACTTTTCACCACAGTCCCTAGGGCTCTGTTCAAATGTAGTGTACTATGTAGGGAATAGGGCTCTAAGAGCTTTACACACCAGGATTGTACAATATTTGCACATTTAATTGTTTTAATTCTTCAAGCGAGACAGACATGTTCAAGTCCGGTCCAAATTTAACTGGGCCACTCAGGAACCTTCAATGTTGTCTTGGTAACAACTCCAGTGTAGACTTGCCATAACAAAGGAGTTGAATACTTACCGACTCAACACATTTTACATTTTTTATTAATTTGTAAAAATGTCTAAAAACATAATTCCACTGATGTTATGGGGTATTGTGTGTGTGTGTGTGTAGGCCAGTGACACAATCTAAATTTAATTCATGTACATTTCTGTCTGTGAACACAACCAAATGGGTGTGAATCAGTCACTGTACAGTAAGTTCATGCAATGCCAACAAAAATGTACATATGACTCAATTATGGAAAAGTTGTCACTTTCAAGCCAACACGGAGGATTTAATACCTACAACAAGTAATTTATTCACCAACATGTAGTGATGATAATCAATACGATTGGCTTGATAAAGATGAGCAAAAAGAATACTATAAAATAAATTCTACTTTAATCAAAAGGGCGCCAATCATTTTAGACCTGACTATACATTAAAGTCTCTTTCCTCTCCAATTGTACAGCAGTCTTACAAATTCTATGCATTTTCATGCATGTCTTTTTGTCTCCGTGTGTGTTTTTATACTGGTGACAAATCCAAGTTGACTAAATTCTAATGATCCGTTGTCCACTAGGACATAGAGGCAAAGAAGGAGGCCCAGAAAGAGAAGGAGGTCGATGAGCAGGAGGCCAATGCCTCCACCATGCTGCGTTGCCGCACCACCCTGGACAAAGACCTCATCAACACCGGGATATACGAGTCAGCTGGGAAACAGAGCCTTCCTCTGGTCCAGCTCGTACAGCAGCTACTGAGGTGGGCAGTTAACACTGGACTGAGCTGGACATTTATTTTTGGGGAAGGATCAGAATCAAAACCCAGCAGCATACCGCCCTGCATACCACTGCTGGCTTAGCTCTGAAGCTAAGCAGGGTTGGTCCTGGTCGGCAGCATACCGCCCTGCATACCACTGCTGGCTTGCTTCTGAAGCTAAGCAGGGTTGGTCCTGGTCGGCAGCATACCGCCCTGCATACCACTGCTGGCTTGCTTCTGAAGCTAAGCAGGGTTGGTCCTGGTCAGAAGCATACCGCCCTGCATACCACTGCTGGCTTGCTTCTGAAGCTAAGCAGGGTTGGTCCTGGTCAGAAGCATACTGCCCTGCATACCACTGCTGGCTTGCTTCTGAAGCTAAGCAGGGTTGGTCCTGGTCAGTCCCTGGATGGGAGACCAGATGCTGCTGGTAGTGGTGTTGGAGGGCCAGTAGGAGGCACTCTTTCCTCTGGTCGGCAGTGATTGGGGACACTGTGTTGGGTGCCGTCTTTCGGATGGGACGTTAAACGGGTGTCCTGACTCTCTGTGGTCATTAAAGATCCCATGGCACTTATCGTAAGAGTAGGGGTGTTAACCCCCGGTGTCCTGGCTAAATTCCCAATCTGGCCCTCAAACCGTCACGGTCACCCAATAATCCCCAGTTTACAATTGGCTCATTCATCCCCCTCCTCTCCCCTGTAACTATTCCCCAGGTCAATGCTGTAAATGAGGTGTTCTCAGTCAACTTACCTGGTAAAATAATGGATAAATAAATAGATAATAATGCTTACCCTGACAAGGACCCGACTTCCATCGATCCCTTTTAGAAGCACCAGCAGGCCTGTATTGAGGAACAAAACCTGTTATTTTACCAGAAGATCTTGTATTCTTTATGGGTGTACCACGTAGAGTAGTCTCCTTGCGGGGTTTTACATCTCGCCAAATGTGGGGAATATTGTACAGAATCAACGTATTGCTTTGCTCCCTCAGGAACATCGCCTCTCAGACCATCGTTAGACTGAAGGACGTGGCCCGGAGGATATCTAGCGGGGTCGACACGGAGCACGTCAGTAAAGAACGCTCGGCCTCCCTCGACCTGTTGCTGCGCTTCCAGAGGCTGCTGGTCAGCAAACTCTACCTGGGGGTCAACGGCACCGAAAACACCAACGGATACAGTGAGTCATCACAGTCCTCCTTTGGGGTTTGAACGTTTAAGCGTTTTAACTAAATTTGTATCCTTAACTTTATTCCTAACCAAAAAACCTTTTTTGTTTTAGTTTTTCCCTACACAATGTAAATCACAGTGGAATTATCACAAAACACATTGTTTGCTGTGTTGTAGCCTACCTAGATAATAGGCTAGAAAGGCCTGGGGGAAGACATTGTGAGGAAGTATTTATACCCCTTAGACTTATTCTACAGTTTGTTGTTACAGCCTGAATTCTAAATTATTCAATATATTTTCCCCCCACCCATCTACACACAATACCTCACTACGTCATTGTCGTTAACAGTTGAAGAAAATGGCAGAGAATTATTTTATTTATTTATTTATTTACCTTTATTTAATGACAGCAGTGAAGTCCTGTATGGCAATACTTTGACCATTTAAATAAGAAGGAAATTCAATCTTTGAGGTGGAGTTGAGACCGAGTAGTACAGGTTTACTGCTGAACCGTCTGTAAGAGATGCAACGTGAGACCCAGTAGGACAGGTTTACTGCTGAACCGTCTGTAAGAGATGCAACGTGAGACCCGGTAGGACAGGTTTACTGCTGAACCGTCTGTAAGAAATGCAACGTGAGACCCAGTAGGACAGGTTTACTGCTGAACCGTCTGTAAGAGATGCAACGTGAGACCCAGTAGGACAGGTTTACTGCTGAACCGTCTGTAAGAGATGCAACGTGAGACCCAGTAGGACAGGTTTACTGCTGAACCGTCTGTAAGAGATGCAACGTGAGACCCAGTAGGACAGGTTTACTGCTGAACCGTCTGTAAGAAATGCAACGTGAGACCCAGTAGGACAGGTTTACTGCTGAACCGTCTGTAAGAGATGCAACGTGAGAACCAGTAGGACAGGTTTACTGCTGAAGCGTCTGTAAGAGATGCAACGTGAGACCCAGTAGGACAGGTTTACTGCTGAACCGTCTGTAAGAGATGCAACGTGAGACCCAGTAGGACAGGTTTACTGCTGAACCGTCTGTAAGAGATGCAACGTGAGACCCAGTAGGACAGGTTTACTGCTGAAGCGTCAAAGTGAGTCCTCGTTATGCAGGTTTAACAGATACTGTGGGTCCTCATTATGCAGGTTTAACAGATACTGTGGGTCCTCATTATGCAGGTTTAACAGATACTGTGGGTCCTCATTATGCAGGTTTAACAGATACCACGAGTCCTCGTTATGCAGGTTTAACAGATACAGTGAGTCCTCATGCAGGTTTAACAGATACTGTGAGTCCTCATTATGCAGGTTTAACAGATACTGTGAGTCCTTATTATGCAGGTTTAACAGATACTGTGAGTCCTCATTATGCAGGTTTAACAGATACTGTGAGTCCTCGTTATGCTGGTTTAACAGATACTGTGAGTCCTCGTTATGCAGGTTGTGTTAGCTAATCCAAGTTTATAATTTGAAAAGGCTAATTGATCATTAGAAAATCCTTATGTTAGCACATCTGATAACGGTTGTTCTTATTTAAAGAACCAATAAAACTGGTCTTCTTTACACAACTGAGCAAGAGGACAAGTACATTAGTGTCTAGTTTGAGAAACAGACTCCTCACCTGGTAGCGTCATTAAATAGTACCCGCAAAACACCAGACTCAACAAACTCTGCCAAGAAGGCCAGCACCTTAGAGTCGCCTCTTCACTGTTGACGTTGAGACTGGTGGTTTGTGGGTACTATTTAATGAAGCTGCTGTTAACCATTTATGTTTTTATATGTTTTTAATATCTGTAAGTCGACCAATGATATCAGGTTTCCCCGTCTGTATCCTTTGACACGATATAAACTAGTGACTCGCCGAGTTTGTCATTATACCCTGATGAAGACAGCTTCTCTGTCCAAAAGTTGGTTCATAGGTTATTCAATTACTTCACCTGAGCTCCTAGAGTGATGCTCTCCTTTATATTTTTCTAGTGTTCTACTCCGTGAGCTAAACAGGTGTAGGTTTCGTTCGCCTCCAGATGATTGATATTTATTGCCCATATTTCCTTCCTGCAGATCCAGAGCTGCTGGGTGTGGGGTCCCTGTTGAAGAAGTACATCGCCCTACTGTGTACTCACATTGGAGACATCCTCCCTGTGGCTACCAGCATAGCCTTCACTGGACACAGACACTTCAATGAACTGTCTCGGGTCATCGAGGGTGACCTCACTGGTTAGTAGTACTCTGGTTCTCGGGTCGTCGAGGGTGACCTCACTGGTTCGTAGTACTCTGGTTCTCGGGTCATCGAGGGTGACCTCACTGGTTAGTAGTACTCTGGTTCTCGGGTCGTCGAGGGTGACCTCACTGGTTAGTAGTACTCTGGTTCTCGGGTCGTCGAGGGTGACCTCACTGGTTAGTAGTACTCTGATTCTCGGGTCATCGAGGGTGACCTCACTGGTTAGTAGTACTCTGGTTCATCTAAGTCTGCCAGGCTGTACTCAGACCAGGGTTCGGATCAATTTAGGAATGAAACTGAAATTACAATTCCTTCCAATTTACTTTCTGAATTGATCAACCCTGACTCGTACCTGTTTTTGAGGTGGTATGATGTGAGAATGTGATATTTCTACCCAACGGGGTAAGCAGATGAACAAGGGTCTGTTTTTCCTCGTGGCCTGTAGGTGTTCTCCTCCCTGAGCTGGTGGTGTCCATCGTGTTGCTGCTGACCATGGACCCCGGCCTGATGCAGGAGACCGGCTCCATCCCTTTGCTGACTGGGCTGCTGGAGCACCTGGACCGCTTCAACCACCTGGCGCCTGGACACGAGAGGGACGACAACGAAGACCTGGCCTGGCCCGGCATCATGGGTACAGAGCCTCCTGGGGGGGAGGTCAGGGGACCAGGGTTGAAGAGTGTGGAATGACTGGTGAATTTAAACCTAGACTGGAGCATTTGGTAGGTTAAATGTGGAGCGTTTCAGTATGTTAGAATGTAACTAGTTGTGGGTTAGTGGTTAGTTGTGGTTAGAATGTAACTAGTTGTGGGTTAGTGGTTAGTTGTGGTTAGAATGTAACTAGTTGTGGGTTAGGGGTTAGTTGTGGTTAGAATGAAACTAGTTGTGGATTAGTGGTTAGTTGTGGTTAGAATGTAACTAGTTGTGAGAGGTGGGTTAGGGGTTAGTTGTGGTTAGATTGAAACTAGTTGTGGGTTAGTGGTTAGTTGTGATTAGAATGTAACTAGTTGTGTGAGCTGGGTTAGTGGTTATTTGTGGTTAGAATGTAACTAGTTGTGAGAGGTGGGTTAAGGGTTAGTTGTGGTTAGAATGTAACAAGTTGTGAGAGGTGGGTTAGGGGTTAGTTGTGGTTAGATTGAAACTAGTTGTGGGTTAGTGGTTAGTTGTGATTAGAATGTAACTAGTTGTGTGAGCTGGGTTAGTGGTTATTTGTGGTTATAATTATTATATTTTATTCAAATATGATATATGTTTGGGCTTCTTTGGGGTAATTTGCAGTCTACAAATGATTTGCAATTGTGTTCCGACCATCCGCGCAAGAATAAATCGGGCCCGCGGTTGAATCAAGTTGATGTTCCCCGGTTTAGTGTGTGGTGGGTTAGAATGTGACTAGTGAGTGGTGGGTTAGAATGTGACTAGTGAGTGGTGGGTTAGAATGTGACTAGTGAGTGGTGGGTTAGAATGTGAGGTTAGAATGTGACTAGTGAGTGGTGGGTTAGAATGTGACTAGTGTGTGGTGGGTTAGAATGTGACTAGTGAGTGGTGGGTTAGAATGTGACTAGTGTGTGGTGGGTTAGAATGTGACTAGTGTGTGGTGGGTTAGAATGTGACTAGTGAGTGGTGGGTTAGAATGTGAGGTTAGAATGTGACTAGTGAGTGGTGGGTTAGAATGTGACTAGTGAGTGGTGGGTTAGAATGTGACTAGTGAGTGGTGGGTTAGAATGTGACTAGTGTGTGGTGGGTTAGAATGTGACTAGTGAGTGGTGGGTTAGAATGTGACTAGTGAGTGGTGGGTTAGAATGTGACTAGTGAGTGGTGGGTTAGAATGTGACTAGTGAGAGTGGTGGGTTAGAATGTGACTAGTGAGAGTGGTGGGTTAGAATGTGACTAGTGAGTGGTGGGTTAGAATGTGACTAGTGAGTGGTGGGTTAGAATGTGACTAGTGAGTGGTGGGTTAGAATGTGACTAGTGTGTGGTGGGATAGAATGTGAGGTTAGAATGTGACTAGTGAGTGGTGGGTTAGAATGTGACTAGTGAGTGGTGGGTTAGAATGTGACTAGTGAGTGGTGGGTTAGAATGTGACTAGTGAGTGGTAGGTTAGAATGTGACTAGTGAGTGGTGGGTTAGAATGTGACTAGTGAGTGGTGGGATAGAATGTGACTAGTGTGTGGTGGGTTAGAATGTGACTAGTGAGTGGTGGGTTAGAATGTGACTAGTGAGTGGTGGGTTAGAATGTGACTAGTGAGTGGTGGGTTAGAATGTGACTAGTGAGTGGTGGGTTAGAATGTGACTAGTGAGTGGTGGGTTAGAATGTGACTAGTGTGTGGTGGGTTAGAATGTGACTAGTGAGTGGTGGGTTAGAATGTGACTAGTGAGTGGTGGGTTAGAATGTGACTAGTGAGTGGTGGGTTAGAATGTGACTAGTGAGTGGTGGGTTAGAATGTGACTAGTGAGTGGTGGGTTAGAATGTGACTAGTGAGTGGTGGGTTAGAATGTGACTAGTGAGTGGTGGGTTAGAATGTGACTAGTGAGTGGTGGGTTAGAATGTGACTAGTGAGTGGTGGGTTAGAATGTGACTAGTGAGTGGTGGGATAGAATGTGAGGTTAGAATGTGACTAGTGAGTGGTGGGTTAGAATGTGACTAGTGTGTGGTGGGATAGAATGTGAGGTTAGAATGTGACTAGTGAGTGGTGGGTTAGAATGTGACTAGTGTGTGGTGGGATAGAATGTGACTAGTGTGTGGTGGGATAGAATGTGACTAGTGTGTGGTGGGATAGAATGTGAGGTTAGAATGTGACTAGTGAGTGGTGGGTTAGAATGTGACTAGTGTGTGGTGGGATAGAATGTGACTAGTGTGTGGTGGGATAGAATGTGAGGTTAGAATGTGACTAGTGAGTGGTGGGTTAGAATGTGACTAGTGAGTGGTGGGTTAGAATGTGACTAGTGTGTGGTGGGTTAGAATGTGAGGTTAGAATGTGACTAGTGAGTGGTGGGTTAGAATGTGAGGTTAGAATGTGACTAGTGAGTGGTGGGTTAGAATGTGAGGTTAGAATGTGACTAGTGAGTGGTGGGTTAGAATGTGAGGTTAGAATGTGACCCGTGTGTGTCTGCTGCGACAGGCTCGTTCTTCACAGGGCAGAGCTCGAAGAACAATGAGGAGATGTCTCTGATCCGCAAGGCCGACCTGGAAAACCACAACAAAGATGGCGGCTTCTGGACCGTCGTGGACGGGAAAGTCTACGACATCAAAGACTTCCAGGCCCAGTCGCTCACTGGGAACAGCATTCTGGGTATGGAACTGAGAAATACTTGACTGTTGTATTGTGGTAGAGGTATTGTGATCGACTGCATTTTTTATGGTTTCAGAGTTGTCTTTTACCATTCTATACTTATTTGATTACATTTAATTTTGACTGATGTAATTTATTCTTCAATGTGTATTGTGGCGTAACCTGTCCCCTCCTTTATAGCCCAGTTGACAGGAGAAGACCCTGTTGTTGCGTTGGAAGCAGCCCTGCAGTTTGAGAACACCAGGGTGTCTATGCAGGCTTTCTGTGTTGGCCAGTACATAGAGGTGTGTTTTCATCCTTACTTCTTCAGAGCTGTTACACTTCTCACTGTTGTTCTTTTGTCTTTGATTAGTCTTGGAACAGATTTTGAATAGTCTTTGAAAAGTCTCAGAATAGTCCCCGAACAGGCGTTGAACATTGAAACAATCTCGGTACAGTATCAGAACAGTAATTAAAAAGAAAATTGTATATCCGTTCCCTGTGTCCTCTCTCCGTTCCCTGTGTCCTCTCTCGGTTTCCTGTGTCCTCCAGCCCAACCAGGAGACAGTGACCACCCCAGACCTGAGCAGCCTGTGCTCCCCCCTCATCGACACAGAGAGGAACCTGGGACTCCTGCTGGGCCTCCACGCCTCTTACCTGGCCAACAGCACCCCCCTGTCACCCATGGAGATAGAATGTGCCAGTGAGTAACCCTGACCTCTGACCTCTAACTCCTGTCTGACCCTGATCTTGCCCCTGACCTGTTGTCCATGGAGATAATGTGCTAGTCAGTGACCCTGACATGTTGCCATGGAGATAATGTGCTAGTCAGTGACCCTGGCCTGTTGTCATGGAGATACTGTGTTAGTCAGTAACCCTGACCTGTTGTCATGGAGATAATGTGCTAGTCAGTACATCAGTCAGTGCATCATCATATTTTTGATGGAACTTGGTGGACAGGTTTCAGATTGTGTTGTTGAACTCACAGGGCTGCTTTCCTAGAAACAGATTGAGCGATTTTTAAAATCGAGGCTCAATCTGTCATGCTGTTTGAGATTGATTCATCTGATCAGTTCCAGCACGTTACCTCTCTCTCATCAGAATGGCTCCAGTCGTCCATCTTCCAAGGTGGTCTGCAAACCAGTCAGATCCACTACAACTACAACGAGGAGAAGGATGAGGACCACTGCTGGTTGCCGGGAACACCAGATAAGATGTACTCCCGCTGGCTCACCCTCAGCGACCACGCCCAGCCCTTCTTACAGGCTATCGCTGACAACACCACTCAGGACCACACTGTGAAGGTTAGGGGCCGAGGGGTTAGGGGCCGAGGGGTTAGGGGCCGAGGGGTTAGGGGCCCGGGGGTTTGGGGCTGATGGGTTAGGGGCCGAGGGGTTAGGGGCCCGGGAGTTGGGGGTCGAGGGGTTAGGGGATTAGGGGCCGAGGGTTTAGGGGCCCGGGGGTTAGGGGCCGAGGGGTTAGGGGCCTAGGGTTTAGGGGCCGGGGGTTTAGGGGCCGAGGGGTTAGGGGCCCGGGGGTTAGGGGCCCGGGGGTTAGGGGGCGAGGGGTTAGGGGCCGGGGGTTAGGGGCCCGGGGGTTAGGGGCCGGGGGTTAGGGGCCCGGGGGTTAGGGGCCGAGGGGTTTGGGGCCCGGGGGTTAGGGGCCGAGGGGTTAGGGGCCCTGGGGTTAGGGGCCGAGGGGCCCGGGGGTTAGGGGCCCGGGGGTTAGGGGCAGAGGGGTTAGGGGGCCGGGGGTTAGGGGACCGGGGGTTAGGGGCCGAGGGGCCCGGGGGTTAGGGGCCGAGGGGTTAGGGGCCCGGGGGTTAGGGGCCGAGGGGTTAGGGGCCCGGGGGTTAGGGGCCCGGGGGTTAGGGGCCGAGGGGTTAGGGGCCCGGGGGTTAGGGGCCGAGGGGTTAGGGGCCCGGGGGTTAGGGGCCGGGGGTTTGGGGCCCGGGGGTTAGGGGCCGAGGGGTTAGGGGCCCGGGGGTTAGGGGCCGAGGGGTTAGGGGCCCGGGGGTTAGGGGCCGGGGGTTTGGGGCCGGGGGTTAGGGGCCGAGGGGTTAGGGGCCCGGGGGTTAGGGGCCGGGGGTTTGGGGCCCGGGGGTTAGGGGCCGGGGGTTTGGGGCCCGGGGGTTAGGGGCCGAGGAAGGCAGGTTTAGGGTAATAATCATACATTTCAGATTTCTGAAACACTGGTTACACCCTATCCACTGGTTACACCCTATCCACTGGTTACACCCTATCCACTGGTTACACCCTATCCACTGGTTACACCCTATCCACTGGTTACACCCTATCCACTGGTTACACCCTATCCACTGGTTACACCCTATCCCATGTCCTTGGAGCCGGACAGTCCCGTGGTTCACGTATCCCCTGGCAGCTTTAGTTATGTGCTCCTGTTTCCTCTTCCTTGTCGTGTGTGTGTGCGTGCCACCTGTCTACCTACAGCGTCTTGGTGTTTTTCTGTTGCAGGACTTCCTGTGCCAAATGGAGCGGTGCTGTAAACAGTACCACCTCATCACGCCCATCACCTTCCCCCTGGAGCACCCTGTGGAGGAAGTAGGCCGTCTGCTTCTCTGCTGCCTGCTCAAACACCAGGACCTCGGTAACCTAGCAACCACACTGTTACTGTGTGTGTTAGTTACTGGTGTGTGTGTGTGTGTAGTAACAGAGGGTAGGGGTCATACTGTCTATGTAGTAACAGAGGGTTGGGGTCATACAGAGGGTAGGGGTCATAATGTCTATGTAGTAACAGAGGGTAGGGGTCATACTGTCTATGTAATAACAGAGGGTTGAGGTCATACAGAGGGTAGGGGTCATACTGTCTGTAGTAACAGAGGGTAGGGGTCATACAGAGGGTAGGGGTCATACTGTCTATGTAGTAACAGAGGGTTGGGGTCATACAGAGGGTAGGGGTCATACTGTCTATGTAGTAACAGAGGGTAGGGGTCATACTGTCTATGTAGTAACAGAGGGTAGGGGTCATACTGTCTATGTAGTAACAGAGGGTAGGGGTCATACTGTCTATGTAGTAACAGAGGGTAGGGGTCATACTGTCTATGTAGTAACAGAGGGTTGGGGTCATACAGAGGGTAGGGGTCATAATGTCTATGTAGTAACAGAGGGTAGGGGTCATACTGTCTATGTAGTAACAGAGGGTAGGGGTCATACTGTCTATGTAGTAACAGAGGGTAGGGGTCATACTGTCTATGTAGTAACAGAGGGTTGGGGTCATACAGAGGGTAGGGGTCATAATGTCTATGTAGTAACAGAGGGTAGGGGTCATACTGTCTATGTAGTAACAGAGGGTAGGGGTCATACAGAGGGTAGGGGTCATACTGTCTGTAGTAACAGAGGGTAGGGGTCATACTGTCTATGTAGTAACAGAGGGTAGGGGTCATACAGAGGGTAGTGGTCATACTGTCTATGTAGTAACAGAGGGTAGGGGTCATACAGAGGGTAGGGGTCATACGGTCTATGTAGTAACAGAGGGTAGGGGTCATACTGTCTATGTAGTAACAGAGGGTTGGGGTCATACAGAGGGTAGGGGTCATACTGTCTATGTAGTAACAGAGGGTTGGGGTCATACAGAGGGTAGGGGTCATACTGTCTATGTAGTAACAGAGGGTTGGGGTCATACAGAGGGTAGGGGTCATACTGTCTATGTAGTAACAGAGGGTTGGGGTCATACAGAGGGTAGGGGTCATACTGTCTATGTAGTAACAGAGGGTAGGGGTCATACTGTCTATGTAGTAACAGAGGGTTGGGGTCATACAGAGGGTAGGGGTCATACTGTCTATGTAGTAACAGAGGGTTGGGGTCATACAGAGGGTAGGGGTCATACTGTCTATGTAGTAACAGAGGGTAGGGGTCATACTGTCTATGTAGTAACAGAGGGTTGGGGTTATACAGAGGGTAGGGGTCATACTGTCTATGTAGTAACAGAGGGTAGGGGTCATACAGAGGGTAGGGGTCATACAGAGGGTAGGGGTCATACTGTCTATGTAGTAACAGAGGGTAGGGGTCATACAGAGGGTAGGGGTCATACAGAGGGTAGGGGTCATACAGAGGGTAGGGGTCATACTGTCTATGTAGTAACAGAGGGTAGGGGTCATACAGAGGGTAGGGGTCATACAGAGGGTAGGGGTCATACTGTCTATGTAGTAACAGAGGGTAGGGGTCATACAGAGGGTAGGGGTCATACTGTCTATGTAGTAACAGAGGGTAGGGGTCATACAGAGGGTAGGGGTCATACAGAGGGTAGGGGTCATACAGAGGGTAGGGGTCATACAGAGGGTAGGGGTCATACAGAGGGTAGGGGTCATACAGAGGGTAGGGGTCATACTGTCTATGTAGTAACAGAGGGTAGGGGTCATACAGAGGGTAGGGGTCATACAGAGGGTAGGGGTCATACAGAGGGTAGGGGTCATACTGTCTATGTAGTAACAGAGGGTAGGGGTCATACAGAGGGTAGGGGTCATACAGAGGGTAGGGGTCATACAGAGGGTAGGGGTCATACAGAGGGTAGGGGTCATACAGAGGGTAGGGGTCATACAGAGGGTAGGGGTCATACAGAGGGTAGAGGTCATACTGTCTATGTAGTAACATTTTTTTTTTTTTTTTGAAGTTCTCTAGTTTATCAAGTGATTTGATTGGTCACTGGGTGATTGACGGCAGCGTCTGGCCCTCTCATAGGTCACATCGCCCTTTCCCTCGTCAACCAATGTGCCTTGGGCGTGGAGCAGGGGAAGCAGAGGTCCCTCCCCAGATCTGTGATTGATGTGTGTCGCATGGTGTACCAGGCTAAGTGCTCTTTAATCAAGGTATACTTCATACCTGCCTATCATTTCATCCTAAATAGAAAAAGTCATTCCATGTTATTCTGTAGCCTGGTCCCAGGTCTGTTTGTGCTGTATAGCCAACTCTTATCATAGAAGTTGCCTTTACAGCAGTAACAGATCTGGGGCCAGGCTAGTGATTGTAGGTCCTGGGTTTGGTATTTGGGGGTAGAGACAGTGTCTTTCTCTCTCTCCTCGTTGTTCCAGACCCACCAGGAGCAGGGTCGTAGTTATAAGGAGGTCTGTGCTCCTGTCATCGAGAGGCTGCGCTTCCTGTTCAACGAGCTGCGTCCTGCCGTGAGCAGCGACCTCTCCATCGTGTCCAAGCTGAAGCTGCTCAGCGCCCAGCCGCGCTGGAAGAGGATCACACAGAAGCTCATCAGAGACTGCAGGAAGAAGAGAGGTAGTTACTGGCCTCAGAAGGGTTATTAATGGCACTCGTTGTGTCATTGTGACGGCCGAGATGACCAAAACATCAATGATTTGTTTTACTACTGCGCCTGTTTCTCCCGCATGTCATTAATGTAAAGGGTTAGCCTGGTATGGTGTGTGTCTATTGTGTTGATTTTCTATGTCTGCTGTTGAAGTGCCTAAGAAGTCTGAGTCGGCAGATGTAGTAGAGGAGCCAAAACTAGAGAATGAAGGGACCAATGAGGAGGAGCTCTGTGTCCCCATAAGCCCTGCCCCCACAGACAGAAAACCACCCACCAACAAGACACCCAAGGTGTGCCCCTCTCTCTCTCTCTCTCTCTCTTTCTCTCTCTCTCCTTCCTCTCTCTCTCTCTCTCTCTTTCTCTCTCTCTCCTTCCTCTCTCTCTCTCTCTCTCTTTCTCTCTCTCTCCTTCCTCTCTCTCTCTCTCTCTCTCTCTCTCCTTCCTCTCTCTCTCTCTCCTTCCTCTCTCTCTCTCTCCTTCCTCTCTCTCCTTCTGCTCTCTCTCTCTCTCTCTCTTTCTCTCTCTCTCCTTCCTCTCTCTCTCTCTCTCTCTCTCTCTCTCCTTCCTCTCTCTCTCTCTCCTTCCTCTCTCTCTCTCTCCTTCCTCTCTCTCCTTCTGCTCTCTCGCTCTCACTCTCTCCTTCTGCTGTTTCTAAAGTCATGCCCCTCTATCCCACTCCTCTCCTTCATCCTGAATAGAGGTGTGATCTGCCATGTCAGTTGTATTGCTGTGTGTTGTCTAGCAGCAGGATAGGCTGGCTCCTCTCCTCAACACGGTTGCTCACGTCCAGAAGTTTAAGTGGCTGAAGCACAGTGTCCAGGGAGTCTTCTCTACCTCCAGCCTCATGGGGACCATCGTAGAGTTCGCTCTGAAGGAGGAGCCACTCGACGTGGAGAAGATGAGGAAGTGTCTTCTCAAACAGGTGCAGAATGGGACACTGACATTACCATTCAAGTACATTTTGTTTTTGTGCTGGGTGGACCAGCGGTCAGAATTCTATTTCTGTAGGTCCGTATCAGACAGGAGGGAAGAACACGGTTCTGTAGGGCGAATTAATGTCTACCTGTGAAGGTGGAGGGACAGGGAAGACCATTATGGGTGAATATTAAAGGGACATTACACTCCCAAATCTAATTTCGCAAATCTCAAATGTTGATTTATGTCCAATTGAATCCATATCCCTGTCATCAGTTGTTTAAAGGGGAGAGAAGTGATTATGATGAGGTAGCAGGATTATGAATGAAATGAGGTAGCAGGATTATGAATGAAATGAGGTAGCAGGATTATGAATGAAATGAGGTAGGAGGATTATGAATGAAATGAGGTAGCAGGACTATGAATGAAATGAGGTAGCAGGACTATGAATGAAATGAGGTAGCAGGATTATGAATGAAATGAGGTAGCAGGATAGTGAATGAAATGAGGTAACGTAAACTCGTACATCGCCTTGGTCCGTACAATTGCCCTTATTTTAGCGCCACAAAAAGGTAATACTTCCAGATCAACTGTAATGTCAATACCATTACAGTAGAATCAATTACATGACCTAAACGCTGCCCGTTTCTGCATAATTCAACAAGGCAAAGAGCCCCGTCGGGTCTTTTTAAAAATAGCGGGTGGGGAAGCAAAACTAATGCGTGATAGTGAGAAGGAGAGAGATGTTAATTAAACTAATGCGTGATAGTGAGAAGGAGAGATGTCGTGTGGGAAAATAGCTTTTTTCACTAGATCTGTCCAACTTCTCACCTTATCGCCTCTAAAATGTAAATAAACACTATAAAGTTTATATAATGTGTCATTACATACCTATTTGAAGGTTTGTGTCGAATTTGAATCGGGTTTTTAGGGCGGTGCTAAAGTGATCTTAGAAGTGAACAGCGGCTTTGAGAATGATGATCGCATGCAATGATCGCATGCAAATGACTAGGTAACCCCCCTTACCCCCGTCACTGTCCATTTCTTGTTTTTAAAGGATGAGAGAAGTGCTACATCTGGTGGAGAGAGACTGTAAGACAGAAATAGTTGCTTTATGCGTGCTGTACGTTACGACATGACACGTCACGATGTAACGGAGGGTCCGTTTTTTCAACTTTTCTCCAATACTATAGAGCCATTACCACGTCGATCAACGCTTGTATAGAAACCTAGTTCACACCCTCGGTTTTGAAGTCAACACAGTCGCTACTGTCCCATTAGTTTTCTTTGTAGCCTCGTTTAAATGTTGCGGTTGCGCAAATTTGTACTGAAGGGGGTGAGTTTACGTTAGCAGGATTATGAATGAAATGAGGCAGCAGGATTATGAATGAAATGAGGTAGCAGGACTGTGAATTAAATGAGGTAGCAGGATAGTGAGGAAGATGAGGTAGCAGGATAGTGAGGAAGATGAGGTAGCAGGATAGTGAGGAAAGATGAGGTAGCCAGATGTTGAGAAAGATGGGGTAGCAGGATGGTGAGAAAGATGAGGTAGCAGGATGGTGAGAAAGATGAGGTGGCAGGATGATGAGGAAGATGAGGTAGCAGGAAAGTGAGGAAGATGAGGTAGCAGGATTATGAATGAAATGAGGAAGCAGAGGTTCGGCTGGAGGTTTAGGGTTAGTTGCTTTGGTGTTTCTAATGTTGCTATTATATTCTCCAGTTGGAACGTGCTGAGGTTCGGCTGGAGGGCATCGACACCATGCTGAAGCTGGTCTCTAAGAGCTTCTTGCTGCCCTCTGTCCAGTATGCCATGCTGTGTGGCTGGCAGAGGGTCATACCTGAGGGGACCAACATCGGGTACATGCCACTGGTTTTACAGTTGTTTCTGAGTTGGAAAGGATGTCTGTTGAGGAGCCTGAGACATGGCTGTGGACCCGGAGGAGGAATTTACCATGTCTCGCGGCAGCTGTGGAACCTGTCTGATTTAATGCATGTTTAGTTGTGTATATGTGTGTGTTAGTTACTGATGTGTGTGTGTGTGTGTTACTGGTGTGTGTGTGTGTGTGTGTGTGTTACTGGTTTGTGTGTGTGTGTTAGTTACTGGTGTGTGTGTGTGTGTTAGTTACTGTGTGTTGTGTACCTCAGGGAGCCGCTGTCTGACTGTCTGAAAGACGTTGGTCTGATCCCTCCCTTCAACCGCATGCTGTTAGAGGTCACCTTCGGGAAGCTCTACTCCTGGTCCATCCAGAACCTACGCAACATCCTGCTGGAGGCCAGCGGCAGCTTTAATCAACTGGGTGAGCTAACACGGCTCCACGTAGCCTTTAGTAGAGGCTACTAACACGGCTCCACGTAGCCTTTAGTAGAGGCTACTAACACGGCTCCACGTAGCCTTTAGTAGAGGCTACTAACACGGCTCCACGTAGCCTTTAGTAGAGGCTACTAACACGGCTCCACGTAGCCTTTAGTAGAGGCTACTAACACGGCTCCACGTAGCCTTTAGTAGAGGCTACTAACACGGCTCCACGTAGCCTTTAGTAGAGGCTACTAACACGGCTCCACGTAGCCTTTAGTAGAGGCTACTAACACGGCTCCACGTAGCCTTTAGTAGAGGCTACTAACACGGCTCGTCATGACCTAACTCTGTCACTCTGGGTTGTGACCATGTGGGAAGTATGACCTAACTCTGTCACTCTGGGTTGTGACCATGTGTGTTCCCAGGTGTACAGCCCGTCCCTCTCCAGACCATTACCAATGAGAACCCGGCCGGCCCCAGTCTGGGCACCATCCCTCAGGCCCGTTTCCTTCTCTCCATGCTCCACATGCTGTCTCTGAAACACGGGGCCAACAGCCTCGCTCTGCTGCTTAACTCTGGAACTCTGGCTCTCACACAGAGCATCCTCCGGCTCATAGGTGAGGATGGGCAGCGTGGAGTATGTCCTTTCAGACTCATATAGGCGTACACACACACACACACACACACAGAGTTATTGATGATAGTCTGTTATTGACTATTGTTTCCAGGCCCCAGTACAGACAGCAGTGAGGAGGAGCTGGGGTCAAGAGGTCACGGGGGGTCAGCTACGGTACTGGAGGAGAGCCGAAAGGAGGCGACCCCCACTCCCCTGCCCGCCTCAGGGCCTGAACTTGCCGCCATGATGAAGATCGGAACCAGGGTGATGAGAGGACTGGACTGGAAGTGGGGAGATCAGGTCAATTACTGTAGTACTACTGGTGTACTACTATTATTACTACTACTATTAATACTACTAGTTTATACTGATTAACTAAGTATGAGGAGACTGGACTGGAAGTGGGGAGATCAGGTCAATTACTAATCTGCAGCAGCTACTCTTCTTTGGGTTTATTATAGATCCCCATTAGTTCCTGCCGAGGCAGCAGCTACTCTTCTTTGGGTTTATTATAGATCCCCATTAGTTCCTGCCAAGGCAGCAGCTACTCTTCCTGGGGTTTATTATGGATCCCCATTAGTTCCTGCCAAGGCAGCAGCTACTCTTCCTGGGGTTTATTATGGATCCCCATTAGTTCCTGCCAAGGCAGCAGCTACTCTTCCTGGGGTTTATTATGGATCCCCATTAGTTCCTGCCAAGGCAGCAGCTACTCTTCCTGGGGTTTATTATGGATCCCCATTAGTTCCTGCCAAGGCAGCAGCTACTCTTCCTGGGGTTTATTATGGATCCCCATTAGTTCCTGCCAAGGCAGCAGCTACTCTTCCTGGGGTTTATTATGGATCCCCATTAGTTCCTGCCAAGGCAGCAGCTACTCTTCCTGGGGTTTATTATGGATCCCCATTAGTTCCTGCCAAGGCAGCAGCTACTCTTCCTGGGGTTTATTATGGATCCCCATTAGTTCCTGCCAAGGCAGCAGCTACTCTTCCTGGGGTTTATTATGGATCCCCATTAGTTCCTGCCAAGGCAGCAGCTACTCTTCCTGGGGTTTATTATGGATCCCCATTTAGTTCCTGCCAAGGCAGCAGCTACTCTTCCTGGGGTTTATTATGGATCCCCATTAGTTCCTGCCAAGGCAGCAGCTACTCTTCCTGGGGTTTATTATGGATCCCCATTAGTTCCTGCCAAGGCAGCAGCTACTCTTCCTGGGGTTTATTATGGATCCCCATTAGTTCCTGCCAAGGCAGCAGCTACTCTTCCTGGGGTTTATTATGGATCCCCATTAGTTCCTGCCAAGGCAGCAGCTACTCTTCCTGGGGTTTATTATGGATCCCCATTAGTTCCTGCCAAGGCAGCAGCTACTCTTCCTGGGGTTTATTATGGATCCCCATTAGTTCCTGCCAAGGCAGCAGCTACTCTTCCTGGGGTTTATTATGGATCCCCATTAGTTCCTGCCAAGGCAGCAGCTACTCTTCCTGGGGTTTATTATGGATCCCCATTAGTTCCTGCCAAGGCAGCAGCTACTCTTCCTGGGGTTTATTATGGATCCCCATTAGTTCCTGCCAAGGCAGCAGCTACTCTTCCTGGGGTTTATTATGGATCCCCATTAGTTCCTGCCAAGGCAGCAGCTACTCTTCCTGGGGTTTATTATGGATCCCCATTAGTTCCTGCCAAGGCAGCAGCTACTCTTCCTGGGGTTTATTATGGATCCCCATTAGTTCCTGCCAAGGCAGCAGCTACTCTTCCTGGGGTTTATTATGGATCCCCATTAGTTCCTGCCAAGGCAGCAGCTACTCTTCCTGGGGTTTATTATGGATCCCCATTAGTTCCTGTCAAGGCAGCAGCTACTCTTCCTGGGGTTTATTATGGATCCCCATTAGTTCCTGTCAAGGCAGCAGCTACTCTTCCTGGGGTTTATTATGGATCCCCATTAGTTCCTGCCAAGGCAGCAGCTACTCTTCCTGGGGTTTATTATGGATCCCCATTAGTTCCTGCCAAGGCAGCAGCTACTCTTCCTGGGGTTTATTATGGATCCCCATTAGTTCCTGCCAAGGCAGCAGCTACTCTTCCTGGGGTTTATTATGGATCCCCATTAGTTCCTGTCAAGGCAGCAGCTACTCTTCCTGGGGTTTATTATGGATCCCCATTAGTTCCTGCCAAGGCAGCAGCTACTCTTCCTGGGGTTTATTATGGATCCCCATTAGTTCCTGCCAAGGCAGCAGCTACTCTTCCTGGGGTTTATTATGGATCCCCATTAGTTCCTGCCAAGGCAGCAGCTACTCTTCCTGGGGTTTATTATGGATCCCCATTAGTTCCTGCCAAGGCAGCAGCTACTCTTCCTGGGGTTTATTATGGATCCCCATTAGTTCCTGCCAAGGCAGCAGCTACTCTTCCTGGGGTTTATTATGGATCCCCATTAGTTCCTGTCAAGGCAGCAGCTACTCTTCCTGGGGTTTATTATGGATCCCCATTAGTTCCTGCCAAGGCAGCAGCTACTCTTCCTGGGGTTTATTATGGATCCCCATTAGTTCCTGCCAAGGCAGCAGCTACTCTTCCTGGGGTTTATTATGGATCCCCATTAGTTCCTGCCAAGGCAGCAGCTACTCTTCCTGGGGTTTATTATGGATCCCCATTAGTTCCTGCCAAGGCAGCAGCTACTCTTCCTGGGGTTTATTATGGATCCCCATTAGTTCCTGCCAAGGCAGCAGCTACTCTTCCTGGGCTTTAGGTGAGGCAGATGAACCTGTAGCCATATTACTCCAACAGTATTTAACATGAGATCCTCTCTAAGCTTTACAGGAATGTGGTTCTGAATATAAACAGCAACACCTCCACCATTGGCATTTCTGTCTTTTCTCTAAATGTTATAACCATGTATTGCTACCATTGTATCATCAAATGTATTATCTAAGTGAGTTACAGAGATTGTCAGAATATGAATGTCAAATGTGCAAGGTGGCCATAAAAATAAACGTGGGGTTTTGGGTGCGGGCTGTTTCCCAATGTTGGAAGAGGGGTCTGAGTGAAAAAGTTTGAGAACCCTTGTGCTAAATGACTAAAATGTTAGTCTCTGTGTAGGACGGTCCTGCGCCGGGTCTGGGCCGGGTGATAGGGGAGCTGGGTGAGGATGGGTGGATTAGGGTCCAGTGGGATACCAGCAGTACCAACTCCTACAGGATGGGGAAGGAGGGAAAATACGACCTGAAACTGTCAGAGCCCCCGCCTGCGTCCCAGCCTGCTACTGAAGACTCTGACACCGAGGATGACACCGGTCAGTATATATGCACCCCCTGGTCAGTACATATTCACCCCCTGGTCAGTACATATGCACCCCCTGGTCAGTACATATGCACCCCCTGGTCAGTACATATGCACCCCCTGGTCAGTACATATGCACCCCCTGGTCAGTACATATGCACCCCCTGGTCAGTATATATACACCCCCTGGTCAGTATATATACACCCCCTGGTCAGTATATATACACCCCCTGGTCAGTGTATATATACACCCCCTGATGCAATCAAATCAGTTAAATTAGATGTCTTAAGGCCTACATCAACAACGATCAAAGCAAGGCCTTCACAGTGTGTAGAAAGTAAGGTGAAATAACATGTCAGACAGACCTTTTCTCTAATGTATATTCCTGTGTGTGTACTAGAAGGAGAGGTGCTGGATAAGAGTTCCCACCCTACAGCCATGTTGTTAACCAGCACAGTGAACCTGTTGAAGACCCTGTCTCTGTCTGCTGGGATCTACTCCGAGGTGATGCAGACAGACGCCACACGGACCCTCTGTGGTCTTCTCCGCATGCTGGTGGAGAGTGGAGCCAACGATAAGACCGGTAACTCATTTGATCTCAAGGAAGAGGCGCTGTAATCACTCAGCCCGGAGAAATGTCTGTCTGACCTCTACCCTCAGGTTGTCCATCTCACCGGCTGGTGTCCAGGGAGCAGCATCGTAGCTGGTGTACTCTCTGTCCTGACCTCTGACCTCTACCCTCAGGTTCTCACCGGCTGGTGTCCAGGGAGCAGCATCGTAGCTGGTGTACTCTCTGTCCTGACCTCTGACCTCTACCCTCAGGTTCTCACCGGCTGGTGTCCAGGGAGCAGCATCGTAGCTGGTGTACTCTCTGTCCTGACCTCTGACCTCTACCCTCAGGTTCTCACCGGCTGGTGTCCAGGGAGCAGCATCGTAGCTGGTGTACTCTCTGTCCTGACCTCTGACCTCTACCCTCAGGTTCTCACCGGCTGGTGTCCAGGGAGCAGCATCGTAGCTGGTGTACTCTCTGTCCTGACCTCTGACCTCTACCCTCAGGTTCTCACCGGCTGGTGTCCAGGGAGCAGCATCGTAGCTGGTGTACTCTCTGTCCTGACCTCTGACCTCTACCCTCAGGTTCTCACCGGCTGGTGTCCAGGGAGCAGCATCGTAGCTGGTGTACTCTCTGTCCTGACCTCTGACCTCTACCCTCAGGTTCTCACCGGCTGGTGTCCAGGGAGCAGCATCGTAGCTGGTGTACTCTCTGTCCTGACCTCTGACCTCTACCCTCAGGTTCTCACCGGCTGGTGTCCAGGGAGCAGCATCGTAGCTGGTGTACTCTCTGTCCTGACATCTGACCTCTACCCTCAGGTTGTCCATCTCACCGGCTGTTGTCCAGGGAGCAGCATTGTAGCTGGTGTACTCTCTGTCCTGACCTCTGACCTCTACCCTCAGGTTGTCCATCTCACCGGCTGGTGTCCAGGGAGCAGCATCGTAGCTGGTGTACTCTCTGTCCTGACCTCTGAACTCTACCCTCAGGTTGTCCATCTCACCGGCTGGTGTCCAGGGAGCAGCATCGTAGCTGGTGTACTCTGGGTTTCATCCGCAGCGTGGCCCTCCAGCCTCAGATGTGTTCTTCTCTCAGTACTTCAGCCTGGATCGGTCTGCTGATCCGCATCGTAGAGGGACAACAGTCCTGTAATGCTGTTACTCTGCAGAGACAGGTAAGACCACCTTGATGTTGGTCAATAAAAGACTGGTGGTGATGTCCTGCTGGTGCTGGAGAAGCTCTGCCTTTGTTACCAGTGAAGACTGGTGGTGATGTCCTGCTGGTGCTGGGGAAGCTCTGTCTTTGGTACCAGTAAAGACTGATGGTGATATCCTGCTGGTGCTGGGGGAGCTCTGTCTTTCGTACCAGTAAAGACTGGTGGTGGTGATGTCCTGCTGGTGCTGGGGAAGCTCTGTCTTTGGTACCAGTCAAACTGGCCTCCATCAGGTACCAGAGAGACAGTACAGGCCTCCATCAGGCTCCAGAGAGACAGTACAGGCCTCCATCAGGCTCCAGAGAGACAGTACAGGCCTCCATCAGGCTCCAGAGAGACAGTACAGGCCTCCATCAGGCTCCAGAGAGACAGTACAGGCCTCCATCATGCTCCAGAGAGACAGTACAGGCCTCCATCACGCTCCAGAAGGGACTGAATAGAGAGGGAGATTACCAAGAGGCATGTCCCTTACACGGTCTCCTCCTCCCTGTCTCCAGATGTCTAACTGATTTTGGCTCTGCGTCCTGGCTCTGCATCCTGGTTCTGTGTCCTGGCTCTGCGTCTGCTTTATAGAGATGGCTAAACGAGCCATTCCCCTTATCCCGTGTCCATATTATTCTGTGTGTAACGGGTGTCTCCTCCCTGTCTCCAGATCCTGGCTCTGCGTCTGCTGCAGGCCGTGCTCCCCTCTTGGGACAAGATGGAGAGATCTCAGGACATGAAGTTCCTGGTGGAAAAACTCTTTGGATTCCTAGGGTGTCTACTACGCTCCTGCTCTTCTGACCTGCCCCTGCTCAGAGGTATGTACCCTAACCCATGACCCCTAACCTCTCACCCTGATCCTAAACTCTTTGGTTTCCTGGGTTGTCTACTTAGCTCTTCTGACTTGCCCCTGCTCTGATATATGTACCCTCATCCGTGACCCCTAACCCCTCACCCTGATCCTAAACTCTTGGTTTCCTGGGTTGTCTACTTCGCTCTTCTGACTTGCCCCTGCTCTGATATATGTACCCTCATCTGTGACCCCTAACCCCTCACCCTGATCCTAAACTCTTTGGTTTCCTGGGTTGTCTACTGCGCTCCTCTGACCTTCCCCTGCTCAGAGGTATGTACCCTAACCCGGGACCCCTAACCCCTCACCCTGATCCTAAACTCTTTGGTTTCCTTGGTTGTCTACTGCGCTCCTCTGACCTTCCCCTGCTCAGAGGTATGTACCCTAACCCGGGACCCCTAACCTCTCACCCTGATCCTAAACTCTTTGGTTTCCTGGGTTGTCTACTGCGCTCCTCTGACCTTCCCCTGCTCAGAGGTATGTACCCTAACCCGGGACCCCTAACCTCTCACCCTGATCCTAAACTCTTTGGTTTCCTGGGTTGTCTACTGCTCAGATATGTTTAGGTTTAATCCAACTTCATGAACCCCCTCAGGACAAATGAAGGCATGAAAGACCAAGAATATCCTCCATGTACAAGACCAAGAGCAGCAGCGTATTCACGTAGAACATTCCCTCAGAGTAACTTCATCTGCTTTCTGTTGTCTGTTCTTTGTCATAACATGTCTTCCTGTCCCTGTCACAGAGGGCTCTCTGAGACGCAGGAAGTCCCGACCCCAGGCCTCTCTGACAGCCAGTCACAGCAGTACACTGGCTGAGGAGATAGTTGCTGTGCTGCGCACGCTGCACTCCCTGGGCCAATGGAACGCTCTGCTCAACGACTATATCAACTGTCAACTCAGCTGTATAGGAGATGTGATGGCCGGACGACACTCTGACACGGTACTCACGTTTTACTGCACTATGGGCCCGTTTCCCAGACACACATTAAGTCCTGGACTAAAAAGCTCTTTCAACGGAGAATCTGCAACTGAAAATGCTTTTTATATTTATGATGTGATGATGACTTCATGTGGGAGTAGCAGCGCTTAGTGTATGTTCAAGAGAGATTTCGCCCTCAGGATCAACTTCAGTTTCCCAATCTCACTGTTGTATAACTCTTCACGACCCTTATGGCAGGGTTCTAACGTCCATCATGTTGACTTTACTCTTCTTTATGCATCGTAGAAAATATCACCGTATAATATGTTCTCTCTCTGTGTGTCTCTGTTCCTCTCTCTGTCCCTCTCTCTGTCCCTCTCTCTGTCCCTCTCTCTGTCCCTCTCTCTCTGTCCCTCTCTCTGTCCTCCTCTCTCTGTCTCTGTCTCTGTCCTCCTCTCTCTGTCTCTCTCTCTCTCTGTCTCTCTCTCTGTCCTCCTCTCTCTGTCCTCCTCTCTCTGTCCTCCTCTCTCTGTCCTCCTCTCTCTGTCCTCCTCTCTCTGTCCTCCTCTCTCTGTCCTCCTCTCTCTCTCTCTCTCTCTCTCTGTCCTCCTCTCTGTCTCTCTGTCCCTAGACTCTCCTGGAGGAGTACTTTCCTGACTCGGAGGGCCCCAGGGTGGGTAGTCTGATGGCCGTGCTGGCTGTGATCGGGGGCATTGACGGGAGGCTGAGGCTGGGTGGACAGGTCATCCATGAGGAGTATGGAGAGGGAACGGTCACACGCATCACACCTAAAGGACGAATCACAGTGCAGTTTCATGAGATGAGGACATGTCGGGTCTGCCTGCTCAGCCAACTCAAACCAGTAGGTGTTTTGCTGTTCACACACTCACACACAGTCTTGTACAGCTAACCTTGTGGGGACCCACAATTCAGTCCCATTCAAAATCCTATTTTCCCTGAACATAACCCTAGCTCCTAATCCTAACCCTAAAACTAACCCTAGCTCCTAATCCTAGCTCCTAATCCTAGCTCCTAACCCTAGCTCCTAACCCTTAACGTAATTCTAACCTTAAACCTAAACCGCCTAGAAATAGCGTTAGACCTCGTAGGGACTTCTGGTCCCCACAAGAATAGGCCAACACGTCCACACACACACACACCATTATCTCCAGGTCTTGTTGTAATAACCCTGTGTCTGTCCTCCAGCTACCAGTAGTGTCGTTCAGTGTTCAGAACCTTCCCTTCTCTGACTCCATGTTGGTTGTCTGGGCTCAACTGGTTAACCTGGCCGGCAGCAAGCTGGAGAAACACCGCCTGAAGAAGTCTCTCAGCCGCGGACTCACAGGTATCCACAGAATCACTGTCTGAGTCACAAACTGTGGTGGTTAACTCTCTGAATCACTGAGTCACAAACTGTATAGTAGTTAACTCTCTGAATCAATGAGTCACAAACTGTATAGTAGTTAACTCTGAATCAATGAGTCACAAACTGTATAGTAGTTAACTCTGAATCACTGAGTCACAAACTGTATAGTAGTTAACTCTCTGAATCACTGAGTCACAAACTGTGTAGTAGTTAACTCTCTGAATCACTGAGTCACAAACTGTATAGTAGTTAACTCTGAATCACTGAGTCACAAACTGTATAGTAGTTAACTCTCTGAATCAATGAGTCACAAACTGTATAGTAGTTAACTCTCTGAATCACTGAGTCACAAACTGTATAGTAGTTAACTCTGAATCACTGAGTCACAAACTAGTAGTTAACTCTCTGAATCACTGAGTCACAAACTAGTAGTTAACTCTCTGAATCACTGAGTCACAAACTGTATAGTAGTTAACTCTCTGAATCAATGAGTCACAAACTGTATAGTAGTTAACTCTCTGAATCAATGAGTCACAAACTGTATAGTAGTTAACTCTCTGAATCACTGAGTCACAAACTAGTAGTTAACTCTCTGAATCACTGAGTCACAAACTGTATAGTAGTTAACTCTCTGAATCAATGAGTCACAAACTGTATAGTAGTTAACTCTCTGAATCACTGAGTCACAAACTAGTAGTTAACTCTCTGAATCACTGAGTCACAAACTGTATAGTAGTTAACTCTGAATCACTGAGTCACAAACTGTATAGTAGTTAACTCTCTGAATCAATGAGTCACAAACTGTATAGTAGTTAACTCTCTGAATCACTGAGTCACAAACTGTATAGTAGTTAACTCTCTGAATCAATGAGTCACAAACTGTATAGTAGTTAACTCTCTGAATCACTGAGTCACAAACTGTATAGTAGTTAACTCTGAATCACTGAGTCACAAACTAGTAGTTAACTCTCTGAATCACTGAGTCACAAACTGTATAGTAGTTAACTCTGAATCACTGAGTCACAAACTGTATAGTAGTTAACTCTCTGAATCACTGAGTCACAAACTGTATAGTAGTTAACTCTCTGAATCACTGAGTCACAAACTGTATAGTAGTTAACTCTCTGAATCAATGAGTCACAAACTGTATAGTAGTTAACTCTCTGAATCACTGAGTCACAAACTGTATAGTAGTTAACTCTGAATCACTGAGTCACAAACTAGTAGTTAACTCTCTGAATCACTGAGTCATGCATGGTGGAGTCTGGAGCTCATGTACTGACCTCACTGCAAACCAGGGGTGAAATGATTTAATGAGATAAATGTAAAACAAATCAAGTTGAGTTCACAGTTAGAAAAGTAACAGGAAGGAACGATATAAACCAGTATTTTGGGTTCAAACCGGTTCAGTGTTGGGTTCCAACTGCTGCTACAAACACACTGGAACCAGACACCTGCTGTCTTCAGTTCAGTGTGTTTACTATAATGTTCTGGCTGAGACAATGAACTTTACATCCTGCTGCCTTTCTGGCCGTGTTCTGCTTAGTGCTGTGGTACATGATGCCTTTCTGGCCGTGTTCTGCTTAGTGCTGTGGTACATGATGCCTTTCTGGCCGTGTTCTGCTTAGTGCTGTGGTACATGATGCCTTTCTGGCCGTGTTCAGCTTAGTGATGTGGTACATGATGCCTTTCTGGCCGTGTTCTGCTTAGTGCTGTGGTACATGATGCCTTTCTGGCCGTGTTCTGCTTAGTGCTGTGGTACATGATGCCTTTCTGGCCGTGTTCTGCTTAGTGCTGTGGTACATGATGTCTTTCTGGCCGTGTTCTGCTTAGTGCTGTGGTACATGGTGTGGTGGGTTCCTGTTGTCTTTCTGGCCGTGTTCTGCTTAGTGCTGTGGTACATGGTGTGGTGGGTTCCTGTTGTCTTTCTGGCCGTGTTCTGCTTAGTGCTGTGGTACATGGTGTGGTGGGTTCCTGTTGTCTCTCTGGCCGTGATCTGCTTAGTGCTGTGGTACATGATGTCTTTCTGGCCGTGTTCTGCTTAGTGCTGTGGTACATGGTATGGTGGGTTCCTGTTGAATGGTTCTTTATGCCTCACTAACCTGGGCTAACCTGACTCAACCCCCTGTTAGTCTCTCATCCTAACTTTATTTCACACAGTGGAAGTCTGTCTGTTCAGTGTGTGTTTGTGACAGTCCGGGTGTAACTGTGTGTTGTTGTCATCTAGCTGACCAGGTCGATGTTGGCCTCTTGCGGTGCCAGCAGCTGAGACTGTACATCCTGAAGGCAGCCAGGACCCTCCTCTCACACCAGGACAAACTACGACAGATCCTTTCACAGGCTGCCGTGCTGGATCTCCCACCCAACTCCGGTGGTAAGCACTGATTCCAGGTCAGATCTAGTACTAGACCTCCTACCCAACCCCAGTGGTAAGCACTGATTCCAGGTCAGAACTAGTACTAGACCTCCTACCCAACCCCGGTGGTAAGCACTGATTCCAGGTCCGATCTAGTACTAGACCTCCTACCCAACCCCGGTGGTAAGCACTGATTCCAGGTCAGATCTAGTACTAGACCTCCTACCCAACCCCGGTGGTAAGCACTGATTCCAGGTCCGATCTAGTACTAGACCTCCTACCCAACCCCGGTGGTAAGCACTGATTCCAGGTCGGATCTAGTACTAGACCTCCTACCCAACCCCGGTGGTAAGCACTGATTCCAGGTCAGATCTAGTACTAGACCTCCTACCCAACCCCGGTGGTAAGCACTGATTCCAGGTCGGATCTAGTACTAGACCTCCTACCCAACCCCGGTGGTAAGCACTGATTCCAGGTCAGATCTAGTACTAGACCTCCTACCCAACCCCGGTGGTAAGCACTGATTCCAGGTCAGATCTAGTACTAGACCTCCTACCCAACCCCGGTGGTAAGCACTGATTCCAGGTCAGATCTAGTACTAAACCTCCTACCCAACCCCGGTGGTAAGCACTGATTCCAGGTCAGATCTAGTACTAGACCTCCTACCCAACCCCGGTGGTAAGCACTGATTCCAGGTCAGATCTAGTACTAGACCTCCTACCCAACCCCGGTGGTAAGCACTGATTCCAGGTCAGATCTAGTACTAGACCTCCTACCCAACCCCGGTGGTAAGCACTGATTCCAGGTCAGATCTAGTACTAGCAGGGCAAGTCTGGTCCCCTTGTGGGTGGATATAATGATAACTCGGAGAAAGAGTCTTGAATGGTTGACATTGTAGATATTTATTGGGTGACCTGAGGGCCCCCTCCAGATGGAGGGGGCCCTCCTGAGGGCCCCTTCCACCCCTCCAGGGTGTCTCCAGATGTGAGTGACCTGTCTCCTGAGGGTCCCCTGTCCCCCCTTATCCTCCTCCCTGTCCTTATCCTCCTCCCTCTCCTTACAGAGGAGCCTATGGCTGTCTCTCCAGACGTGGGTGACCTGTCTCCTGACTGTCTCCTGTCCCCCCTTATCCTCCTCCCTCTCCTTACAGAGGAGCCTACGGCTGTGTCTCCAGACGTGGGTGACCTGTCTCCTGTCCCCCCTTATCCTCCTCCCTCTCCTTACAGAGGAGCCTACGGCTGTGTCTCTAGACATGGGTGACCTGTCTCCTGAGGGTCCCCTGTCCCCCCTTATCCTCCTCTCTCTCCTTATCCTCCTCCCTCTCCTTACAGAGGAGCCTATAGCTGTGTCTCCAGACGTGGGTGACCTGTCTCCTGAGGGTCCCCTGCCCCCCCTTATCCTCCTCCAGCAGCTCCTTTCTGCAGCCACACAGCCCTCACCTATCAAGGCCATCTTCAACAGGCAGGAACTGGAGGTAAGCACAGGCACACACACACCTGCATTTCCGTTAGCCAGTAATTTCCAGTTGGTACCGGGGGCTAATGGCTTGGTACCGGGGGCTAATGGCTTGGTACCGGGGGCTAATGGCTTGGTACCGGGGGCTAATGGCTTGGTACCGGGGGCTAATGGCTTGGTACCGGGGGCTAATGGCTTGGTACTGGGGGCTAATGGCTTGGTACCTGGGGCTAATGGCTTGGTACCTGGGGCTAATGGCTTGGTACCTGGGGCTAATGGCTTGGTACCTGGGGCTAATGGCTTGGTACCGGGGGCTAATGGCTTGGTACCGGGGGCTAATGGCTTGGTACCGGGGGCTAATGGCTTGGTACCGGGGGCTAATGGCTGTGTCATCTAAATGACCCTTTAGGGACTTGGGAATACACTGTCATGGCTCAAGTAGAAAAATATTTAGTAAGAAACAACTTTGTCATCGTCATCATGTTGTCAAATGTATTAGACAGATGGCAATGGTGTCATTAGCCAGCAAAGTTAGTCCAAAATAGCTATCAATGCTAACATTGGCTAGCTAAAATCTGGTGGTTTCCCCTCCATCTTAGCTAGCTAGCTAATGTTATACTGCCTCTAAAGTCAATCTGGAGACATCAAAAGGTTTTCCGACTAATTATTTCAGTACTGATGTTGTTTCTGTCCCTCTAGACTACAGTGTGTCAGTACTGATGTTGTTTCTGTCCCTCTAGACTACAGTGTGTCAGTACTGATGTTGTTTCTGTCCCTCTAGACTGCAGTGTGTCAGTACTGATGTTGTTTCTGTCCCTCTAGACTACAGTGTGTCAGTACTGATGTTGTTTCTGTCCCTCTAGACTGCAGTGTGTCAGTACTGATGTTGTTTCTGTCTCTCTAGACTACAGCCCTAGCAGTGTGTCAGTACTGATGTTGTTTCTGTCCCTCTAGACTACAGTGTGTCAGTACTGATGTTGTTTCTGTCCCTCTAGACTGCAGTGTGTCAGTACTGATGTTGTTTCTGTCCCTCTAGACTACAGCCCTAGCAGTGTGTCAGTACTGATGTTGTTTCTGTCCCTCTAGACTGCAGTGTGTCAGTACTGATGTTGTTTCTGTCCCTCTAGACTACAGTGTGTCACTACTGATGTTGTTTCTGTCCCTCTAGACTACAGTGTGTCAGTACTGATGTTGTTTCTGTCCCTCTAGACTGCAGTGTGTCAGTACTGATGTTGTTTCTGTCCCTCTAGACTACAGTGTGTCAGTACTGATGTTGTTTCTGTCCCTCTAGACTGCAGTGTGTCAGTACTGATGTTGTTTCTGTCTCTCTAGACTACAGCCCTAACAGTGTGTCAGTACTGATGTTGTTTCTGTCCCTCTAGACTACAGTGTGTCAGTACTGATGTTGTTTCTGTCCCTCTAGACTGCAGTGTGTCAGTACTGATGTTGTTTCTGTCCCTCTAGACTACAGCCCTAGCAGTGTGTCAGTACTGATGTTGTTTCTGTCCCTCTAGACTGCAGTGTGTCAGTACTGATGTTGTTTCTGTCCCTCTAGACTACAGTGTGTCAGTACTGATGTTGTTTCTGTCCCTCTAGACTACAGTGTGTCAGTACTGATGTTGTTTCTGTCCCTCTAGACTGCAGTGTGTCAGTACTGATGTTGTTTCTGTCCCTCTAGACTACAGTGTGTCAGTACTGATGTTGTTTCTGTCCCTCTAGACTACAGTGTGTCAGTACTGATGTTGTTTCTGTCCCTCTAGACTACAGTGTGTCAGTACTGATGTTTTTTCTGTCCCTCTAGACTACAGTGTGTCAGTACTGATGTTGTTTCTGTCCCTCTAGACTACAGTGTGTCAGTACTGATGTTGTTTCTGTCCCTCTAGACTGCAGTGTGTCAGTACTGATGTTGTTTCTGTCCCTCTAGACTACAGTGTGTCAGTACTGATGTTGTTTCTGTCCCTCTAGACTACAGTGTGTCAGTACTGATGTTGTTTCTGTCCCTCTAGACTGCAGTGTGTCAGTACTGATGTTGTTTCTGTCCCTCTAGACTACAGTGTGTCAGTACTGATGTTGTTTCTGTCCCTCTAGACTACAGTGTGTCAGTACTGATGTTGTTTCTGTCCCTCTAGACTGCAGTGTGTCAGTACTGATGTTGTTTCTGTCCCTCTAGACTACAGTGTGTCAGTACTGATGTTGTTTCTGTCCCTCTAGACTACAGTGTGTCAGTACTGATGTTGTTTCTGTCCCTCTAGACTACAGTGTGTCAGTACTGATGTTTTTTCTGTCCCTCTAGACTACAGTGTGTCAGTACTGATGTTGTTTCTGTCCCTCTAGACTACAGTGTGTCAGTACTGATGTTGTTTCTGTCCCTCTAGACTGCAGTGTGTCAGTACTGATGTTGTTTCTGTCCCTCTAGACTACAGTGTGTCAGTACTGATGTTGTTTCTGTCCCTCTAGACTGCAGTGTGTCAGTACTGATGTTGTTTCTGTCCCTCTAGACTACAGTGTGTCAGTACTGATGTTGTTTCTGTCCCTCTAGACTGCAGCCCCAGCAGTGTGTCAGTACTGATGTTGTTTCTGTCCCTCTAGACTACAGTGTGTCAGTACTGATGTTGTTTCTGTCCCTCTAGACTGCAGCCCCAGCAGTGTGTCAGTACTGATGTTGTTTCTGTCCCTCTAGACTGCAGCCCCAGCAGTGTGTCAGTACTGATGTTGTTTCTGTCCCTCTAGACTGCAGCCCCAGCAGTATGTCAGTACTGATGTTGTTTCTGTCCCTCTAGACTGCAGTGTGTCAGTACTGATGTTGTTTCTGTCCCTCTAGACTACAGTGTGTCAGTACTGATGTTGTTTCTGTCCCTCTAGACTACAGTGTGTCAGTACTGATGTTGTTTCTGTCCCTCTAGACTGCAGTGTGTCAGTACTGATGTTGTTTCTGTCCCTCTAGACTGCAGTGTGTCAGTACTGATGTTGTTTCTGTCCCTCTAGACTGCAGTGTGTCAGTACTGATGTTGTTTCTGTCTCTCTAGACTACAGCCCTAGCAGTGTGTCAGTACTGATGTTGTTTCTGTCCCTCTAGACTACAGTGTGTCAGTACTGATGTTGTTTCTGTCCCTCTAGACTACAGTGTGTCAGTACTGATGTTGTTTCTGTCCCTCTAGACTGCAGCCCCAGCAGTGTGTCAGTACTGATGTTGTTTCTGTCCCTCTAGACTGCAGCCCCAGCAGTATGTCAGTACTGATGTTGTTTCTGTCCCTCTAGACTGCAGTGTGTCAGTACTGATGTTGTTTCTGTCCCTCTAGACTACAGTGTGTCAGTACTGATGTTGTTTCTGTCCCTCTAGACTGCAGCCCCAGCAGTGTGTCAGTACTGATGTTGTTTCTGTCCCTCTAGACTACAGTGTGTCAGTACTGATGTTGTTTCTGTCCCTCTAGACTGCAGTGTGTCAGTACTGATGTTGTTTCTGTCCCTCTAGACTGCAGCCCCAGCAGTGTGTCAGTACTGATGTTGTTTCTGTCCCTCTAGACTACAGTGTGTCAGTACTGATGTTGTTTCTGTCCCTCTAGACTGCAGCCCCAGCAGTGTGTCAGTACTGATGTTGTTTCTGTCCCTCTAGACTGCAGCCCCAGCAGTGTGTCAGTACTGATGTTGTTTCTGTCCCTCTAGACTGCAGCCCCAGCAGTATGTCAGTACTGATGTTGTTTCTGTCCCTCTAGACTGCAGTGTGTCAGTACTGATGTTGTTTCTGTCCCTCTAGACTACAGTGTGTCAGTACTGATGTTGTTTCTGTCCCTCTAGACTACAGTGTGTCAGTACTGATGTTGTTTCTGTCCCTCTAGACTGCAGCCCCAGCAGTGTGTCAGTACTGATGTTGTTTCTGTCCCTCTAGACTACAGTGTGTCAGTACTGATGTTGTTTCTGTCCCTCTAGACTGCAGCCCTAGCAGTGTGTCAGTACTGATGTTGTTTCTGTCCCTCTAGACTATAGTGTGTCAGTACTGATGTTGTTTCTGTCCCTCTAGACTGCAGTGTGTCAGTACTGATGTTGTTTCTGTCTCTCTAGACTACAGCCCTAGCAGTGTGTCAGTACTGATGTTGTTTCTGTCCCTCTAGACTACAGTGTGTCAGTACTGATGTTGTTTCTGTCCCTCTAGACTGCAGCCCCAGCAGTGTGTCAGTACTGATGTTGTTTCTGTCCCTCTAGACTACAGTGTGTCAGTACTGATGTTGTTTCTGTCCCTCTAGACTGCAGCCCTAGCAGTGTGTCAGTACTGATGTTGTTTCTGTCCCTCTAGACTACAGTGTGTCAGTACTGATGTTGTTTCTGTCCCTCTAGACTGCAGCCCCAGCAGTGTGTCAGTACTGATGTTGTTTCTGTCCCTCTAGACTGCAGTGTGTCAGTACTGATGTTGTTTCTGTCCCTCTAGACTACAGTGTGTCAGTACTGATGTTGTTTCTGTCCCTCTAGACTACAGTGTGTCAGTACTGATGTTGTTTCTGTCCCTCTAGACTACAGTGTGTCAGTACTGATGTTGTTTCTGTCCCTCTAGACTGCAGCCCCAGCAGTGTGTCAGTACTGATGTTGTTTCTGTCCCTCTAGACTACAGTGTGTCAGTACTGATGTTGTTTCTGTCCCTCTAGACTGCAGTGTGTCAGTACTGATGTTGTTTCTGTCCCTCTAGACTGCAGCCCCAGCAGTGTGTCAGTACTGATGTTGTTTCTGTCCCTCTAGACTACAGTGTGTCAGTACTGATGTTGTTTCTGTCCCTCTAGACTGCAGCCCCAGCAGTGTGTCAGTACTGATGTTGTTTCTGTCCCTCTAGACTGCAGCCCCAGCAGTGTGTCAGTACTGATGTTGTTTCTGTCCCTCTAGACTGCAGCCCCAGCAGTATGTCAGTACTGATGTTGTTTCTGTCCCTCTAGACTGCAGTGTGTCAGTACTGATGTTGTTTCTGTCCCTCTAGACTACAGTGTGTCAGTACTGATGTTGTTTCTGTCCCTCTAGACTACAGTGTGTCAGTACTGATGTTGTTTCTGTCCCTCTAGACTGCAGCCCCAGCAGTGTGTCAGTACTGATGTTGTTTCTGTCCCTCTAGACTACAGTGTGTCAGTACTGATGTTGTTTCTGTCCCTCTAGACTGCAGCCCTAGCAGTGTGTCAGTACTGATGTTGTTTCTGTCCCTCTAGACTGCAGCCCTAGCAGTGTGTCAGTACTGATGTTGTTTCTGTCCCTCTAGACTACAGTGTGTCAGTACTGATGTTGTTTCTGTCCCTCTAGACTACAGTGTGTCAGTACTGATGTTGTTTCTGTCCCTCTAGACTACAGTGTGTCAGTACTGATGTTGTTTCTGTCCCTCTAGACTGCAGCCCCAGCAGTGTGTCAGTACTGATGTTGTTTCTGTCCCTCTAGATTACAGTGTGTCAGTACTGATGTTGTTGCTGTCCCTCTAGACTACAGTGTGTCAGTACTGATGTTGTTTCTGTCCCTCTAGACTACAGTGTGTCAGTACTGATGTTGTTTCTGTCCCTCTAGACTACAGTGTGTCAGTACTGATGTTGTTTCTGTCCCTCTAGACTACAGCCCTAGCAGTGTGTCAGTACTGATGTTGTTTCTGTCCCTCTAGACTGCAGCCCTAGCAGTGTGTCAGTACTGATGTTGTTTCTGTCCCTCTAGACTGCAGCCCTAGCAGTGTGTCAGTACTGATGTTGTTTCTGTCCCTCTAGACTACAGTGTGTCAGTACTGATGTTCTTTCTGTCCCTCTAGACTGCAGTGTGTCAGTACTGATGTTGTTTCTGTCCCTCTAGACTACAGCCCTAGCAGTGTGTCAGTACTGATGTTGTTTCTGTCCCTCTAGACTACAGTGTGTCAGTACTGATGTTCTTTCTGTCCCTCTAGACTGCAGCCCTAGCAGTGTGTCAGTACCTGGCCGTGGAGTCCACCCACCCCTCCTCCCCCCTGTTTGAGAGCAGTAGCTCCAGTGAGGCCACTACCCCTGTCACCGTGCAGCACGTCAAGGTCCCTAAACAGAAGAAACAGAAGGCCTCTCCTGTCCCCCCGCTGCCCATTGTACTACAGCTGATGGAAATGGGTTTCCATAGGAACAATATCGAGTTTTCCCTCAAGTCTCTGTCTGGGACCGGCAGCGCCTCTGGTGTACCAGGTACTGTTTAACATATGGTGTGTGTGATGGTGGGTATACAGTGAGCTCCAACAGTATTGTGATGGTGGGTATACAGTGAGCTCCAACAGTATTGTGATGGTGGGTATACAGTGAGCTCCAACAGTATTGTGATGGTGGGTATACAGTGAGCTCCAACAGTATTGTGAAAGTTGTGTCTGTGTTAATGTTGTGTGTGTATTAATGTGTGTGTCTGTGTTAATGTTGTGTGTGTGTTAATGTTGTGTGTGTATTAATGTGTGTTGTCCTGTAGGCGTGGAGTCTTTAGTGGCCTGGTTGCTGGACCATCCTGATGTCCAGGTGACAGAGCTGTCTGATGTTGACACGGTGTCGGATGACTACTCTGAGGAGGAGCTGGAGGAGGAGCCAGAGGAGGAGCTGGAGGAGCAGGCTCCCACAGCCTTCCCAGTGGTATGTTTACCTGTCACCTGGCTCCAGACCCAGCTAATTCACCCCTACCTGGCTCCAGACCCAGCTAATACACCCCTACCTGGCTCCAGACCTAGCTAATACACCCCTACCTGGCTACAGACCCAGCTAATACACCCCTACCTGGTCAGACCCCGGTAATACACCCCTACCTGGCTCCAGACCTAGCTAATACACCCCTACCTGGCTCCAGACCCAGCTAATACACCCCTACCTGGCTCCAGACCCAGCTAATACACCCCTACCTGGCTCCAGACCTAGCTAATACACCCCTACCTGGCTCCAGACCCAGCTAATACACCCCTACCTGGCTCCAGACCCAGCTAATACACCCCTACCTGGCCACAGACCCAGCTAATACACCCCTACCTGGTCACAGACCCAGCTAATTCACCCCTACCTGGTCACAGACCCAGCTAATTCACCCCTACCTGGTCACAGACCCAGCTAATACACCCCTACCTGGTCACAGACCCAGCTAATACACCCCTACCTGGTCACAGACCCAGCTAATACACCCCTACCTGGCTAGCTTACCCATACGACCTACCTGGTCACGAAGCAGTCCCTGCAGCCATTACTGCTGAACCAATGACACTGGGAATCACCCATAGATCTCTGCAGCCATTACTGCTGAACCAATGACACTGGGAATCACCCATATATCTCTGCAGCCATTACTGCTGAACCAATGACTCTGGGAATCACCCATAGATCTCTGCAGCCATTACTGCTGAACCAATGACACTGGGAATCACCCATAGATCTCTGCAGCAATTACTGCTGAACCAATGACACTGGGAATCACCCATAGATCTCTGCAGCCATTACTGCTGAACCAATGACACTGGGAATCACCCATAGATCTCTGCAGCCATTACTGCTGAACCAATGACTCTGGGAATCACCCATAGATCTCTGCAGCCATTACTGCTGAACCAATGACACTGGGAATCATCCATAGATCTCTGCAGCCATTACTGCTGAACCAATGACACTGGGAATCACCCATATATCTCTGCAGCCATTACTGATGAACCAATGACTCTGGGAATCACCCATAGATCTCTGCAGCCATTACTGCTGAACCAATGACTCTGGGAATCACCCATAGATCTCTGCAGCCATTACTGCTGAACCAATGACACTGGGAATCACCCATAGATCTCTGCAGCCATTACTGCTGAACCAATGACACTGGGAATCACCCATAGATCTCTGCAGCCATTACTGCTGAACCAATGACACTGGGAATCACCCATAGATCTCTGCAGCCATTACTGCTGAACCAATGACACTGGGAATCACCCATAGATCTCTGCAGCCATTACTGCTGAACCAATGACACTGGGAATCACCCATATATCTCTGCAGCCATTTTCTGCTGAACCAATGACATTGGGAATCACCCATAGATCTCTGCAGCCATTACTGCTGAACCAATGACACTGGGAATCACCCATAGATCTCTGCAGCCATTTTCTGCTGAACCAATGACTCTGGGAATCACCCATAGATCTCTGCAGCCATTACTGCTGA
This sequence comes from Oncorhynchus kisutch, assembly GCF_002021735.2. NCBI lineage: Eukaryota > Metazoa > Chordata > Actinopteri > Salmoniformes > Salmonidae > Oncorhynchus > Oncorhynchus kisutch. Next base: position 832,847 of record NC_034186.2, read on the forward strand.
ACCAATGACTCTGGGAATCACCCATAGATCTCTGCAGCCATTACTGCTGAACCAATGACGCTGGGAATCACCCATAGATCTCTGCAGCCATTACTGCTGAACCAATGACACTGGGAATCACCCATAGATCTCTGCAGCCATTACTGCTGAACCAATGACACTGGGAATCACCCATAGATCTCTGCAGCCATTACTGCTGAACCAATGACTCTGGGAATCACCCATAGATCTCTGCAGCCATTACTGCTGAACCATTGACTCTGGGAATCACCCATAGATCTCTGCAGCCATTACTGCTGAACCAATGAATCTGGGAATCACCCATAGATCTCTGCAGCCATTACTGCTGAACCAATGACACTGGGAATCAACTGTGGTTCTTTTATCATGTTTAGCTACTATAATGTTGGAACTCAACCTGGAACTTTCACGTTAGATGAATTCATTGATGCATTTTACATCTCTGTGTGTCCTCAGCCTCCTGGTGCAGTGGTGACGGAGACTCGGACCTTTAAGAACCAATCAGATTTCCAGAGCAACGATGACTATGCTGTTTATATCAGAGAGAACATTCAGGTAATGCTGCTGTTTATATCAGAGAGAACATTCAGGTAATGCTGCTGTTTATATCAGAGAACATTCAGGTAAGACTGCCGCCTGGCCAAACTGAGCAATCAGGGGAGAAGGGCCTTGGCCAGGTGACCAAGAACCCGATGGTCACTCTGACAGAGCTCCAGAGTTCCTCTGTGGAGATGGGAGAACCTTCCAGAAGGACAACCATCTCTGCAGAACTCTACCAATCAGGCCTTTATGGTAGTGTGGCCAGATGGAAGCCACTCCTCAGTAAAAGGTACATGACAACCCACCTGGATTTTGCCAAAAGGCACCTAAAGTACTCTTAGACCATGAGAAAAAATATTCTCTGGTCTGATGAAACTAAGATTGAACTCTTTGGCCAGAATGCCAAGCGGTGAAGCATGGTGGTGGCAGCATCATGCTGTAGGAATGTTTTTCGGCAGCAGGGACTGGGAGACTAGACAGGATTGAGGGAAAGATGAACAGAGAAAAGTACAGAGAGATCATTGATGAAAACCTGCTCCAGAGCGCTCAGGATCTTGCAACAGGACACCGACCCTAAGCACACAGCCAAGATAATGCAGGAGTGGCTTTGGAACAAGTCTCTGAATGTCCTTGAGTGGCCTAGCCAGAGCCTGGACTTGAACCTGAACTAACATCTCTGGAGAGACCTGAAAATAGCTGTGCAGCAACCCTCCCCATCCAACCTGACAGAGCTTGAGAGAATCTGCAGAGAAGAATGGGAGAAACTCCCCAAATACAGGTGTGCCAAGCTTGAGACTAATTGCGGCAAGTGGTGCTTCAACAAAGTACTGATTAAAGGGTCTAATTACTTGTGCAAACGTGATATTTTTTATATATTTTTTTATAAATTAGCATCACTGTACTATAGGTTCTCCACTAAAGGCCTAGGTCCTATAGGTTCTCCACTAAAGGCCTAGGTCCTATAGGTTCTCCACTAAAGGCCTAGGTCCTATAGGTTCTCCACTAAAGGCCTAGGTCCTATAGGTTCTCCACTAAAGGCCTAGGTCCTATAGGTTGTCCACTAAAGGCCTAGGTCCTATAGGTTCTCCACTAAAGGCCTAGGTCCTATAGGTTCTCCACTAAAGGCCTAGGTTCTATAGGTTGTCCACTAAAGGCCTAGGTCCTATAGGTTGTCCACTAAAGGCCTAGGTCCTATAGGTTCTCCACTAAAGGCCTAGGTCCTATAGGTTGTCCACTAAAGGCCTAGGTTCTATAGGTTCTCCACTAAAGGCCTAGGTCCTATAGGTTCTCCACTAAAGGCCTAGGTCCTATAGGTTGTCCACTAAAGGCCTAGGTTCTATAGGTTCTCCACTAAAGGCCTAGGTCCTATAGGTTCTCCACTAAAGGCCTAGGTCCTATAGGTTCTCCACTAAAGGCCTAGGTCCTATAGGTTCTCCACTAAAGGCCTAGGTTCTATAGGTTCTCCACTAAAGGCCTAGGTCCTATAGGTTCTCCACTAAAGGCCTAGGTCCTATAGGTTCTCCACTAAAGGCCTAGGTTCTATAGGTTGTCCACTAAAGGCCTAGGTCCTATAGGTTCTCCACTAAAGGCCTAGGTCCTATAGGTTCTCCACTAAAGGCCTAGGTCCTATAGGTTCTCCACTAAAGGCCTAGGTCCTATAGGTTGTCCACTAAAGGCCTAGGTTCTATAGGTTCTCCACTAAAGGCCTAGGTCCTATAGGTTCTCCACTAAAGGCCTAGGTCCTATAGGTTCTCCACTAAAGGCCTAGGTCCTATAGGTTGTCCACTAAAGGCCTAGGTCCTATAGGTTCTCCACTAAAGGCCTAGGGCCTATAGGTTCTCCACTAAAGGCCTAGGTCCTATAGGTTCTCCACTAAAGGCCTAGGTCCTATAGGTTCTCCACTAAAGGCCTAGGTCCTATAGGTTCTCCACTAAAGGCCTAGGTCCTATAGGTTGTCCACTAAAGGCCTAGGTCCTATAGGTTCTCCACTAAAGGCCTAGGTCCTATAGGTTCTCCACTAAAGGCCTAGGTCCTATAGGTTGTCCACTAAAGGCCTAGGTTCTATAGGTTCTCCACTAAAGGCCTAGGTCCTATAGGTTGTCCACTAAAGGCCTAGGTTCTATAGGTTCTCCACTAAAGGCCTAGGTCCTATAGGTTGTCCACTAAAGGCCTAGGTTCTATAGGTTCTCCACTAAAGGCCTAGGTCCTATAGGTTGTCCACTAAAGGCCTAGGTTCTATAGGTTCTCCACTAAAGGCCTAGGTCCTATAGGTTGTCCACTAAAGGCCTAGGTTCTATAGGTTCTCCACTAAAGGCCTAGGTCCTATAGGTTCTCCACTAAAGGCCTAGGTCCTATAGGTTCTCCACTAAAGGCCTAGGTCCTATAGGTTCTCCACTAAAGGCCTAGGTCCTATAGGTTCTCCACTAAAGGCCTAGGTCCTATAGGTTCTCCACTAAAGGCCTAGGTCCTATAGGTTGTCCACTAAAGGCCTAGGTTCTATAGGTTCTCCACTAAAGGCCTAGGTCCTATAGGTTGTCCACTAAAGGCCTAGGTTCTATAGGTTCTCCACTAAAGGCCTAGGTCCTATAGGTTGTCCACTAAAGGCCTAGGTTCTATAGGTTCTCCACTAAAGGCCTAGGTCCTATAGGTTGTCCACTAAAGGCCTAGGTTCTATAGGTTCTCCACTAAAGGCCTAGGTCCTATAGGTTCTCCACTAAAGGCCTAGGTCCTATAGGTTCTCCACTAAAGGCCTAGGTCCTATAGGTTCTCCACTAAAGGCCTAGGTCCTATAGGTTCTCCACTAAAGGCCTAGGTCCTATAGGTTCTCCACTAAAGGCCTAGGTCCTATAGGTTCTCCACTAAAGGCCTAGGTTCTATAGGTTCTCCACTAAAGGCCTAGGTCCTATAGGTTGTCCACTAAAGGCCTAGGTTCTATAGGTTCTCCACTAAAGGCCTAGGTCCTATAGGTTCTCCACTAAAGGCCTAGGTCCTATAGGTTCTCCACTAAAGGCCTAGGGCCTATAGGTTCTCCACTAAAGGCCTAGGGCCTATAGGTTCTCCACTAAAGGCCTAGGGCCTATAGGTTCTCCACTAAAGGCCTAGGGCCTATAGGTTCTCCACTAAAGGCCCAGGTCCGATGTAATATCAGATGGGTCTGGTCTACTGAACTGTCTGTCTCATAGACACCAATGTAATAGCAGATGGTTCTGGTCTACTGAACTGGCTGTGTCTCATAGACACTAATGTAATAGCATATGGGTCTCATAGACACCAATGTAATAGATTGTTCTGGTCTACTGAACTGGCTGTGTCATAGACACCAATGTAATAGCAGATGGGTCTGGTCTACTGAACTGGCTGTGTCATAGACACCAATGTAATATCAGATGGTTCTGGTCTACTGAACTGGCTGTGTCATAGACACCAATGTAATAGCAGATGGTTCTGGTCTACTGAACTGGCTGTCTCATAGACACCAATGTAATAGCAGATGGATCTGGTCTACTGAACTGGCTGTCTCATAGACACCAATGTAATAGCAGATGGGTCTGGTCTACTGAACTGGCTGTGTCATAGACACCAATGTAATAGCAGATGGGTCTGGTCTACTGAACTGGCTGTCTCATAGACACCAATGTAATAGCAGATGGGTCTGGTCTACTGAACTGGCTGTCTCATAGACACCAATGTAATAGCAGATGGGTCTGGTCTACTTAGTTCATTGACTTTCATTGAGCCAGAGAAAAACAGACAACCAGTGAGTGGAGTGTCATGCCTCCTCTTCTGTCTCTTGCGTATGAGGAAGTATATTTAACTTCTGACCTCTAACCCCCGATCTCTGTATGTAGGTTGGGCATGACGTTGAAGTGCTGTAGAACGTATGAGGAAGTGTTTAACCTCTGACCCCTATGTACTGTAGGTGGGCATGATGATGAAGTGCTGTAGAACGTATGAGGAAGTGTATTTAATGTCTGACCTCTAACCCCTGAACTCTGTGTTTAGGTGGGCATGATGGTGAAGTGCTGTAGAACGTATGAGGAAGTGTACGAGGGAGACGTGGGGAAGGTAATTAAACTGGACAGAGATGGACTCCATGACCTGAATGTCCAGTGTGACTGGCAGCAGAAAGGCGGGACCTACTGGGTCCGCTATATACACACTCAACTACTAGGTAAGATGGATGCTTTAAAGCTGTTCATATTAATGTGACTGGATCTCCTGTAACCTGTTTTCTGATTCGCCAGGAGCATGTTGATATTAATGTGATTGGATCTCCTGTAACCTGTTTTCTGATTCGCCAGGAGCATGTTGATATTAATGTGATTGGATCTCCTGTAACCTGTTTTCTGATTCGCCAGGAGCATGTTGATATTAATGTGATTGGATCTCCTGTAACCTGTTTTCTGATTCGCCAGGAGCATGTTGATATTAATGTGACTGGATCTCCTGTAACCTGTTTTCTGATTCGCCAGGAGCATGTTGATATTAATGTGACTGGATCTCCTGTAACCTGTTTTCTGATTCGCCAGGAGCATGTTGATATTAATGTGACTGGATCTCCCCCCTGTCTTGCTCCAGGCTTCCCACCACAGACCTCTCCATCCCACATTAAGATCGGGGACAAAGTGAGGGTGAAGGCTACCGTCACGACGCCGAAGTACAAATGGGGCTCTGTCACTCACAGGAGTGTAGGAGTGGTCAAGGGTAAGTCACTGGTTTGCTCTTTATTTTGGTCATGTTGTTTTCTACCTGTATTTAAGGCCCAAGCACCTCGTGGCCTGTGCTACTGGCGTCTTTAAGATGGTTATTTTAAAGGAGAAATGTCGCCCTCCGTTATCTACCTGCTTAAATAATGGTTATAAGTCAACTATGGTCCTGTGTTCAGCTTTCAGTGCCAATGGGAAGGATGTGATTCTGGACTTCACTCAGCAGTCTCACTGGACCGGGCTGCTGTCTGAGATGGAGCTGGTACCCAGTGTTCACCCGGGAGTCCGGTATGGATTAGTTTTATTTTACCAGGCACGTCCATTAAGAAAACGATGGCCCCAATACTGTTCACAATGACATGACCCAAGTTATCAATGTTTTCATCAATGGACCCAATCAATCAATGGATGTTTTAACCCCTTATACGGTCTGTAATGGTCACCTCTGATCTCGGTGTCAAACTCTGTTCCTGCAGCTGTAATGGTCACCTCTGATCTCTGTGTCAAACTCTGTTCCTGCAGCTGTGATGGTCACCTCTGATCTCTGTGTCTAACTCTGTTCCTGCAGCTGTGATGGCTGTCAGATGTTCCCTATCAACGGCCCCAGGTTCAAATGTCGACACTGTGACGACTTTGACTTCTGTGAGCGGTGCTTTAAAACGCGCCAACACAACACCAGGCACTCTTTTGTACGCGTCAACGAACCAGGTGAGTGCCACACTTCTGTTATTCATTGAGATCTGAATCTCATCTCATCCATTTCAGACCAAACTACTTCTCATTTAAAACATCGGTTTGTGTTTTATACTTTATTGTGCAGTTTCCTGTTCTCCTCCAGACCAGTACCCAGTAGTGTTAATCTGTCTGGTCTCCTCCAGACCAGTAGTGTTAATCTGTCTGTTCTCCTCCAGGCCAGTAGTGTTAATCTGTCTGTTCTCCTCTAGACCAGTACCCAGTAGTGTTAATCTGTCTGTTCTCCTCCAGACCAGTACCCAGTAGTGTTAATCTGTCTGTTCTCCTCCAGACCAGTACCCAGTAGTGTTAATCTGTCTGTTCTCCTCCAGACCAGTACCCAGTAGTGTTAATCTGTCTGTTCTCCTCCAGACCAGTACCCAGTAGTGTTAATCTGTCTGTTCTCCTCCAGACCAGTACCCAGTAGTGTTAATCTGTCTGTTCTCCTCTAGACCAGTACCCAGTAGTGTTAATCTGTCTGTTCTCCTCTAGACCAGTACCCAGTAGTGTTAATCTGTCTGTTCTCCTCTAGACCAGTACCCAGTAGTGTTAATCTGTCTGTTCTCCTCCAGTACCCAGTAGTGTTAATCTGTCTGGTCTCCTCCAGACCAGTACCCAGTAGTGTTAATCTGTCTGTTCTCCTCCAGTACCCAGTAGTGTTAATCTGTCTGGTCTCCTCCAGACCAGTACCCAGTAGTGTTAATCTGTCTGTTCTCCTCCAGACCAGTACCCAGTAGTGTTAATCTGTCTGTTCTCCTCCAGACCAGTACCCAGTAGTGTTAATCTGTCTGGTCTCCTCCAGACCAGTACCCAGTAGTGTTAATCTGTCTGTTCTCCTCCAGACCAGTACCCAGTAGTGTTAATCTGTCTGTTCTCCTCCAGACCAGTACCCAGTAGTGTTAATCTGTCTGTTCTCCTCCAGACCAGTACCCAGTAGTGTTAATCTGTCTGTTCTCCTCCAGACCAGTAGTGTTAATCTGTCTGTTCTCCTCTAGACCAGTACCCAGTAGTGTTAATCTGTCTGTTCTCCTCCAGACCAGTACCCAGTAGTGTTAATCTGTCTGTTCTCCTCCAGACCAGTACCCAGTAGTGTTAATCTGTCTGTTCTCCTCCAGACCAGTACCCAGTAGTGTTAATCTGTCTGTTCTCCTCCAGACCAGTACCCAGTAGTGTTAATCTGTCTGTTCTCCTCCAGACCAGTACCCAGTAGTGTTAATCTGTCTGTTCTCCTCCAGACCAGTACCCAGTAGTGTTAATCTGTCTGTTCTCCTCCAGACCAGTACCCAGTAGTGTTAATCTGTCTGTTCTCCTCCAGACCAGTACCCAGTAGTGTTAATCTGTCTGTTCTCCTCCAGACCAGTAGTGTTAATCTGTCTGTTCTCCTCCAGACCAGTAGTGTTAATCTGTCTGTTCTCCTCCAGACCAGTACCCAGTAGTGTTAATCTGTCTGTTCTCCTCCAGACCAGTACCCAGTAGTGTTAATCTGTCTGTTCTCCTCTAGACCAGTACCCAGTAGTGTTAATCTGTCTGTTCTCCTCCAGACCAGTAGTGTTAATCTGTCTGTTCTCCTCCAGACCAGTAGTGTTAATCTGTCTGTTCTCCTCCAGGCCAGTAGTGTTAATCTGTCTGTTCTCCTCCAGACCAGTAGTGTTAATCTGTCTGTTCTCCTCCAGACCAGTAGTGTTAATCTGTCTGTTCTCCTCCAGACCAGTAGTGTTAATCTGTCTGTTCTCCTCCAGACCAGTAGTGTTAATCTGTCTGTTCTCCTCCAGACCAGTAGTGTTAATCTGTCTGTTCTCCTCCAGACCAGTAGTGTTAATCTGTCTGTTCTCCTCCAGACCAGTACCCAGTAGTGTTAATCTGTCTGTTCTCCTCCAGACCAGTACCCAGTAGTGTTAATCTGTCTGTTCTCCTCCAGACCAGTACCCAGTAGTGTTAATCTGTCTGTTCTCCTCCAGACCAGTACCCAGTAGTGTTAATCTGTCTGTTCTCCTCCAGACCAGTACCCAGTAGTGTTAATCTGTCTGTTCTCCTCCAGACCAGTACCCAGTAGTGTTAATCTGTCTGTTCTCCTCCAGACCAGTACCCAGTAGTGTTAATCTGTCTGTTCTCCTCTAGACCAGTACCCAGTAGTGTTAATCTGTCTGGTCTCCTCCAGGCCAGTACCCAGTAGTGTTAATCTGTCTGTTCTCCTCCAGACCAGTACCCAGTAGTGTTAATCTGTCTGTTCTCCTCCAGACCAGTACCCAGTAGTGTTAATCTGTCTGTTCTCCTCCAGACCAGTACCCAGTAGTGTTAATCTGTCTGTTCTCCTCCAGACCAGTACCCAGTAGTGTTAATCTGTCTGTTCTCCTCCAGACCAGTACCCAGTAGTGTTAATCTGTCTGTTCTCCTCCAGACCAGTACCCAGTAGTGTTAATCTGTCTGTTCTCCTCCAGACCAGTACCCAGTAGTGTTAATCTGTCTGTTCTCCTCTAGACCAGTACCCAGTAGTGTTAATCTGTCTGGTCTCCTCCAGGCCAGTACCCAGTAGTGTTAATCTGTCTGTTCTCCTCCAGACCAGTACCCAGTAGTGTTAATCTGTCTGTTCTCCTCCAGACCAGTACCCAGTAGTGTTAATCTGTCTGTTCTCCTCCAGACCAGTACCCAGTAGTGTTAATCTGTCTGTTCTCCTCCAGACCAGTACCCAGTAGTGTTAATCTGTCTGTTCTCCTCCAGACCAGTACCCAGTAGTGTTAATCTGTCTGTTCTCCTCCAGACCAGTACCCAGTAGTGTTAATCTGTCTGTTCTCCTCCAGACCAGTACCCAGTAGTGTTAATCTGTCTGTTCTCCTCTAGACCAGTACCCAGTAGTGTTAATCTGTCTGTTCTCCTCCAGACCAGTAGTGTTAATCTGTCTGTTCTCCTCCAGACCAGTAGTGTTAATCTGTCTGTTCTCCTCCAGGCCAGTAGTGTTAATCTGTCTGTTCTCCTCCAGACCAGTAGTGTTAATCTGTCTGTTCTCCTCCAGACCAGTAGTGTTAATCTGTCTGTTCTCCTCCAGACCAGTAGTGTTAATCTGTCTGTTCTCCTCCAGACCAGTAGTGTTAATCTGTCTGTTCTCCTCCAGGCCAGTAGTGTTAATCTGTCTGTTCTCCTCCAGACCAGTAGTGTTAATCTGTCTGTTCTCCTCCAGACCAGTAGTGTTAATCTGTCTGTTCTCCTCCAGACCAGTAGTGTTAATCTGTCTGTTCTCCTCCAGACCAGTAGTGTTAATCTGTCTGTTCTCCTCCAGACCAGTAGTGTTAATCTGTCTGTTCTCCTCCAGACCAGTAGTGTTAATCTGTCTGTTCTCCTCCAGACCAGTAGTGTTAATCTGTCTGTTCTCCTCCAGACCAGTAGTGTTAATCTGTCTGTTCTCCTCCAGACCAGTACCCAGTAGTGTTAATCTGTCTGTTCTCCTCCAGACCAGTACCCAGTAGTGTTAATCTGTCTGTTCTCCTCCAGACCAGTACCCAGTAGTGTTAATCTGTCTGTTCTCCTCCAGACCAGTACCCAGTAGTGTTAATCTGTCTGTTCTCCTCCAGACCAGTACCCAGTAGTGTTAATCTGTCTGTTCTCCTCCAGACCAGTACCCAGTAGTGTTAATCTGTCTGTTCTCCTCCAGACCAGTACCCAGTAGTGTTAATCTGTCTGTTCTCCTCCAGACCAGTACCCAGTAGTGTTAATCTGTCTGTTCTCCTCCAGACCAGTACCCAGTAGTGTTAATCTGTCTGTTCTCCTCCAGACCAGTACCCAGTAGTGTTAATCTGTCTGTTCTCCTCCAGACCAGTACCCAGTAGTGTTAATCTGTCTGTTCTCCTCCAGACCAGTACCCAGTAGTGTTAATCTGTCTGTTCTCCTCCAGACCAGTACCCAGTAGTGTTAATCTGTCTGTTCTCCTCTAGACCAGTACCCAGTAGTGTTAATCTGTCTGGTCTCCTCCAGGCCAGTACCCAGTAGTGTTAATCTGTCTGTTCTCCTCCAGACCAGTACCCAGTAGTGTTAATCTGTCTGTTCTCCTCCAGACCAGTACCCAGTAGTGTTAATCTGTCTGTTCTCCTCCAGACCAGTACCCAGTAGTGTTAATCTGTCTGTTCTCCTCCAGACCAGTACCCAGTAGTGTTAATCTGTCTGTTCTCCTCCAGACCAGTACCCAGTAGTGTTAATCTGTCTGTTCTCCTCCAGACCAGTACCCAGTAGTGTTAATCTGTCTGTTCTCCTCCAGACCAGTACCCAGTAGTGTTAATCTGTCTGTTCTCCTCTAGACCAGTACCCAGTAGTGTTAATCTGTCTGTTCTCCTCCAGACCAGTACCCAGTAGTGTTAATCTGTCTGTTCTCCTCCAGACCAGTACCCAGTAGTGTTAATCTGTCTGTTCTCCTCCAGACCAGTACCCAGTAGTGTTAATCTGTCTGTTCTCCTCCAGACCAGTAGTGTTAATCTGTCTGTTCTCCTCCAGACCAGTACCCAGTAGTGTTAATCTGTCTGTTCTCCTCCAGACCAGTACCCAGTAGTGTTAATCTGTCTGTTCTCCTCCAGACCAGTACCCAGTAGTGTTAATCTGTCTGTTCTCCTCCAGACCAGTAGTGTTAATCTGTCTGTTCTCCTCCAGACCAGTAGTGTTAATCTGTCTGTTCTCCTCCAGACCAGTACCCAGTAGTGTTAATCTGTCTGTTCTCCTCCAGACCAGTAGTGTTAATCTGTCTGTTCTCCTCCAGACCAGTACCCAGTAGTGTTAATCTGTCTGTTCTCCTCCAGACCAGTACCCAGTAGTGTTAATCTGTCTGTTCTCCTCCAGACCAGTACCCAGTAGTGTTAATCTGTCTGTTCTCCTCCAGACCAGTACCCAGTAGTGTTAATCTGTCTGTTCTCCTCCAGACCAGTACCCAGTAGTGTTAATCTGTCTGTTCTCCTCCAGACCAGTACCCAGTAGTGTTAATCTGTCTGTTCTCCTCCAGACCAGTACCCAGTAGTGTTAATCTGTCTGTTCTCCTCCAGACCAGTACCCAGTAGTGTTAATCTGTCTGTTCTCCTCCAGACCAGTACCCAGTAGTGTTAATCTGTCTGTTCTCCTCTAGACCAGTACCCAGTAGTGTTAATCTGTCTGTTCTCCTCTAGACCAGTACCCAGTAGTGTTAATCTGTCTGTTCTCCTCTAGACCAGTACCCAGTAGTGTTAATCTGTCTGTTCTCCTCTAGACCAGTACCCAGTAGTGTTAATCTGTCTGTTCTCCTCTAGACCAGTAGTGTTAATCTGTCTGTTCTCCTCCAGGCCAGTACCCAGTAGTGTTAATCTGTCTGTTCTCCTCCAGACCAGTACCCAGTAGTGTTAATCTGTCTGTTCTCCTCCAGACCAGTACCCAGTAGTGTTAATCTGTCTGTTCTCCTCCAGGCCAGTAGTGTTAATCTGTCTGTTCTCCTCCAGGCCAGTAGTGTTAATCTGTCTGTTCTCCTCCAGACCAGTAGTGTTAATCTGTCTGTTCTGCTCCAGACCAGTAGTGTTAATCTGTCTGTTCTCCTCCAGACCAGTAGTGTTAATCTGTCTGTTCTCCTCCAGGCCAGTAGTGTTAATCTGTCTGTTCTCCTCCAGGCCAGTAGTGTTAATCTGTCTGTTCTCCTCCAGGCCAGTAGTGTTAATCTGTCTGTTCTCCTCCAGGCCAGTAGTGTTAATCTGTCTGTTCTCCTCTAGATCAGTAGTGTTAATCTGTCTGTTCTCCTCTAGACCAGTACCCAGTAGTGTTAATCTGTCTGGTCTCCTCTAGACCAGTAGTGTTAATCTGTCTGTTCTCCTCTAGACCAGTACCCAGTAGTGTTAATCTGTCTGTTCTCCTCCAGGCCAGTAGTGTTAATCTGTCTGTTCTCCTCTAGACCAGTAGTGTTAATCTGTCTGTTCTCCTCTAGACCAGTAGTGTTAATCTGTCTGTTCTCCTCTAGACCAGTACCCAGTAGTGTTAATCTGTCTGGTCTCCTCTAGACCAGTAGTGTTAATCTGTCTGTTCTCCTCCAGGCCAGTAGTGTTAATCTGTCTGTTCTCCTCTAGACCAGTACCCAGTAGTGTTAATCTGTCTGTTCTCCTCCAGACCAGTACCCAGTAGTGTTAATCTGTCTGTTCTCCTCCAGACCAGTAGTGTTAATCTGTCTGTTCTCCTCCAGGCCAGTAGTGTTAATCTGTCTGTTCTCCTCTAGACCAGTAGTGTTAATCTGTCTGTTCTCCTCTAGACCAGTACCCAGTAGTGTTAATCTGTCTGTTCTCCTCCAGACCAGTACCCAGTAGTGTTAATCTGTCTGTTCTCCTCCAGGCCAGTACCCAGTAGTGTTAATCTGTCTGTTCTCCTCTAGACCAGTACCCAGTAGTGTTAATCTGTCTGTTCTCCTCTAGACCAGTAGTGTTAATCTGTCTGTTCTCCTCTAGACCAGTACCCAGTAGTGTTAATCTGTCTGTTCTCCTCTAGACCAGTAGTGTTAATCTGTCTGTTCTCCTCTAGACCAGTACCCAGTAGTGTTAATCTGTCTGTTCTCCTCCAGACCAGTACCCAGTAGTGTTAATCTGTCTGGTCTCCTCTAGACCAGTAGTGTTAATCTGTCTGTTCTCCTCTAGACCAGTACCCAGTAGTGTTAATCTGTCTGTTCTCCTCCAGACCAGTACCCAGTAGTGTTAATCTGTCTGTTCTCCTCTAGACCAGTACCCAGTAGTGTTAATCTGTCTGTTCTCCTCTAGACCAGTACCCAGTAGTGTTAATCTGTCTGTTCTCCTCCAGGCCAGTAGTGTTAATCTGTCTGTTCTCCTCCAGGCCAGTCTCCAGCGTTCTGTGGGCGCTCAGGGAAGCAGTTGAAGCGTCACCACGGCAACCAGAGGGGCATGCTGGTAGATGAGTGGTCCAGAGCCGTCAAAAGCCTCAACGTGTCGTCGTCTGTCAACCAGGCATCACGCCTCATCGACTGCAGTGAGCTCTGCTGGCAGTCCTCTGGGTCACAGGGAAAGGTGAGAGGCGTTGGGACCGTATTCAAACACATTCACACAGCCAAAACACCTGATACAGTCCTTCTGTTTTCCTATGTATTTTATAGTACTGCCTTGCAGGTAGATGCAGGGTGTGTTGGCGGAGGCAGGGTGTGTTGGCGGAGGCAGGGTGTGTTGGCGGAGGCAGGGTGTGTTGGCGGAGGCAGGGTGTGTTGGCGGAGGCAGGGTGTGTTGGCGGAGGCAGGGTGTGTTGGCGGAGGCAGGGTGTGTTGGCGGAGGCAGGGTGTGTTGGCGGAGGCAGGGTGTGTTGGCGGAGGCAGGGTGTGTTGGCGGAGGCAGGGTGTGTTGGCGGAGGCAGGGTGTGTTGATGTTCATGTCTCTTATTGGTTGTTTTACTGACTGTCTCTCTCTCTCTGTCCCTCTGTCTCCCTCTGTCTCTCTCCCTGTCTGTCTGTCTCTCTTTCTCTGTCTCTCTGTCTCCCTCTGTCTCTCTGTCTCCCTCTGTCTCTCCCTCTCTCTCTCTCCCTCTGTCTCTCCCTCTCCCTGTCTCTGTAGCACTGGATCCGTCTGGAGCTGTTACCTGATGTCCTGGTCCACAGGCTGAAGATGACGGTGGACCCTGCAGACAGCAGCTATATGCCGTCTCTGGTGGTGGTCTCAGGTACACACACACACACACACCAGGGCTTCCGTTAGCCGGTAATAGCTGGCTTTTGGCATAGACATGCCGATAAAGTTGGCACTGGCTTGTTGTCTGGGAGAAGAAGAAAACATCCCATGGTGACATAATGCTTTATAACCTCTAGACTGATGGACATAATGCTTTATAACCTCTAGACTGATGGACATAATGCTTTATAGCCTCTAGACTGATGGACATAATGCTTTATAACCTCTAGACTGATGGACATAATGCTTTATAACCTCTAGACTGATGGACATAATGCTTTATAGCCTCTAGACTGATGGACATAATGCTTTATAGCCTCTAGACTGATGTACATAATGCTTTATAGCCTCTAGACTGATGGACATAATGCTTTATAACCTCTAGACTGATGGACATAATGCTTTATAGCCTCTAGACTGATGTACATAATGCTTTATAGCCTCTAGACTGATGGACATAATGCTTTATAGCCTCTACACTGATGGACATAATGCTTTATAACCTCTACACTGATGTACATAATGCTTTATAGCCTCTAGACTGATGGACATAATGCTTTATAGCCTCTACACTGATGGACATAATGCTTTATAACCTCTACACTGATGTACATAATGCTTTATAACCTCTACACTGATGTACATAATGCTTTATAGCCTCTACACTGATGTACATAATGCTTTATAGCCTCTAGACTGATGGACATAATGCTTTATAGCCTCTACACTGATGGACGTACCAGTATATTGGTTAGTTTTATTTATTTATTTCACATTTATTTAACCAGGGAGGCTAGTTGAGAACAAGTTGTCATTTACAACTGTGACCTCGCCAAGATAAAGCAAAGCAGTGCGACACAAACAACAACAGAGTTACACATGGAATAAACAAACATACAGTCAATAACACAATAGAAAAAAGTCTGCAAATGAGGTAAGGGAGGTTAGGCAATAAATAGGCCATAGTGGAGTGATAGATGTGCAGAAGATGAGTGTGCAAGTAGAGATACTGGGGTGCAAAGGAGCAAGATATATACAGTATGGGGATGAGGTAGGTAGATGGGCTGTGTACAGGTGCAGTGATCCGTAAGCTGCTCTGACAACTGGTGCTTAAAGTTAGTGAGGGAGATGTGAGTCTCCAGCTTCAGTGATTTTTGCAGTTCGTTCCAGTCATTGGCAGCAGAGAACTGGAAGGAAAGGCGGCCAAAGGGGGTGTTGGCTTTGGGGATGACCTGTGAAATATACCTGCTGGAGCGCGTGCTACGGGTGGGTGCTGCTATGGTGACCATGGGGTGAGATAAGGCGGGGCTTTACCTAGCAGAGACTTGTAGATGACCTGTAGCCAGTGAGTTTGGTGACGAGTATAAAGCGAGGGCCAGCCAATGAGAGCGTACAGGTCGCAATGGGTAGTATATGGGGCTTTGGTGACAAAATGGATGGCACTGTGATAGATAGTTATGTATCTTATTTATCACACAGCACACAGACACAGAGCCTTTGAGAGGAGAATCTGTCAGAGACCTGGTGGTCGACACAGAGACAGACCTCACAGGCCTGGTGGTCGACACAGAGACAGACCTCACAGGCCTGGTGGTCGACACAGAGACAGACCTCACAGGCCTGGTGGTCGACACAGAGACAGACCTCACAGGCCTGGTGGTCGACACAGAGACGGACCTCACAGGCCTGGTGGTCGACACAGAGACGGACCTCACAGGCCTGGTGGTCGACACAGAGACGGACCTCACAGGCCTGGTGGTCGACACAGAGACGGACCTCACAGGCCTGGTGGTCGACACAGAGACGGACCTCACAGGCCTGGTGGTCGACACAGAGACGGACCTCACAGGCCTGGTGGTCGACACAGAGACAGACCTCACAGGCCTGGTGGTCGACACAGAGACGGACCTCACAGGCCTGGTGGTCGACACAGAGACGGACCTCACAGGCCTGGTGGTCGACACAGAGACGGACCTCACAGGCCTGGTGGTCGACACAGAGACGGACCTCACAGGCCTGGTGGTCGACACAGAGACGGACCTCACAGGCCTGGTGGTCGACACAGAGACGGACCTCACAGGCCTGGTGGTCGACACAGAGTATTTAAATGACTTGGTTTGTACCAGAGCAGTATTATGTTAGTATTTAAATGACTTGGTTTGTACCAGAGCAGTATTATGTTAGTATTTAAATGACTTGGTTTGTACCAGAGCAGTATTATGCTAGTATTTAAATGACTTGGTTTGTACCAGAGCAGTATTATGCTAGTATTTAAATGACTTGGTTTATTCCAGAGCAGTCATCTCATGCTGCTGTTTTCCCTGTCTAGGTGGCAGTTCCCTGAACAACCTGGTAGAGCTGAAGACTATCAACATCAACCCCACAGACACCACTGTTCCTCTGCTCAACGACTGCAATGAGGTAACTTAAACATTATCTATATACATTAATATCAAAAACCCTAGACATTGTCATGTGTGAACCCCAGGAGGGCAGCCTTTTCTGAGATACTGGAACCCACACACCACTAAGATCCATCCTGAAGCCGTGTGTTTCTGACCCCACGCCTGGCACCGAGGATCCATCCTGAAGCCGTGTGTTTCTGACCCCACGCCTTGCACCGAGGATCCATCCTGAAGCCGTGTGTTTCTGACCCCACGCCTTGCACCGAGGATCCATCCTGAAGCCGTGTGTTTCTGACCCCACGCCTTGCACCGAGGATCCATCCTGAAGCCGTGTGTATCTCACCACACGCCTGGCACCGATGATCCATCCTGAAGCACACGCCTGGCACCGAGGATCCATCCTGAAGCTGTGTGTTTCTGACCACACGCCTGGCACCGATGATCAAGCCACGCTCAGTCTCTTAGGTCACTGGTTTTGTCCATTCTAACGTTCATTTGAGCAGTAACTGAATGTCTTGATGCCTGTCTGCCTGCTCTATATAGCAAGACACGTGACTCACTGTCATGTAGGAGGGAACCATTTTCGTGAACGGACTGATGTACTTAATATACGGGCCATTGATTCTTAAAGAATAGAACTTCTAAATGAGTTGTGCTGCTGTACCCCATCAGAACCCCACATATAGGCCTGTTTTAGTCCACTGTTTGGAAACAATGTAATTGTAAATCCAACGGTCCAGCTTCAAAAGAGGAAATCTGTTGTAATTCCTCAGTAACCGGTGTAACCGGTGTAACCGGTGTCCACCGGGACTCACCAGTGTGTTCTCTTCCAGTACCACAGGTACATAGAGATAGCCATCAAGCAGTGCCGCAGCTCTGGTATCGACTGTAAGATCCACGGCCTGGGCATCGTGGGACGGATCAGAGCAGAGGATGAGGACCTGGCCACCGTGCCGTTCCTGGCTTCAGACAACGAGGAAGAGGATGATGAGAAGACGCCTACTGGGAGGTGAGGAATGATTCTGTTTTTAAAGTAGTGCCACTATCCTAAATCAACCCCTAGACCCTGACCCCATACGCCCTAGACCATACGCCCTAGACCATACGCCCTCGAACATACGCAATTCGCTCCGAAATCCATCGGGTCCGGGGGATTTACTGCATAGATTTAATTGCCAACACAATCTCTTCTACAGAGAGCTGTTCATCTAGTTCAGCAGCTGTCTCAGGTTCAACTGTAGGAACATCTAACTTCTCAAAGGTGTGGAGTAAGGTGGCACTACCAGCTGATTCCGAAGTGTATATTTGTGAGTAAAAGTTCCGAAAGCATGAATCGACCTCTAAATGATCAATACATTTGTTACCCAGCTCGTCAGCTATCTCAGGTATGGTTTGATTTGCGGTTCTGTGGCGCAGCTAATGTGCTAGCATTTTCTCTGATGTTCATAATTTTGGTATCGAGATTTACTCATTAGATTTTCAGCTTGTCGAGGTTAAAGATCAAACACCATCTGAAGTGTGAAACGTTGTTTAAGTAAGTCTGGGGATGAGGAGTGTGAATACGCTATATCCAAATCCCAGAATGGATTTGTAAGTCCCCCTCGGCATTGAACATTGCACTTCCTTCATCTTGGGCTGTAGGAAATAATTTTGCCCCTTTTTATTAAGCCTTCAGTGATTCCGGTTATTCCCATACTGAGACATTCCAGGGGTTTGATTTACCTCGAGAAACAGCTCAATTTCAGATAATATGAAAGCAACAAGGGTTTCTTCTGATCGCACTAGTGAGTTAAGCCACCAAGGGGGATAATTAGGATGTGTATTTGGTAGAAGTAGTTTCATAGTAAGAGGGGAGGAATGATCCGGAATGACTATAGCTTGGTAACTCCGTGATGAGGGGCAGAAATCTATTGTCTAGGGAAAAGTAGTCTATAGGTGAGAAGGTCTTATGAACTGGCCATAAAAAAACAACACTCCCTCGCTGTGGGATTGTGGAAACGCCACGCATCAGATATGCCAGAGCCTTCGGAAAAGTATTCAGACCCCTTGACTTTTTCCACATTTTGTTACGTTAAAGCCTCATTCTAAAATGGATTCAATAGTTTTATTCCCTTATCATTCTACACACACTAACCCATAATGACAAAGCAAAAACTTTTTTTTTTAAATGTTTGCTAATTTACAATTTTAAAAAATTGGCTGTGTGCTTTAGGGTCGTTGTAAAGGTGAACCTTCGCCCCAGTCTGAGGTCCTGAGTGCTCTGGAGCAGGTTTTCATCAAGGATCTCTGTACTTTGCTTCGTTCATCTTTGCCTCGATCCTGACTAGTCTCCCAGTCCCTGAAAAACATCCCATGCAAATGTTTTCCTCTCCTCCGCTCCTCCACTTCAAGTGCTGCCATAGAAATAGAATTAGTACAACCGGCGTCCCCATTCAAGTCAATGATGTCATAATGGGTGGTCCACATTCAAGTCAATGAGGTCGTAATGGGTGGTCCCCATTCAAGTCAATGAGGTCGTAATGGGTGGTCCCCATTCAAGTCAATGAGGTCGTAATGGGTGGTCCCCATTCAAGTCAATGATGGCGTCATGGGTGGTCAGCATTCCAAGTCAATGATGACGTCATGGGTGGACTGGCGGCTATTGTGAGGAGCAGAGCCGGGAAGTGTAGCTATCAGTATGTGTTGTGATTGGTCCAAGTTGAGTTGAAACAACCAATGTATTATAATTGTTGTGCTTTTGGAACGGTTATTACGGTCATTTGGCTGGCCAATTACCGGCATCCAAAATGTCATGACTGTCACAGTCCTAATCAAAGGTTCCCCTCAATTCATGCTGCGCCTGGACCTGTCCCTGTTTATTACCTCTATATTCATGCTGGGCCTTTTCTCTGTTTATTACCTCTATATTCATGCTGGGCCTTTTCTCTGTTTATTACCTCTATATTCATGCTGGGCCTTTTCTCTGTTTATTACCTCTATATTCATGCTGGGCCTTTTCTCTGTTTATTACCTCTATATTCATGCTGGGCCTTTTCTCTGTTTATTACCTCTATATTCATGCTGGGCCTTTTCTCTGTTTATTACCTCTATATTCATGCTGGACCTTTTCTCTGTTTATTATTACTAAATCCCTTATCTACTCCAATACAGTTGGCCTGGTATTTCAGCTCTATTTTATTCATGCTCTGATTCCTTCAGAGCATCTTTGGCCTCTGAGTCAGAGATCATTTTGTCCATGTTCAGATCTTTAAATCCCGCTGGGTTCTTTTTACAGATCTGATTCCTCTCTTTCTGTTCTGCTAGTTTGGCCCGTAAGAAGTTGTCCGGCCTGGAGTCGACTGCCACCATCCGGACCAAGGTGTTTGTCTGGGGACTCAATGACAAAGACCAGCTGGGAGGACTGAAGGGGTCCAAGGTACTGCCTGGTCTGCTTTGATTAGCCTAAAGTTCACCTTTCAAATTTAAGGCGCATGCCCTGCCAAATCTGAGGATCTCTCTTTTCCAGCCATCTATTTCCTGTGTTTGAGGGGTGCAAAAATCCACTTGTTACTGACAGTAAATCTCACTGGATTGATTGCTTTCATTTGAATCTCGTGACTCTTTCATACTCTTGCTTGTCGTTTTGTCGTTTTGTCCTGTTAATGTTACGACCACAGAAATGTTAGTAATAACCTGTCAAACACACCCCGGGTCATGGCTGAAATGGGCTCAGTGGTAACCTGTCAAACACACCCCGGATCATGGCTGAAATGGGCTCAGTGGAAACCTGTCAAACACACCCCGGGTCATGGCTGAAATGGGCTCAGTGGTAACCTGTCAAACACACCCCGGGTCATGGCTGAAATGGGCTCAGTGGAAACCTGTCAAACACACCCCGGATCATGGCTGAAATGGGCTCAGTGGAAACCTGTCAAACACACCCCGGGTCATGGCTGAAATGGGCTCAGTGGAAACCTGTCAAACACACCCCGGGTCATGGCTGAAATGGGCTCAGTGGAAACCTGTCAAACACACCCCGGGTCATGGCTGAAATGGGCTCAGTGGAAACCTGTCAAACACACCCCGGGTCATGGCTGAAATGGGCTCAGTGGTAACCTGTCAAACACACCCCGGGTCATGGCTGAAATGGGCTCAGTGGAAACCTGTCAAACACACCCCGGGTCATGGCTGAAATGGGCTCAGTGGAAACCTGTCAAACACACCCCGGGTCATGGCTGAAATGGGCTCAGTGGAAACCTGTCAAACACACCCCGGGTCATGGCTGAAATGGGCTCAGTGGAAACCTGTCAAACACACCCCGGGTCATGGCTGAAATGGGCTCAGTGGTAACCTGTCAAACACACCCCGGGTCATGGCTGAAATGGGCTCAGTGGAAACCTGTCAAACACACCCCGGGTCATGGCTGAAATGGGCTCAGTGGAAACCTGTCAAACACACCCCGGGTCATGGCTGAAATGGGCTCAGTGGAAACCTGTCAAACACACCCCGGGTCATGGCTGAAATGGGCTCAGTGGAAACCTGTCAAACACACCCCGGGTCATGGCTGAAATGGGCTCAGTGGAAAGCGTAGAAGGACGCTAAAGCTTGGCCTGGGATTGAAGGCGTTGTCTCGACACCACAAGACAGAGAAGAGAAAAAATCTCTTTGTTATGGAATTTTAACAGTTGAATACAGTTGAAATGTTTACAAATGAGATTCAGATTCTAGTGATAAATATCTGGCAATGTGACGTGTGATCTAGAACCAAGCTGTTGATTTTAATAATTTTCCCTGCTATTGACACACATGTTGACTTACGCAACAGTAATTAACGAGACCGCACAGGTAACTGCAGGTAGGCCTAGACAAAGAATGTTTTGGGTAGTTGCATCCCTGTTCCATCCATTTATGTTAATGTTTTATATAATGAACAAAAATATAAATGCAGCCATTTCAAAGATTTACAGTTCATTAGAAGGAAATCTGTAAATTTAAATAAATGAAATAGGCCCTAATTTATGGATTTCACGTGACTGGGCAGGGGCGTAGTCGTGGGTGGGCCTGGGAGGGCACGGGCCCACCCACTGGGGAGCCAGGCTCAGCCAATCAGAATGATTTTTTCCCCCCACAAAAGGGCTTTATTACAGACAGAAATAATCCAACACTTCACATGTTGCGTTTTATATTTTTGTTCAAGTTTATATGCAAATAAAACCAGTGTATTTGTGCAAATGAAGCACATATAATTTTCTTTACTTTAACACAAAATATATCAACAAATACCTGATACCGTTAGAAAATGTATATATATGAGTGCATTCTAAGAAAATATAAAGTGACATTTTACAATAAATTGAATTGAATTGAAATTCCCACCAAAATCCCAGAATGATTTGGCCGTGCCAGGTAAAGGTGCTGTTATTCAGTCAATATCGGATGGATCTAAAACACTCTTAAAGTTTGGAGTATCTCCATCCATTGTCCCAACTGTGTTGCATTTCTTAGAATAGTTTTTACAAAACATCAATAAAGTAGATGGGAAATGCTGCAGTTGAATGTTAACAGCTGTCTAATTCTTTAGTCTGATCCTCTGCATGTCGGTGCTCTTCCTACTCAGATCAAGGTCCCGTCCTTCTCTGAAACCCTCTCAGCCCTCAATGTGGTGCAGGTGGCCGGCGGCTCCAAGAGTCTGTTTGCCGGTCAGTAAAGACGCAGACAAAGAACAGTTGGAAGACATGAGAGGGCAATGCCTGCTGAATGCATGAGAGGGCGATGCCTGCTGAATGCATGAGAGGGCGATGCCTGCTGAATGCATGAGAGGGCGATGCCTGCTGAATGCATGAGAGGGCGATGCCTGCTGAATGCATGAGAGGGCGATGCCTGCTGAATGCATGAGAGGGCGATGCCTGCTGAATGCATGAGAGGGCGATGCCTGCTGAATGCATGAGAGGGCGATGCCTGCTGAATGCATGAGAGGGCGATGCCTGCTGAATGCATGAGAGGGCGATGCCTGCTGAATGCATGAGGGGGCGATGCCTGCTGAATGCATGAGGGGGCGATGCCTGCTGAATGCATGAGGGGGCGATGCCTGCTGAATGCATGAGGGGGCGATGCCTGCTGAATGCATGAGGGGGCGATGCCTGCTGAATGCATGAGGGGGCGATGCCTGCTGAATGCATGAGGGGGCGATGCCTGCTGAATGCATGAGGGGGCGGTGCCTGCTGAATGTATTGTCTATATTTCTGTTGAGGAAGGTGTTCCTTCAGAAACTACGTGTGTGTGTGTGTGTTACCTGTAATGTTCCAGTGACTGACGAGGGGAAGGTGTGTGTAACTGACTTACCTATGTTGTTCCAGTGACGGCCGAGGGGAAGGTTTATTCGTGTGGGGAGGCCACTAACGGGCGTCTGGGCCTGGGTCTGTCCAGCGGTACCATCCCTATCCCCCGCCAGATCACTGCTCTCAGTAACTACGTAGTGAAGAAGGTTGCGGTGCATTCTGGGGGACGCCACGCCATGGCCCTCACCGTAGATGGGAAGGTGTTCTCCTGGGGAGAGGGAGACGACGGGAAACTGGGACACTTCAGCAGGATGTAAGTTATATATGATGCGTCCCAAATTGCACCATATTCCCTACATAGTGCACTACTTTTGACCAGGGCCCATAGGGACACCTAAGCAGAATGTAAGTCCTCTAATCATCACACCCTACACTACACCCTGAGACTTTCATTCTACTGTGTTCACTACGCTGTTCACATGACAACTGAATGTTGATTTTGATGAACTTATGGTTTTGAGGCACGAATGTCCTTTATTCAGAAGATGTAGAGTATATAGAAAAACGCAGCACATCGATACCAATCTCTTTTTAAATGCATCTCTTCCTCCCTGAAGGAACTGTGACAAGCCACGCCTCATCGAGGCCCTGAAGACCAAGAGGATCCGGGACATCGCCTGCGGCTCGTCCCACAGTGCTGCCATCACCTCCAGTGGAGAACTGTACAGCTGGGGCCTGGGGGAGTACGGACGGCTGGGACACGGAGACAACACCACGCAGCTACGACCCAAACTGGTACATAGTAGAGACAACACCACACAGCTACGACCCAAACTGGTACATAGTAGAGACAACACCACACAGCTACAACTGGTACGTAGTAGAGACAACACCACGCAGCTACGACCCAAACTGGTACATAGTAGAGACCACACCACACAGCTACGACCCAAACTGGTACGTAGTAGAGACAACACCACACAGCTACGACCCAAACTGGTACATAGTAGAGACAACACCACACAGCTACAACTGGTACGTAGTAGAGACAACACCACACAGCTACGACCCAAACTGCTACATAGTAGAGACAACACCACACAGCTACGACCCAAACTGGTACATAGTAGAGACAACACCACACAGCTACAACTCAAACTGGTACATAGTAGAGACAACACCACACAGCTACAACTGGTACGTAGTAGAGACAACACCACACAGCTACGACCCAAACTGGTACATAGTACAGACAACACCACACAGCTACAACTGGTACGTAGTTGATACAACACCACCCAGCTACAACTGGTACGTAGTAGAGACCACACCACACAGCTACAACTGGTACGTAGTTGATACAACACCACCCAGCTACAACCCAAACTGGTACATAGTACAGACCACACCACACAGCTACGACCCAAACCGGTACGTAGTTGATACAACACCACACAGCTACAACTGGTACGTAGTAGAGACCACACCACACAGCTACGACCCAAACTGCTACATAGTAGAGACAACACCACACAGCTACGACCCAAACTGGTACATAGTAGAGACAACACCACACAGCTACGACCCAAACTGGTACGTAGTAGAGACCACACCACAGCTACAACTGGTACGTAGTAGAGACAACACCACACAGCTACAACTGGTACGTAGTTGATACAACACCACACAGCTACAACTGGTACGTAGTAGAGACAACACCACACAGCTACGACCCAAACTGGTACGTAGTAGAGACCACACCACACAGCTACAACTGGTACGTAGTTGATACAACACCACACAGCTACAACTGGTACGTAGTAGAGACCACACCACACAGCTACAACTGGTACGTAGTAGAGACAACACCACACAGCTACAACTGGTACGTAGTTGATACAACACCACACAGCTACAACTGGTACGTAGTAGAGACAACACCACACAGCTACGACCCAAACTGGTACGTAGTAGAGACCACACCACACAGCTACAACTGGTACGTAGTTGATACAACACCACACAGCTACAACTGGTACGTAGTAGAGACCACACCACACAGCTACAACTGGTACGTAGTAGCACTACCTCTCTGTGGATACGCTACTAGAATAATGTACTAGAATTTACTAGAATAATGTACTAGAATAATGTACTAGAATAATGTACTAGAATAATGTACTAGACATATAGTTTTCTGAGAGTCTTCTGATAAATCAAATCAAATTTATTTATATAGCCCTTCGTACATCAGCTGATATCTCAAAGTGCTGTACAGAAACCCAGCCTAAAACCCCAAACAGCAAGCAATGCAGGTGTAGAAGCACGGTGGCTAGGAAAAACTCCCTAGAAAGGCCAAAACCTAGGAAGAAACCTAGAGAGGAACCAGGCTGTGTGGGGTGGCCAGTCCTCTTCTGGCTGTGCCAGGTGGAGATTATAACAGAACATGGCCAAGATGTTCAATGTTCATAAATGACCAGCATGGTCAGATAATAATAATCACAGTAGTTGTCGAGGGTGCAACAGGTCAGCACCTCAGGAGTAAATGTCAGTTGGATTTTCATAGCCGATCATTCAGAATATCTCCACCACTCCTGCTGTCTCTAGAGAGTTGTAAACAGCAGGTCTGGGACAAGGTAGCGCGTCCGGTGAACAGGTCAGGGTTCCATAGCCTCAGGCAGAACAGTATAATAAATGTGGTTTTCTGAGACTCTCCTGATACTATAATGTGGTTTTCTGAGACTCTCCTGATACTATAATGTGGTTTTCTGAGACTCTCCTGATACTATAATGTGGTTTTCTGAGACTCTCCTGATACTATAAAGTGGTTTTCTGAGACTCTCCTGATACTATAATGTGGTTTTCTGAGACTCTCCTGATACTATAATGTGGTTTTCTGAGACTCTCCTGATACTATAATGTGGTTTTCTGAGACTCTCCTGATACTATAATGTGGTTTTCTGAGACTCTCCTGATACTATAATGTGGTTTTAGATTGGCTATAGAACTGTTAAACTGTTAAAGTTGTGTATCTGATTTGTCTGTGTTTGATACAGGTGAAGGTGCTTCTGGGTCATCGTGTGGTCCAGGTGGCTTGTGGGAGTAGAGATGCTCAAACTCTAGCCCTGACAGATGAAGGTACTTGCGTGTGTGTATTTGTGCTGTGTTGAATAGATAGCCATGTGTCGTTACACTGCAGTGCTCTGAGCTCTCTTCTTCCCTCCTCAGGTCTGGTGTTCTCCTGGGGCGATGGGGACTTTGGGAAGCTGGGTCGTGGGGGCAGCGAGGGCTGTAACATCCCTCAGAACATTGAGAGGCTGAATGGGCAGGGAGTCTGTCAGATAGAGTGTGGGGCTCAGTTCTCCCTGGCTCTCACCAAGTCTGGAGTGGTCTGGACATGGTAAGATCCAATTTTATTAGTCACAGACACATATTTTGCAGACCTTATTGCTGGTGTAGCGAAATGGTCGTGGACAGCTGAGTAGGATTACGAAACATCCTGAAAACTAAAAAAATCCCTGGTTTTTCATACATCCCAGTTGGAGAATTTCTGTAATCAGAAGTGAATAAGCTTCCAAAGGGAATCCTTTAACCTGGAACTGGGATTTCTTCAGGAAAGTTTCAGGACTTTTACTGATGACATAAGCTGTGTTCGAATACTTCTTCTACATACTTAACATATATATATATATATATATATATATATATATATATATATATACATACATATATACTATGTACTATTAGTTCATTTTAGTATACTGTAAACGAACGGTATCCTTTCAGCAGAGTGTACTAGCACTTTGCCTGTCTACTGGAAGTTGATACTGTTGCTATGCAACTTATTGCTAGCTTGTAATACTACAAATTGCTCCCGAGTGGCACAGAGGTCTAAGACACTGCATCTCAGTGCCAGAGTGCGTCACTACAGTCCCTGGTTCGTATCCAGGCTGCATCACATCCGGCCGTGAATTGGGACTCCCATAGGGCGGTGCACAATTGGCCCAGCATTGTCCAGGTTTGGCCGGGGTAGGCCGTCATTGTAAATAAGAATTTGTTCTTAACTGACTTGCCTAGTTAAATGTACAAATTTTAAAAAATGACTATGTCCATAGCCCCGCCCCTTGATCCTGGTTGACGTGTCAACAACTATTTGCAAATGATGAGCAGTCAGCAGTTCACACACCAACTAGGCTACAGGGAAGACAGTCAGCAGTTCACACACCAACTAGGCTACAGGGAAGACAGTCAGCAGTTCACACACCAACTAGGCTACAGGGAAGACAGTCAGCAGTTCACACACCAACTAGGCTACAGGGAAGACAGTCAGCAGTTCACACACCAACTAGGCTACAGGGAAGACAGTCAGCAGTTCACACACCAACTAGGCTACAAGGAAGACAGTCAGCAGTTCACACACCAACTAGGCTACAGGGAAGACAGTCAGCAGTTCACACACCAACTAGGCTACAGGGAAGACAGTCAGCAGTTCACACACCAACTAGGCTACAGGGAAGACAGTCAGCAGTTCACACACCAACTAGGCTACAGGGAAGACAGTCAGCAGTTCACACACCAACTAGGCTACAGGGAAGACAGTCAGCAGTTCACACACCAACTAGGCTACAGGGAAGACAGTCAGCAGTTCACACACCAACTAGGCTACAGGGAAGACAGGCAGCAGTTCACACACCAACTAGGCTACAGGGAAGACAGTCAGCAGTTCACACACCAACTAGGCTACAGGGAAGACAGTCAGCAGTTCACACACCAACTAGGCTACAGGGAAGACAGGCAGCATTTCACACACCAACTAGGCTACAGGGAAGACGGGCAGCACTTAAAGTAGATGGCCCTAGCTAGCAAAAAGACAGGACTAGACCACAACAGATATGCATTGGTATAGTAACAGCTCTGTTTGGACTGCTCAATGATGAGACATGAGAGAGCTGTTAGCTGGCGTTAGCTAGCTACTTGTCGTCACTCTAAGCTCTGACAAACAGCTGTGACTTTCGATTGGTAGAAGATCATTCTGTTCTGATTCCAGATTTGAATTTTTATTAAATTTTTATTTCACCTTTATTTAACCAGGTAGGCTAGTTGAGAACACCTTTATTTAACCAGGTAGGCCAGTTGAGAACACCTTTATTTAACCAGGTAGGCTAGTAGAGAACACCTTTATTTAACCAGGTAGGCCAGTTGAGAACAAGT
Source organism: Oncorhynchus kisutch (assembly GCF_002021735.2). Classification (NCBI taxonomy): domain Eukaryota; kingdom Metazoa; phylum Chordata; class Actinopteri; order Salmoniformes; family Salmonidae; genus Oncorhynchus; species Oncorhynchus kisutch. The sequence goes on from NC_034186.2 coordinate 860,368, forward strand.
TCTCATTTACAACTGTGACCTGGCCAAAATAAAGCGTAGCAGTGTGACACAGACAACACAGAGTTACACATGGAGTAAACAATAAACAAGTTAATGACACAGTAGAAAAAACAAAGTCTATATACATTGTGTGTAAATGGCGTGAGGAGGAAGGCAATAAATAGGCCATAGGAGAGAATAATTACAATTTAGCAGATTAACACTTTTTGATACCATGTCTTGTCTTGAGGTGTTTTGACTGATGTCCAATTCTATGCTAATATAGCAAAACATTTGCTAGTTAGCGAACAAACAACTGTAACAAGACAACAATTGCTCATTTTGCTACTTTATTTATTTTTGTTTTCAACATATCAACAATCTAACCCAACCCCGTCCATTTTGCCCCATAGTCAGACACGTGTCGGTTTTGTTGCAAAACAACCAAACCCGTCGGTGCTCAAACATTTTGGCTAACTTATTGGGGGCGTGGTCAAAACAGCAGTTGTTTCTGAAAGTTCACAGAAAATGTTGTTGATGCGGTTACTATATATTACTATACTGAACCAGAATATAAACGCAACAATTTCACAGATTTTACTGAGTTACTGGGTTGAAATAAATTCATTAGACCCTAATCTATGGATTTCACATGACTGGGAATACAGATATGTATCTGTTGATCACAGATGCCTTAAAAATAATGGGCCTTTGTGCATTCAAATTGCCATCAATAAAATGCAATTGTATTCATTGTCTGCAGCTTATGCCTGCCCATGCCATAACCCCACTGCCACCATGGGGCACTCTGTTCACAACGTTGACGTCAGCAAACCGCTCGTCCATACGACGCCATACACATGTTCTGAGGCTGTGAGGCCGGTTGGATGTACTGCTACATTCTCTAAAACAACGTAGAGAAATTAACATGGATTTCTCTGGCAACAGCTTTGGTGGACATTCCTGCAGTCAGCATGCCAATTGCACGTTCCCTCAAAACTTCAGACATCTGTGGCATTGTGTTGTGACAAAACTGCACATTCTAGAGGCCTTTTATTGTCCCCCAGCACAAGGTGCACCTGTGTAATGATCATGCTGTTTAATCAGTTTCTTGATATACCACACCTGTCAGGTGGATGGATTATCTTGGCAAAGGAGAAATGCTCACTAACAGGGATGTAAACAAATGTGTACGCAACATTTTAGAAAAATATGGTTTTTGTGCGTTTGTAACATTTCTGCTCATGAAACTTGGGACCAACACTTTACATGTTGTGTTTATGTTTTTTGTTCAGTGTAAAATAACGTTTGATCGGTACCAGATAATTCTGTTCTGATTACAGATTTGAATAGCAGAGAAGTATAGGCAGATGTCATAACCTCTACCTTTTCGTCTTAGTTGTTGGGAAAGTGGTCAAAGTAGCTGATTTGTTTCTAAAGTGACTTTGTTTACAGTGAATAGAATGTTGGGAGAGATGATGTCACTCTGGAACCTTTCAGAATGCAGAGGAAATCCCATGAAAGTGGATGGAGGACAAAACGTGTAATAGTTTAAAAAGTAGAAAATATATCCAAAAGTTGTAATTCACTTTCACAGTTTGAAGGGTGTTTTTTACCTTAAATGGTGTAAGAGGAGTAACGTTGTAAAGAATAATAACAACTATAAATCCAAATTAATTCATACATCATCTCCAGTGTGGCTGCTGTCCCAAGCCCCACTACTAAGTGCTGTGTAGCTTTCGCACATTAACAGCGCTGTCCCCTGAACAAGGGTAGGTGGTTACATTTCAAATCAAATCAAATCTGGACCTCAAAGCCAGTGGACACCAGGTGGATGCAATGAATTATCAGGTAGAAGAGAAAAGCAGCGGGGTAGGGCCCTGGTTTATGTGATGTTCTACCCAGGGATAAAGGTGAATAACTGTCTGTTTCTCAACCAGGGGTAAAGGGGACTACTTCCGTCTGGGCCACGGGACAGACGTCCATGTGCGTAAGCCTCAGATGGTGGAGGGGCTGAGGGGGAAGAAGATCATCCACGTGGCCGTGGGGGCGCTGCACTGCCTGGCTGTCACCGAGACTGGACAGGTGGGTACTGGCCTCCACGCCTCCGAGCTGTTCACAGACTAGTTGGCAAGACACCAGGCTAGGCCTCTTCCACATCAGACACCAGGCTAGGCCTCCTCCACATCAGACACCAGGCTAGGCCTCCTCCACATCAGACACCAGGCTAGGCCTCCTCCACATCAGACACCAGGCTAGGCCTCCTCCACATCAGACACCAGGCTAGGCCTCCTCCACATCAGACACCAGGCTAGGCCTCCTCCACATCAGACACCAGGCTAGGCCTCCTCCACATCAGACACCAGGCTAGGCCTCCTCCACATCAGACACCAGGCTAGGCCTCCTCCACATCAGACACCAGGCTAGGCTTTGTCGTTATGGGTTATTGGGTGTAGATTGAGGGGGGAAAACTATTTAAACAATTTTAAAATAAGGCTATAACGTAACAAAATGTGGAGAAAGTCCAGGGCTCTGAATACTTTCCGAATGCACTGTGTACCACCCATTTATGTTTATTTATTTTCCCTTTTGTACTTTTAACTATTTGCACGTTGTTACAACACTGTATATAGACATTAGGAATATTATTTTGGAACTTTTGTGAGTAATGTTTACTGTTCAATTTGTATTGTTTATTTTACTTTAGTTTATTATACATTTTACTTGCTTTGGTAATGTAAACATATGTTTCATATGCCAATAAAGCCCTTTGAATTGAATTGAGAGAGAGATGTTTTAAGGAGAGAAAGAGCTGACCTTAATGTCTGTGAGTTAGGGTTCTCAGAAGGAGAGGCTGAATTTCAAACAGAACACTTGGAGCACTCGGTATGCACATTCCTGAGGCAATCGAGTCTGTCCTGACCTCCCTGGCATGGGAAACTCTGATGGCCCAGAATAGTTGAAACATTGTATCAAGTTTACTACCGCAAGCTTCGGGCCGGACCCGGTTGATAGTTGATACAATGTTTCAAGTTTGTTGTAGAGAGATGAATGCGATTAGAATTATTATAATTTAAATTAAGCTTTTCCACGAAAATCTGAATATGTAAATCATAACATCGGTAGAAATGGTCAATACATTTTCATTCCACGTGAAACCGGTATCGGCAACTTCAGGAGCGTAACGTCTGAATCTGTGGGAGGAGGTTTCTTCTGGTTATCTTGATCTCTGGCTCCCTCTTGAGTCATTAGTTGTCTTAAATATTTCATCAAACTGTCCACTTAAAGCATCAGACAAGCTCAGTGCCAATAGTTTTATTAAATATATAATGTCTGTCTATATATGGAGAAATACCCGTTTAGAAATTGAGGAAGAACAGACAACTCTGTCGGGACAGCCCCAATATACTTGTAAATATCTGGTGCAGTAGAGTAGGGATGTTGTTTTGTTCCGCTATCACAGTACGCGGTGCCTACATGCTACAAGACACGTCGCGGGAGACGATGCTCGGAAACGGATTTAGAATGTTTGCATATTGATAAGTGGCAGGCAGTTAGGACGTCTTATTGTCTCAATGTTCATTTTGACCGAAACACTTGCAGACTCCAGTGATCACTTCTGAACACGTCAGCAAGCGGCCACCCGATAAAGGGCTAAGTGTTCGGTTTCACATTCAGCTATAGAGATGTGAGAGAGGGAGACAGAGGTGTGTCAGTATCTGTAAGTGTATCTGTACTGTTCCACCAGGTGTTTGCGTGGGGGGACAACGACCATGGCCAGCAGGGTAATGGGACCACCACGGTGAACAGGAAGCCCACCCTTGTTCAGGGTCTAGAGGGACAAAAGATCACCCGTGTTGCCTGTGGCTCCTCCCACAGCGTCGCCTGGACCACCGTAGATGTCACCACCCCCTCTGTCCACGAGCCTGTCCTCTTCCAGACCGCCAGGGACTCTCTAGGGGCATCATACTTAGGTAACCTAACCCTAACCTCCTGTACAGCTAGTAACCCTAACCCTCCTCATACCTAGGTTACCTAACCTCTCTACAGCTAGTAACCCTAACCCTCCTCATACCTAGGTTACCTAACCTCTCTACAGCTAGTAACCCTAACCCTCCTCATACCTAGGTTACCTAACCTCTCTACAGCTAGTAACCCTAACCCTCCTCATACCTAGGTTACCTAACCTCTCTACAGCTAGTAACCCTAACCCTCCTCATACCTAGGTTACCTAACCTCTCTACAGCTAGTAACCCTAACCCTCCTCATACCTAGGTTACATAACCTCTCTACAGCTAGTAACCCTAACCCTCCTCATACCTAGGTTACCTAACCTCTCTACAGCTAGTAACCCTAACCCTCCTCATACCTAGGTTACCTAACCTCTCTACAGCTAGTAACCCTAACCCTCCTCATACCTAGGTTACCTAACCTCTCTACAGCTAGTAACCCTAACCCTCCTCATACCTAGGTTACCTAACCCTCCTCATACCTAGGTTACCTAACCTCTCTACAGCTAGTAACCCTAACCCTCCTCATACCTAGGTTACCTAACCCTCCTCATACCTAGGTTACCTAACCTCTCTACAGCTAGTAACCCTAACCCTCCTCATACCTAGGTTACCTAACCCTCCTCATACCTAGGTTACCTAACCCTCCTCATACCTAGGTTACCTAACCCTCCTCATACCTAGGTTACCTAACCCTCCTCATACCTAGGTTACCTAACCCTCCTCATACCTAGGTTACCTAACCCTCCTCATACCTAGGTTACCTAACCCTCCTCATACCTAGGTTACCTAACCCTCCTCATACCTAGGTTACCTAACCCTCCTCATACCTAGGTTACCTAACCCTCCTCATACCTAGGTTACCTAACCCTCCTCATACCTAGGTTACCTAACCCTCCTCATACCTAGGTTACCTAACCCTCCTCATACCTAGGTTACCTAACCCTCCTCATACCTAGGTTACCTAACCCTCCTCATACCTAGGTTACCTAACCCTCCTCATACCTAGGTTACCTAACCCTCCTCATACCTAGGTTACCTAACCCTCCTCATACCTAGGTTACCTAACCCTCCTCATACCTAGGTTACCTAACCCTCCTCATACCTAGGTTACCTAACCCTCCTCATACCTAGGTTACCTAACCCTCCTCATACCTAGGTTACCTAACCCTCCTCATACCTAGGTAACTGTATAACAGTATAATTTAATATACTTTTAAAGAAGACTTATAGCATGAAAAACACCTGGAACGTAGTAGGTGTCAATTAACTAATGTCTTTTTAAAATCCAGCACAAACACATCAACATAAATTATATGCTTCAGAAAAAATACAATACACAATAATAACCCCCACAAATAATATAATTTCAATGTATTATTTTAACAAACACACACAGATATTCATAAACATCACAATGACCCAATAACCTTATTTAACGTTTTGTTTAAGTTCAAATTCAGTTTAGGTTATATTAGCCTATTGGGATGCGCCTAACCAGGAAATGATTCGTCTATAAGTCCCGTCTTTTCCCATTTCGATTCCCATTAGTTTATTCAGTTCATAGTCGTTTGACATTCAAATCAAATTTCCCCCCAGAAAATAAACGGTAAGCCGACAGTGGATGGATCTCTAGAAACAGTAAGGAGAAAAGGATGGATCTCTAGAAACAGTAAGGAGAAAAGGATGGATCTCTAGAAACAGTAAGGAGAAAAGGATGGATCTCTAGAAACAGTAAGGAGAAAAGGATGGATCTCTAGAAACAGTAAGGAGAAAAGGATGGATCTCTAGAAACAGTAAGGAGAAAAGGATGGATCTCTAGAAACAGTAAGGAGAAAAGGATGGATCTCTAGAAACAGTAAGGAGAAAAGGATGGATCTCACAGGAGATCGGAAGGCGCGTCCGTGTTCATTAAACATGTTCCGCGATCCCTTTTGTAAATCCACAACAAGGAAATAATCTGACAGGCCAGGAACACGATCTCAGTGCCAACAGGAAATCCAAACCACGGATGGCACGGACTGCGCTCAGCAGGCGGGAGTTTTCTTCTCGCGATTTGAATCTGATGCCGCTGTGGTTTATCGGCGTCTTCCAATCACAGGTAGGCTATAGCAAAACACTCCTCTCTGGATGACCACCAAGCAACCTCAGAGATGCAAAGAAGAGTCTTCCTCCATCCAAGATGGCCGCCCAGTGGAAGGTCATGAAAGTAATCTAGAAAACAGCCCGCAAGGCCCTTGGCTACCACAAGTTGGTATGTAATTGCCTTTTCATTCAACAGGGATCCTCCTGAACAGGATTCCTTGGAGTACTTTGAATCCAATTTGACCTGGATGCTCACTGGAAGCTTCTTTGTTCTACCTAAGGTCACTGACCTCTTGGTCCTGAGCTTCAGCAATCTCAGCGAGAGAGGTGGGAAGGATAGAAAGACTGAGTGGTGGTGACAGCAATGCTACTTGGCTTGCTGATGGAGCCACTGCTCTGGACAGAAAATCAGGAACAATGTTTCTGATGGCCTTTCCGGTAACATAACCCTCGTACCGTGGTAATCTATCTCTCAGTACAGGAGCTACAACTGGTAGTAGATTCAGGGCTTTGAGTCAAGAGTCTAGATGGGGCTGGGAGTAGAGGTTACAAACCCCCTAACTACTATTACATGGATTAGGATAGGACTCAGGTCTGGCTTGGGTTAGGATAGGACTCAGGTCTGGCTTGGGTTAGGATAGGACTCAGGGCTGGCTTGGGTTAGGATAGGACTCAGGGCTGGCTTGGATTAGGGTTAGGATAGGACTCCGGTCTGTCTTGGGTTAGGGTTAGGATAGGACTCAGGTCTGGCTTGGGTTAGGGTTAGGATAGGACTCGGGTCTGGCTTGGGTTAGGATATGACTCCGGTCTGACTTGGCTTGAGTTAGGATTGGACTCAGGTCTGGCCTGGCTTGGGTTAGGATAGGACTCAGGTCTGGCTTGGGTTAGGATAGGACTCAGGTCTGGCCTGGCTTGGGTTAGGATAGGACTCAGGTCTGGCTTGGCTTGGGTTAGGATAGGACTCAGGTCTGGCTTGGGTTAGGATAGGACTCAGGTCTGGCTTGGCTTGGGTTAGGATAGGACTCAGGTCTGGCTTGGGTTAGGATAGGACTCAGGTCTGGCTTGGGTTAGGATAGGACTCAGTTCTGGCTTGGCTTGGGTTAGGATAGGACTCAGGTCTGGCTTGGGTTAGGGTTAGGATAGGACTCAGGTCTGGCTTGGGTTAGGGTTAGGATAGGACTCGGGTCTGGCTTGGGTTAGGATATGACTCCGGTCTGACTTGGCTTGAGTTAGGATAGGACTCAGGTCTGGCCTGGCTTGGGTTAGGATAGGACTCAGGTCTGGCTTGGGTTAGGATAGGACTCAGGTCTGGCTTGGGTTAGGATAGGACTCAGGTCTGGCTTGGCTTGGGTTAGGATAGGACTCAGGTCTGGCTTGGGTTAGGATAGGACTCAGGTCTGGCTTGGCTTGGGTTAGGATAGGACTCAGGTCTGGCTTGGCTTGGGTTAGGATAGGACTCAGGTCTGGCTTGGGTTAGGATAGGACTCAGTTCTGGCTTGGCTTGGGTTAGGATAGGACTCAGGTCTGGCTTGGGTTAGGATAGGACTCAGGTCTGGCTTGGGTTAGGATAGGACTCAGGTCTGGCTTGGGTTAGGATAGGACTCAGGTCTGGCTTGGCTTGGGTTAGGATAGGACTCAGGTCTGGCTTGGGTTAGGATAGGACTCAGGTCTGGCTTGGCTTGGGTTAGGATAGGACTCCGGTCTGTCTTGGATTAGGGTTAGGATAGGACTCAGTTCTGGCCTGGCTTGGGTTAGGATAGGACTCAGGTCTGGCTTGGGTTAGGATAGGACTCAGATCTGGCTTGGGTTAGGATAGGACTCAGGTCTGGCTTGGGTTAGGATAGGACTCAGGTCTGGCTTGGCTTGGGTTAGGATAGGACTCAGGTCTGGCTTGGCTTGGGTTAGGATAGGACTCGGGTCTGGCTTGGGTTAGGATAGGACTCAGGTCTGGCTTGGCTTGGGTTAGGATAGGACTCCGGTCTGTCTTGGATTAGGGTTAGGATAGGACTCAGGTCTGGCTTGGGTTAGGATAGGACTCAGGTCTGGCTTGGGTTAGGATCGGACTCAGGTCTGGCTTGGATTAGGATCGGACTCAGGTCTGGCTTGGATTAGGATCGGACTCAGGTCTGGCTTGGATTAGGATCGGACTCAGGTCTGTCTTGGATTAGGGTTAGGATCGGACTCAGGTCTGGCTTGGATTAGGATCGGACTCAGGTCTTGCTTGGATTAGGGTTAGGATCGGACTCAGGTCTGGCTTGGGTTAGGATCGGACTCAGGTCTTGCTTGGATTAGGGTTAGGATCGGACTCAGGTCTGGCTTGGGTTAGGATCGGACTCAGGTCTGGCTTGGATTAGGGTTAGGATCGGACTCAGGTCTGGCTTGGTTTAGGGTTATAGACAAAGACTCGGGATGAGGCTGGGGTTTGGTAAAATACCACTTTTTGCGTCAAGTGATGAATATTAAATATTGACGTTTTTTGTATGTGTGTCCTGTGTATTCCAGGCGTCCAGTCAGACAGTGACTCCTCGGCGGTGAACAATAAGATGAGTGGCCACAGTAATGGAGTTAGACCCAACCGCCCCTCTCTGGCTAAAATACTACTGTCTCTGGATGGGAACCAGGCCAAGCAACAGGCCCTGTCCCATGTCCTCTCAGCCCTACAGATCATGTATGCCAGGTAAGACTCCTCTCAGCCCTACAGATCATGTATACCAGGTCAGACTCCTGATTGGTGCCCTAATTTAATGTGTGTTGTATTGGTGATGTCAGGGATGCTGTGATTGGTGCCCTGATTTAATGTGTGTTGTATTGGTGATGTCAGGGATGCTGTGGTTGGTGCCCTGATGCCAGCTTGTATGATGGTCCCCATGGAGTGCCCCCCCCCTGACTCCTCCTCAGCATCCAGCCCCTCTGAGTCAGAGGGACCCCCTGTTCCCACAGAGGTGGAGGAGAGGGTCAGCCCTAACCCCTGGCAGACAGACAAGAATGGAGAGGTGAGGAACACTACCCCCTAACCCCTAGTCCCTAACCCCTAGTCCCTAACCCCTGGCAGACAGACAAGAATGGAGAGAAGAGGATCCCTTGCCTCTACCGCCTAGCCCCGACCCACTACGCCCTAGCCCCGACTCCCTAGCCCCGACCCACTACTCTCTACTCCCGAGCCCCGACCCACTAGTCCAGACTCCCTAGCCCTGACTCCCTAGCCCCGACCCACTACTCTCTACTCCCGAGCCCCGACCCACTAGTCCAGACTCCCTAGCCCTGACTCCCTAGCCCCGACCCACTAGTCCAGACTCCCTAGCCCCGACTCCCTAGCCCCGACCCACTACTCTCTACTCCCGAGCCCCGACCCACTAGTCCAGACTCCCTAGCCCTGACTCCCTAGCCCCGACCCACTACTCTCTTTAATAATAGTCTGTCCTCTGTTGGGCTGAACCCATGTAGAACCTTTAATAATAGTCAGTCCTCTGTTGGGCTGAACCCATGTAGAACCTGTAATAATAGTCAGTCCTCTGTTGGGCTGAACCCATGTAGAACCTTTAATAATAGTCAGTCCTCTGTTGGGCTGAACCCATGTAGAACCTTTAATAATAGTCAGTCCTCTGTTGGGCTGAACCCATGTAGAACCTGTAATAATAGTCAGTCCTCTGTTGGGCTGAACCCATGTAGAACCTTTAATAATAGTCAGTCCTCGGTTGGGCTGAACCCATGTAGAACCTTTAATAATAGTCTGTCCTCTGTTGGGCTGAACCCATGTAGAACCTGTAATAATAGTCAGTCCTCTGTTGGGCTGAACCCATGTAGAACCTTTAATAATAGTCAGTCCTCTGTTGGGCTGAACCCATGTAGAACCTTTAATAATAGTCTGTCCTCTGTTGGGCTGAACCCATGTAGAACCTGTAATAATAGTCAGTCCTCTGTTGGGCTGAACCCATGTAGAACCTTTAATAATAGTCAGTCCTCTGTTGGGCTGAACCCATGTAGAACCTTTAATAATAGTCAGTCCTCTGTTGGGCTGAACCCATGTAGAACCTTTAATAATAGTCAGTCCTCTGTTGGGCTGAACCCATGTAGAACCTTTAATAATAGTCAGTCCTCTGTTGGGCTGAACCCATGTAGAACCTTTAATAATAGTCTGTCCTCTGTTGGGCTGAACCCATGTAGAACCTGTAATAATAGTCAGTCCTCTGTTGGGCTGAACCCATGTAGAACCTTTAATAATAGTCAGTCCTCTGTTGGGCTGAACCCATGTAGAACCTGTAATAATAGTCTGTCCTCTGTTGGGCTGAACCCATGTAGAACCTTTAATAATAGTCAGTCCTCTGTTGGGCTGAACCCATGTAGAACCTGTAATAATAGTCAGTCCTCTGTTGGGCTGAACCCATGTAGAACCTGTAATAATAGTCAGTCCTCTGTTGGGCTGAACCCATGTAGAACCTTTAATAATAGTCAGTCCTCTGTTGGGCTGAACCCATGTAGAACCTTTAATAATAGTCAGTCCTCTGTTGGGCTGAACCCATGTAGAACCTGTAATAATAGTCTGTCCTCTGTTGGGCTGAACCCATGTAGAACCTTTAATAATAGTCAGTCCTCGGTTGGGCTGAACCCATGTAGAACCTGTAATAATAGTCAGTCCTCTGTTGGGCTGAACCCATGTAGAACCTTTAATAATAGTCAGTCCTCGGTTGGGCTGAACCCATGTAGAACCTTTAATAATAGTCAGTCCTCTGTTGGGCTGAACCCATGTAGAACCTGTAATAATAGTCAGTCCTCGGTTGGGCTGAACCCATGTAGAACCTTTAATAATAGTCAGTCCTCTGTTGGGCTGAACCCATGTAGAACCTGTAATAATAGTCAGTCCTCTGTTGGGCTGAACCCATGTAGAACCTTTAATAATAGTCTGTCCTCTGTTGGGCTGAACCCATGTAGAACCTGTAATAATAGTCAGTCCTCGGTTGGGCTGAACCCATGTAGAACCTGTAATAATAGTCTGTCCTCTGTTGGGCTGAACCCATGTAGAACCTGTAATAATAGTCAGTCCTCGGTTGGGCTGAACCCATGTAGAACCTTTAATAATAGTCAGTCCTCTGTTGGGCTGAACCCATGTAGAACCTGTAATAATAGTCAGTCCTCTGTTGGGCTGAACCCATGTAGAACCTTTAATAATAGTCTGTCCTCTGTTGGGCTGAACCCATGTAGAACCTGTAATAATAGTCAGTCCTCGGTTGGGCTGAACCCATGTAGAACCTGTAATAATAGTCTGTCCTCTGTTGGGCTGAACCCATGTAGAACCTGTAATAATAGTCAGTCCTCTGTTGGGCTGAACCCATGTAGAACCTTTAATAATAGTCAGTCCTCTGTTGGGCTGAACCCATGTAGAACCTGTAATAATAGTCAGTCCTCTGTTGGGCTGAACCCATGTAGAACCTGTAATAATAGTCAGTCCTCTGTTGGGCTGAACCCATGTAGAACCTTTAATAATAGTCAGTCCTCTGTTGGGCTGAACCCATGTAGAACCTTTAATAATAGTCAGTCCTCTGTTGGGCTGAACCCATGTAGAACCTTTAATAATAGTCTGTCCTCTGTTGGGCTGAACCCATGTAGAACCTGTAATAATAGTCAGTCCTCGGTTGGGCTGAACCCATGTAGAACCTTTAATAATAGTCAGTCCTCTGTTGGGCTGAACCCATGTAGAACCTGTAATAATAGTCTGTCCTCGGTTGGGCTGAACCCATGTAGAACCTGTAATAATAGTCAGTCCTCTGTTGGGCTGAACCCATGTAGAACCTTTAATAATAGTCTGTCCTCGGTTGGGCTGAACCCATGTAGAACCTGTAATAATAGTCTGTCCTCGGTTGGGCTGAACCCATGTAGAACCTTTAATAATAGTCAGTCCTCGGTTGGGCTGAACCCATGTAGAACCTTTAATAATAGTCTGTCCTCTGTTGGGCTGAACCCATGTAGAACCTGTAATAATAGTCTGTCCTCTGTTGGGCTGAACCCATGTAGAACCTTTAATAATAGTCTGTCCTCTGTTGGGCTGAACCCATGTAGAACCTTTAATAATAGTCTGTCCTCTGTTGGGCTGAACCCATGTAGAACCTGTAATAATAGTCAGTCCTCGGTTGGGCTGAACCCATGTAGAACCTGTAATAATAGTCAGTCCTCGGTTGGGCTGAACCCATGTAGAACCTTTAATAATAGTCAGTCCTCTGTTGGGCTGAACCCATGTAGAACCTGTAATAATAGTCTGTCCTCTGTTGGGCTGAACCCATGTAGAACCTGTAATAATAGTCTGTCCTCTGTTGGGCTGAACCCATGTAGTCGATTGTTTGTTTGTTTGTTTGTTTGTTTGTTTGTTTGTTTGTTTGTTTGTTTGATAGGCTGTTTGTCGACCAAGATCTTTTTCTAATCGAGCAGTGGCAATTATATAAAAGAAAATGTATGGCACACAAAACACCTGTCTGATTCACGCCTGTCTGAGTAGCCTAGTGGTCAGAGCGTTGGACTAGTAACCGAAAGGTTGTTGGAACAAATCCCAGAGCTGACAAGGTAAAAATGTCGTTCTGCCCCTGAACAAGGCAGTTAACCCAGTGTTCCTAGACCGTCATTGAAATAAGAATTTGTTCTTAACTGACTTGCCTGGTTAAATAAAGGTAAAAAAAAATATATATATATACACAAGTGTAAAGGAATGAATAAGAATATGTACATAAAGATATATGAATGAGTGATGGCCGAACGGCATAGGCAAGATGCAGTAGATGGTATAGAGTATATACATATGAGATGAGTAATGTAGGGTATGTAAACATTATAATAAGTGGCATTGAACTTCCATCATTGAAAATAAGAATGTTCTTAACTGACTTGCCTAGTTAAATAAAGGTTCAATAGTAATAAATATGTCCCTTTGGGCATCTGGTAGTATGTCTGATTGTCATAACTCACCGTCACTGTGGAGCTTCTCAGTCTTTTTCTTCACCTCAAACAGCAAGTAAACCAAGTCTGTTTTTACATCCATTGAGAATGACAATAATTCCTCAACGTAGCCTATTAGAAAAATATTTTGATAACCACCATCCAGAGCTCACTGGTACAGGAAACACTAAGGGGACAGAATATTTTATACAATGTTTCCAGTTGGTTAGCACCAGTTTGGGGCTGGACCAAGTTAATAGTTGATACAATGTTTCCAGTTGGTTAGCACCAGTTTGGGGCTGGACCAAGTTAATAGTTGATACAATGTTTCCAGTTGGTTAGCACCAGTTTGGGGCTGGACCAAGTTAATATTTTATACAATGTTTCCAGTTGGTTAGCACCAGTTTGGGGCTGGACCAAGTTAATAGTTGATACAATGTTTCCAGTTGGTTAGCACCAGTTTGGGGCTGGACCAAGTTAATATTTTATACAATGTTTCCAGTTGGTTAGCACCAGTTTGGGGCTGGACCAAGTTAATAGTTGATACAATGTTTCCAGTTGGTTAGCACCAGTTTGGGGCTGGACCAAGTTAATAGTTGATACAATGTTTCCAGTTGGTTAGCACCAGTTTGGGGCTGGACCAAGTTAATAGTTGATACAATGTTTCCAGTTGGTTAGCACCAGTTTGGGGCTGGACCAAGTTAATAGTTGATACAATGTTTCCAGTTGGTTAGCACCAGTTTGGGGCTGGACCAAGTTAATAGTTGATACAATGTTTCATGTTCGTTGCAGACAGGCCATTGGCCATGCCAATGTGATTTATAGGATAGTTAATCAGGATATTTTCTACCTGTTGGCTGTAGTGTTTTTATTTGTTGACTTTATGTAGACTATTTTTGCATGTTGATTTTAGATTTGTATCATTCTTATTATAATTCTAATTAACCACACAACAGTGATTTTGATATATGAAGACTTTATTTAAAAGTAAATGAAACTGTTCCATGAAAATGGGAGTATGAAATGTGATATAACTGGCAGGCAGATCAGTATAAATGGTAGGATAACTTCTACATGGAAAGGTTGCTGGCCTAGCCGCTAGCCTAGCCGCTGGCCTAGCCGCTGGCCTAGCCGCTGGTCTCTGACCAGTAACTTCAGGAGCATAACAACAGCACCTGCGAAGGCCAGTGGCAGAAGGAGGAGGCGGGTCAGGAACAGGTTAATTTCTTCTGGTTAGGCTATCTTGATCTCTGGATCCCTCTTTAGTAATTTGCGTGTCTTCATTTTTAATCTCAGTGCTTAAAGAATCAGACCAGCTCAGTACATACAGTATAGTTGATTTTTTAACACATAGGGTGCGTCTCTACATGAAAAAATACACGTAAAAAGAACATTGGACTCTCGGTCGACCAAGATGTTTCTTAGTACTAGCCCTCGTTTGCAACACTCCGAGTTCCAAACTGCCTCTGGAGGCAACGTCGGTACAATAACTGTTTGTCGGGAGCTTCATGAAGTGGAAACGCGTTCTCTGGAGTGATGAATCACGCTTTACCATCTGGCAGTCCGACTGATGAATCTGGGTTTGGCGGATGCCAGGAGAACGCTACCTGCCCAATGCCTAATGCCAATTGTAAAGTTTGGTGGATGAGGAATAATGATTTGCGGATGTTTTTCATGGTTCGGGCCTCTTAGTTCCAGTGAAGGGAGATCTTAACGCGACAGTATACAATGACATTCTAGACAATTCTGTGCTTCCAACTTTGTGGCAACAGTTTGGGGAAGGCCCGTTCCTGTTTCAGAATGACTGGTTTGTCATGATCGGTGTGGAAGAGCTTGACTGGCCTGCACAGAGCCCTGACCTCAACCCCATCGAACACCTTTGGGATGAATTGGCCAGGCCTAATCACCCCCAACATCAGTGTCCAACCTCACTAATGCTCTTGTGGCTGAATGGTAAGTCCCCACATCAATGTTCCAACATCTAGTGGAAAGCCTTCCCAGAACAGTGGAGGCTGTTATAGCAGCAATGTTCCTACATCTAGTGGAAAGCCTTCCCAGAAGAGTGGAGGCTGTTATAGCAGCAATGTTCCTACATCTAGTGGAAAGCCTTCCCGGAAGAGTGGAGGCTGTTATAGCAGCAATGTTCCAACATCTAGTGGAAAGCCTTCCCAGAAGAGTGGAGGCTGTTATAGCAGTAAAGGGGGAACCAATTCCATATGAATTAATACCATGATTCTGGAATGAAATGGTCAACTTTTGGTCATATAGTGTATCATGTTACTTGTTAAGCACATTTTTACTCCTGAACTTATTTATGCTTTTACAAAGGAGTTGAATATTTATTGACTTCAACATTTCATTTTTAATTAAACATTTGTTTTTTGTTTTTTCAGCGTTTCTCTCGCGACCCCATTTTCAAATCGTCCACCCACCACATTGTGTCGCGACCCCTAGTTTGGAGTCCCTACCCCTTAACATCAAACCCCGGGGACTTTATTTATCCCCAATGTAGAAGACCTCAGAGGATTGGCTCGTTAAGAAGACCTCAGAGGATTGGATGGCTGATAAAATACATCTGGTCTTTGTTCTGTCACCAGGTGACCTCCTCAGAGGATGCTGTCACCCCCTCGTCAGCTGTGACCCCGTCTACTGCTGCTTCCTCTCGACCTTTCATCCCGGTCACGGACGACCCCGGAGCCGCTAGCATCATCGCAGAGACCATGACCAAAACTAAAGAGGTGAGCTCTACCCCCCCCCCCCCCCTCTCCCCTCCCAGTGACTGGCCCACCTCTCTCTAACCCTGGTTAGATGATGCTGTTAGAGGTCTCATCTTCTTGTCTTTACAGTACAGTGAGTGTTTGGTTCCATCAGTAATGGAACCTATAACCCTAGCGGTGCTATCAGTAAATGTTATTCTTGTGGTTCTCTTCCAGGACTCAGAGTGTCAGAATAAGACTGGGGCTCCAGAACCTCAGTACCTGGACGAGTTCACCAGTCTGCTGGTACCTGATGATACCAGGGTGATGGTGGACCTGCTGAAGCTGGCGGTGTCTGTTCGCTCTGGGGAGAAGGGCAAGGAGGTGCTGTCTGCTGTGCTGTCTGGGATGGGGACTGCCTACCCACAGGTAGAGTACACGAATGCATAGTAGGCACGGCAGGGTGCGTGCATGCACACACACACACACGGATACGGACTAGAGCTGGGACGATAAAACGAAAATTACTTACACCGACATTGTCTTCTTACCGAAGCATTTTCTTTACATCGGTCATTTTCTGTGATTTTGCTACACAATGTTCATGTAGCTTGTTTTAAAACTGTTTGGTCGACAGTATTATTATGCTGATTCCTGCTATGGAAGTATCTGCCTGTCCCTGTTTGACAGTCGGCTAATCTCCCCACTGAGACATGGAGTAGAGATGTTCCGGACTCACTTCCTGTCCCCACTGAGACATGGAGTAGAGATGTTCCGGACTCACTTCCTGTCCCCACTGTGACATGGAGTAGAGATGTTCCGGACTCACTTCCTGTCCCCACTGTGACATGGAGTAGAGATGTTCCTGACTCACTTCCTGTCCCCACTGAGACATGGAGTAGAGATGTTCCTGACTCACTTCCTGTCCCCACTGTGACATGGACTAGAGATGTTCTGGACTCACTTCCTGTCCCCACTGATTTGAACCATTGTATATTGAAAATGTGTCTGTCTGTCCCTGTGTTACGCTGCAGGTTGCAGACATGCTTCTGGAGCTGTGCGTCACTGAGTTAGAAGACGTGGCCACGGACTCTCAGAGCGGTCGTCTGTCCTCTCAGCCGGTAGTGGTGGAGAGCAGTCATCCCTATACAGACGACACCTCTACCAGCGGCACCGTCAAGATACCTGGTAACATTCCACAGGGACTGAGGGTGGAGTCTCTGTGTTGTAGACAGAGGACCTGAGGGTGGAGTCTCTGTTGTAGACAGAGGACCTGAGGGTGGAGTCTCTGTTGTAGACAGAGGACCTGAGGGTGGAGTCTCTGTGTTGTAGACAGGGGAACTGAGGGTGGAGTCTCTGTGTTGTAGACAGAGGGACTGAGGGTGGAGTCTCTGTGTTGTAGACAGGGGAACTGAGGGTGGAGTCTCTGTGTTATAGACAGAGGACCTGAGGGTGGAGTCTCTGTTGTAGACAGAGGACCTGAGGGTGGAGTCTCTGTTGTAGACAGAGGACCTGAGGGTGGAGTCTCTGTTGTAGACAGAGGACCTGAGGGTGGAGTCTCTGTTGTAGACAGAGGACCTGAGGGTGGAGTCTCTGTTGTAGACAGAGGACCTGAGGGTGGAGTCTCTGTGTTGTAGACAGGGGAACTGAGGGTGGAGTCTCTGTGTTGTAGACAGAGGGACTGAGGGTGGAGTCTCTGTTGTAGACAGAGGACCTGAGGGTGGAGTCTCTGTTGTAGACAGAGGACCTGAGGGTGGAGTCTCTGTTGTAGACAGAGGACCTGAGGGTGGAGTCTCTGTTGTAGACAGAGGACCTGAGGGTGGAGTCTCTGTTGTAGACAGAGGACCTGAGGGTGGAGTCTCTGTTGTAGACAGAGGACCTGAGGGTGGAGTCTCTGTTGTAGACAGAGGACCTGAGGGTGGAGTCTCTGTTGTAGACAGAGGACCTGAGGGTGGAGTCTCTGTTGTAGACAGAGGACCTGAGGGTGGAGTCTCTGTGTTGTAGACAGAGGAACTGAGGGTGGAGTCTCTGTTGTAGACAGAGGAACTGAGGGTGGAGTCTCTGTTGTAGACAGAGGAACTGAGGGTGGAGTCTCTGTTGTAGACAGAGGAACTGAGGGTGGAGTCTCTGTTGTAGACAGAGGAACTGAGGGTGGAGTCTCTGTTGTAGACAGAGGGACTGAGGGTGGAGTCTCTGTTGTAGACAGAGGGACTGAGGGTGGAGTCTCTGTTGTAGACAGAGGGACTGAGGGTGGAGTCTCTGTTGTAGACAGAGGGACTGAGGGTGGAGTCTCTGTGTTGTAGACAGAGGAACTGAGGGTGGAGTCTCTGTTGTAGACAGAGGACCTGAGGGTGGAGTCTCTGTTGCAGACAGAGGAACTGAGGGTGGAGTCTCTGTTGTAGACAGAGGGACTGAGGGTGGAGTCTCTGTTGTAGACAGAGGGACTGAGGGTGGAGTCTCTGTTGTAGACAGAGGGACTGAGGGTGGAGTCTCTGTTGTAGACAGAGGGACTGAGGGTGGAGTCTCTGTGTTGTAGACAGAGGGACTGAGGGTGGAGTCTCTGTTGTAGACAGAGGGACTGAGGATGGAGTCTCTGTGTTGTAGGTGCGGAGGGACTGAGGGTGGAGTCTCTGTTGTAGACAGAGGGACTGAGGGTGGAGTCTCTGTGTTGTAGACAGAGGGACTGAGGGTGGAGTCTCTGTGTTGTAGGTGCGGAGGGACTGAGGGTGGAGTTTGACCGGCAGTGTTCTGCAGAAAGACGTCATGACCCTCTCACCATCATGGATGGAGCCAATAGGATCATCTCAGTCCGATCAGGTGACCACAAGACACTGCCCGAGCCACACCCCCCAACACTTAATTCGATGTTCGAGGGGTTTTGTTTCCTGCCAGTTGTCTTCATGGTGTGTCCCTGCCCTCCTCAGGTCGTGAGTGGTCGGACTGGTCCAGTGAGTTGAGGATTCCAGCTGATGAGCTGAAGTGGAAGTTTACCAGCGATGGATCTGTCAACGGATGGGGTTGGCGCTTCACTGTCTACCCTATCATGCCTGCTGCTGGTATGACACACACACTGTCTATCCTATCATGCCTGCTGCTGGTATGACACACACACTGTCTATCCTATCATGCCTGCTGCTGGTATGACCCACACACTGTCTACCCTATCATGCCTGCTGCTGGTATGACCCACACACTGTCTACCCTATCATGCCTGCTGCTGGTATGACACACACACTGTCTATCCTATCATGCCTGCTGCTGGTATGACCCACACACTGTCTACCCTATCATGCCTGCTGCTGGTATGACCCACACACTGTCTACCCTATCATGCCTGCTGTTGGTATGACCCACACACTGTCTACCCTATCATGCCTGCTGCTGGTATGACCCACACACTGTCTACCCTATCATGCCTGCTGCTGGTATGACCCACACACTGTCTACCCTATCATGCCTGCTGCTGGTATGACCCACACACTGTCTACCCTATCATGCCTGCTGTTGGTATGACCCACACACTGTCTACCCTATCATGCCTGCTGCTGGTATGACCCACACACTGTCTACCCTATCATGCCTGCTGTTGGTATGACCCACACACTGTCTACCCTATCATGCCTGCTGCTGGTATGACCCACACACTGTCTACCCTATCATGCCTGCTGCTGGTATGACCCACCACACTGCCTCCCCACCACACTGCCTCCCCACCACACTGCCTCCTCACCACACTGCCTCCCCACCACACTGCCTCCCCACCACACTGCCTCCCCACCACACTGCCTCCTCACCACACTGCCTCCCCACCACACTGCCTCCCCACCACACTGCCTCCCCACCACACTGCCTCACACCACACACACTGCCTCACACCACACACACTGCCTCCCACCACACTGCCTCCCACCACACTGCCTCACCACTACACTGCCTCACCACTACACTGCCTCACCACCACACTGCCTCCCACCACACTGCCTCCCACCACCCACACTGCCTCCCACCACCCACACTGCCTCCCCACCACACTGCCTCACCACCACACTGCCTCACCACTACACTGCCTCATCACCACACTGCCTCCCACCACCACACTGCCTCCCCACCACACTGCCTCATCACCACACTGCCTCACCACCACACTGCCTCCCACCACCCACACTGCCTCACCACCACACTGCCTCCCACCACACTGCCTCACCACTACACTGCCTCATCACCACACTGCCTCACCACCACACTGCCTCACCACCACACTGCCTCCCACCACACTGCCTCCCACCACCCACACTGCCTCCCCACCACACTGCCTCACCACCACACTGCCTCACCACTACACTGCCTCCTCACCACACTGCCTCCCCACCACACTGCCTCCCACCACACTGCCTCCCACCACACTGCCTCCCACCACACTGCATCACCACCACACTGCCTCCCACCACACTGCCTCCCACCACACTGCCTCACCACCACACTGCCTCCCACCACACTGCCTCCCACCACCCACACTGCCTCCCCACCACACTGCCTCACCACCACACTGCCTCACCACTACACTGCCTCCTCACCACACTGCCTCCCCACCACACTGCCTCCCACCACACTGCCTCCCACCACACTGCCTCCCACCACACTGCATCACCACCACACTGCCTCCCACCACACTGCCTCCCACCACACTGCCTCCCACCACACTGCCTCCCACCACACTGCCTCATCACCACACTGCCTCATCACCACACTGCCTCCCACCACACTGCCTCACCACTACACTGCCTCATCACCACACTGCCTCACCACCACACTGCCTCACCACCACACTGCCTCCCACCACACTGCCTCCCACCACCCACACTGCCTCCCCACCACACTGCCTCACCACCACACTGCCTCACCACTACACTGCCTCCTCACCACACTGCCTCCCACCACACTGCCTCCCCACCACACTGCCTCCCACCACACTGCCTCCCACCACACTGCATCACCACCACACTGCCTCCCACCACACTGCCTCCCACCACACTGCCTCCCACCACACTGCCTCCCACCACACTGCCTCCCACCACACTGCCTCCCACCACACTGCCTCACCACCACACTGCCTCCCACCACACTGCCCCACCACACTGCCTCCCCACCACACTGCCTCCCACCACACTGCCTCCCACCACACTGCCTCCCACCACACTGCCTCACCACCACACTGCCTCCCACCACACTGCCTCCCACCACACTGCCTCACCACCACACTGCCTCCCACCACACTGCCTCCCACCACACTGCCTCCCACCACACTGCCTCCCACCACACTGCCTCCCACCACACTGCCTCACCACCACACTGCCTCCCACCACACTGCCTCCCACCACACTGCCTCACCACACACACACTGCCTCACACCACACACACTGCCTCACACCACACTGCCTCACCACCACACTGCCTCACCACCACACTGCCTCCCACCACCCACACTGCCTCACCACCACACTGCCTCACCACTACACTGCCTCATCACCACACTGCCTCCCACCACCACACTGCCTCCCCACCACACTGCCTCTCCACCACACTGCCTCATCACCACACTGCCTCCCCACTACACTGCCTCCCACCACACTGCCTCACCACTACACTGCCTCATCACCACACTGCCTCCCACCACCACACTGCCTCCCCACCACACTGCCTCCCCACCACACTGCCTCCCCACCACACTGCCTCACCACCACACTGCCTCCCACCACACTGCCTCACCACTACACTGCCTCACCACCACACTGCCTCATCACCACACTGCCTCCCACCACCCACACTGCCTCCCACCACCCACACTGCCTCACCACTACACTGCCTCACCACCACACTGCCTCACCACCACACTGCCTCCCACCACACTGCCTAACCACTACACTGCCTCCCACCACACACACTGCCTCACCACTACACTGCCTCACCACTACACTGCCTCACCACTACACTGCCTCACCACCACACTGCCTCCCACCACACTGCCTCACCACCACACTGCCTCCCACCACACTGCCTCACCACCACACTGCCTCCCACCACACTGCCTCCCACCACACTGCCTCACCACACACACACTGCCTCACACCACACACACTGCCTCACACCACACTGCCTCACCACCACACTGCCTCACCACCACACTGCCTCCCACCACACTGCCTCCCACCACCCACACTGCCTCACCACCACACTGCCTCACCACTACACTGCCTCATCACCACACTGCCTCCCACCACCACACTGCCTCCCCACCACACTGCCTCATCACCACACTGCCTCCCACCACACTGCCTCCCACCACCCACACTGCCTCCCCACCACACTGCCTCACCACTACACTGCCTCATCACCACACTGCCTCCCACCACCACACTGCCTCCCACCACCACACTGCCTCCCCACCACACTGCCTCATCACCACACTGCCTCCCCACTACACTGCCTCCCACCACACTGCCTCACCACTACACTGCCTCATCACCACACTGCCTCCCACCACCACACTGCCTCCCCACCACACTGCCTCATCACCACACTGCCTCCCACCACACTGCCTCCCCACCACACTGCCTCCCCACCACACTGCCTCACCACTACACTGCCTCACCACCACACTGCCTCACCACTACACTGCCTCACCACCACACTGCCTCATCACCACACTGCCTCCCACCACCCACACTGCCTCCCACCACCCACACTGCCTCACCACTACACTGCCTCACCACCACACTGCCTCACCACCACACTGCCTCCCACCACACTGCCTCACCACCACACTGCCTCACCACCACACTGCCTCACCACCACACTGCCTCACCACCACACTGCCTCACCACCATACTGCCTCACCACCACACTGCCTCACCACACTGCCTCACCACCACACTGCCTCCCCACCACACTGCCTCACCACCACACTGCCTCCCCACCACACTGCCTCCCCACCACACTCTCTCCCCACCACACTCTCTCCCCACCACACTGCCTCCCCACCACACTGCCTCACCACCACACTGCCTCACCACACTGCCTCACCACACTGCCTCCCCACCACCCTGACATAGTCTGTAGTTATTTGTTCATATTCTGTATAACAGACTGTGTCTGTCCCCCAGGGCCCAAAGACCTCCTGTCTGACCGCTGCATCCTGTCCTGTCCCTCCATGGACCTGGTGACCTGCCTCCTGGACTTCAGGCTCAACTTGGCCTCCAACAGGCGTATCGTACCCCGCCTGGCTGCCTCCCTGGCTGCCTGCGCTCAGCTCAGTGCCCTGGGTACGAGGACCGCGTCAGTGTCATTTAGGACCTACCTCAGCCTGATAATACATCTCTATATCTTTAGCTGTGGCAGTACAGTCTAGCTGCGGCAGTACAGTCTAGCTGCGGCAGTACAGTCTAGCTGCTTCTCAGTGTTAGGGGGAAGCTGTGGCAGTACAGTCTAGCTGCTTCTCAGTGTTGTTAGGGGGAAGCTGTGGCAGTACAGTCTAGCTGCGGCAGTACAGTCTAGCTGCGGCAGTACAGTCTAGCTGCGGCAGTACAGTCTAGCTGCTTCTCAGTGTTGTTAGGGGGAAGCTGTGGCAGTACGGTTGAGGAATAGCAACTAAGAATTGTTCATAGATACATGTCTCATAGAAATGTCTGGATCCTTTGGTTCTCACCTCTAACATTGTATGGTTCTGACCCGGTCTCCTCTCTGTCGTTGTGTAGCTCTGACCCGGTCTCCTCTCTGTCGTTGTGTAGCTCTGACCCGGTCTCCTCTCTGTCGTTGTGTAGCTCTGACCCGGTCTCCTCTCTGTCGTTGTGTAGCTCTGACCCGGTCTCCTCTCTGTCGTTGTGTAGCTCTGACCCGGTCTCCTCTCTGTCGTTGTGTAGCTCTGACCCGGTCTCCTCTCTGTCGTTGTGTAGCTCTGACCCGGTCTCCTCTCTGTCGTTGTAAAGTACTATGTATAATTTGTCTTGTAGCAGCAGGACATCGTATGTGGGCTCTGCAGAGGCTCCGTAAGCTGCTGACTACAGAGTACGGCCAGTCCATCAACATCACCAGGCTGCTTGGGGACAGTGAAGGAGAGTCTCGCTCCATGAGTTTTACAGGCAGTGCACTGGCCGCCCTGGTGAAGGGTCTTCCCGAGGCTCTTCAGAGGCAGTATGAATACGAGGACCCCATCGTCAGGGGAGGAAAGCAGCTGCTGCACAGCCCTTTCTTCAAGGTAGGCTAACAGAACCTGTACCTGTACCTGTGGTCTCCCAGTGACAGCCGAGGGGAAGGTGTAATGAATGTGTGTCATTTATAGATTCAGTTTGTCTTTGCGATTTCAATATCGTTTTGAATCAGTCTGTTTGTTTGTTTTTAGGTGCTGGTGGCTCTAGCCTGCGACCTGGAGTTGGACACACTACCCTGCTGTGCTGAGACCCATAAGTGGGCGTGGTTCCGCCGGTACTGTACTGCATCCAGAGTGGCTGTCGCTCTGGACAAGAGGACTCCTCAGCCACGCCCCTTCCTGGATGAGGTGGGTTGGGCAAGACAGGCCATCATAACTGTTAATATACAATATATATACGAAAGTATGTGGACACCCTTTCAAATTTGTGGATTCGGCTATTTCAGCCACACCCGTTGCTGACAGGTGTATTTAAATTGAAAACACAGCCATGCGATCTCCATAGACAAACATTGGCAGTAGAACGGCCTTACTGAAAAGCTCAGTGACTTTCATCGTGGCACCGTCACAGGATACCACCTTTCCAACAAGTCAGTTCATCAAATTTCTGCCCTGCTAGAGCTGCCCAGGTCAACTGTAAGTGGTGTTAATGTTAAGTAGAAACGTCTAGGAGCAACAACGGCTCAACCACAAAGTGGTAGAACACACAAGCTCACAGAACTGGCCCGGCGAGTCCTGAAGCACGTAGAGCGTAATAATAGTCTGTCCTCTGTTGGGCTGAACCCATGTAGAACCTTTAATAATAGTCAGTCCTCTGTTGGGCTGAACCCATGTAGAACCTTTAATAATAGTCTGTCCTCTGTTGGGCTGAACCCATGTAGAACCTTTAATAATAGTCTGTCCTCTGTTGGGCTGAACCCATGTAGAACCTTTAATAATAGTCAGTCCTCTGTTGGGCTGAACCCATGTAGAACCTGTAATAATAGTCTGTCCTCTGTTGGGCTGAACCCATGTAGAACCTTTAATAATAGTCAGTCCTCTGTTGGGCTGAACCCATGTAGAACCTGTAATAATAGTCAGTCCTCTGTTGGGCTGAACCCATGTAGAACCTTTAATAATAGTCAGTCCTCGGTTGGGCTGAACCCATGTAGAACCTGTAATAATAGTCTGTCCTCTGTTGGGCTGAACCCATGTAGAACCTGTAATAATAGTCTGTCCTCGGTTGGGCTGAACCCATGTAGAACCTTTAATAATAGTCTGTCCTCTGTTGCAACACGACCGAGTTCCAAACTGCCTCTGGAAGCAACGTCAGCACAAGAACCTTTAGTCGAGAGCTTCATGAAATGGGTTTCCATGGCAGAGCAGCCGCACACAAGCCTAAGATCACCATGTGCAATGTCAAGCTTTGGCTGGAGTGGTGATAAGCTCACTGTCATTGGACTCTGGAGCAGTGGAAACGCGTTCTCTGGAGTCATGAATCACTTCACCATCTGGCAGTCTGACGGACTAATCTGGGTTTGGGGGATTCCAGGAGAACGCTACCTGCCCCAATGCATAGTGCCAACTGTAAAGTTTGGTGGAGGAGGAATAATGGTCTGGGGCTGTTTTTCATGGTTCGGGCCCCTTAGTTCCAGTGAAGGGAAATCTTAACAGTATACAATGACATTCTAGACAATTCTGTGCTTCCAACTTTGTGGCAACAGTTTGGGGAAGGCCCTTTCCTGTTTCAGCATGACAATGCCCCTGTTCGGGCGGCAGGCAGCCTGGTGGTTAGAGCGTTGGACTAGTAACTGAAAGGTTGCAAGATCGAATCCCCGAGCTGACAAGGTACAAATCTGTCGTTCTGCCCCTGAACAAGACATTTAACCCACTGTTCCTAGGCCGTCATTGTAAAATAAGAATTTGTTCTTAACTGACTTGCCTAGTAAAATAAAAATAAAAAGTTCACAAGGTCCATACAGAAATGGCTTGTCGAGATCAGTGTGGAGGAACTTGACTAGCCTGCAGAGTCCTGACCTCAACCCCATCAAACACCTTTTGGGATGAATTGGAACGCTGACTGTGAACCAGGCCTAATCACCCCAACATCAGTGCCCGACCTCACTAATGCTCTTGTGGCTGAATGGAAACAAGTCCCCACAGGAATGTTCCAACATCTAGTGGAAAGCCTTCCCAGGAGAGTGGAGGCTGTTATAGCAGCAATGTTCCTACATCTAGTGGAAAGCCTTCCCAGAAGAGTGGAGGCTGTTATAGCAGCAATGTTCCTACATCTAGTGGAAAGCCTTCCCAGAAGAGTGGAGGCTGTTATAGCAGCAAAGGGGGGGACCAACTCCATATTAATGCCATGATTTTGGAATGAGATGTTGACGAGCAGGTGTCCACATAGTGTATCATCACCCTTTTATCCAACTGCCCCTCTAATCACTCTGATCTGGACATTATCTCTAACCACTCTGCCCCTCTGATCTGGACATTATCTCTAATCGTTCTGATCTGGACATTGTCTCTAACCACTCTGCCCCTCTGATCTGGACTTTATCTCTAATCGCTCTGATCTGGACATTATCTCTAATCGCTCTGCCCCTCTGATCCTTTGATCTGGACATGATCTCTAACCACTCTGCCCCTCTGATCTGGACATTATCTCTAACCGCCCTGATCCTCTGATCTGCACATTATCTCTAACCGCTCTGCCCCTCTGATCTGGACATTATCTCTAACTGCTCTGATCCTCTGATCTGGACATTATCTCTAATCGCTCTGCCCCTCTGATCCTTTGATCTGGACATTATCTCTAACTGCTCTGATCCTCTGATCTGCACATTCTCTAACCGCTCTGCCCCTCTGATCTGGACATTATCTCTAACTGCTCTGATCCTCTGATCTGGACATTATCTCTAACCGCTCTGCCCCTCTGTAGGTGACGAAGAAGATCCGTGAGTTGATGGCTGACTGTGAGGTGATGAACGTCCTCCACGAGAGCCATGACCTGTTTAAGAGAGAGCAGGACGAGCAGCTTGTCCAATGGATGAACAGGAGACCTGACGATTGGACACTGTCTGCAGGAGGCTCCGGGACCATCTACGGCTGGGGTCACAACCACCGGGGTCAGCTAGGGGGCATTGAGGGGGCAAAGGTCAAGGTCCCCACCCCCACAGAGGCCCTGGCGACTCTGAGACCTGTTCAGCTGATAGGAGGGGAGCAAACCCTGTTCGCTGTCACTGCTGATGGAAAGGTAAAGACCTGGTGGGGTCCTGGTAGATGCCTGGTGGGGTCCTGGTAGATGCCTGGTGGGGTCCTGGTAGATGCCTGGTGGGGTCCTGGTAGATGCCTGGTGGGGTCCTGGTAGATGCCTGGTGGGGTCCTGGTAGATGCCTGGTGGGGTCCTGGTAGATGCCTGGTGGGGTCCTGGTCTAGGCCTGGTGGGGTCCTGGTAGAGGCCTGGTGGGGTCCTGGTAGAGGCCTGGTGGGGTCCTGGTAGATGCCTGGTGGGGTCCTGGTAGATGCCTGGTGGGGTCCTGGTCTAGGCCTGGTGGGGTCCTGGTAGATGCCTGGTGGGGTCCTGGTAGAGGCCTGGTGGGGTCCTGGTAGAGGCCTAGTGGGGTCCTGGTAGATGCCTGGTGGGGTCCTGGTAGATGCCTGGTGGGGTCCTGGTCTAGGACTGGTGGGGTCCTGGTAGAGGCCTAGTGGGGCCTGGTAGATGCCTGGTGGGGTCCTGGTGGGGTCTTGGTAGATGCCTGGTGGGGTCCTGTTGGAGTCCTGGTGGGGTCTTGGTGGGGTCCTGGTAGAGTCCTGGTGGGGTCTTGGTGGGGTCCTGGTAGAGTCCTGGTGTGGTCCTGGTCTAGGCCTGGTGGGGTCCTGGTCTAGGCCTGGTGGGGTCCTGGTAGAGTCCTGGTGGAGGCCTGGTGGGGTCCTGGTGGAGGCCTGGTGGGGTCCTGGTGGAGGCCTGGTAGAGGCCTGGTGGGTTCCTGGTAGAGGCCTGGTGGGTTCCTGGTAGAGGCCTGGTGGGGTCCTGGTAGAGGCCTGGTGGGTTCCTGGTAGAGGCCTGGTGGGTTCCTGGTAGAGGCCTGGTGGGTTCCTGGTGGGTTCCTGGTGGATGCTTGGTGTAAGCCTGGTGGGGTCCTGGTCTAGGCCTGGTGTAAGCCTGGTGGGGTCCTGGCCTAGGCCTGGTGGGGTCCTGGTGTGGGCCTGGTGGGTTCCTGGTGGATGCCTGGTGTAGGCCTGGTGGGGTCCTGGTCTAGGTCTGGTTTAAGCCTGGTGGGGTCCTGGCCTAGGCCTGGTGGGGTCCTGGTGTGGGCCTGGTGGGGTCCTGGTGGAGGCCTGGTCGAGTCCTGGTGGGGTCCTGGTAGAGGCCTGGTGGGGTCCTGGTGTAGGCCTGGTGGGGTCCTGGTCTAGGCCTGGTGTAAGCCTGGTGGGTTCCTGGCCTAGGCCTGGTGGGGTCCTGGTAGAGGCCTGGTCTAGGCCTGGTAGAGTCCTGGCGGGGTCCTGGTAGAGGCCTGGTGGGGTCCTGGTAGAGGCCTGGTGGAGTCCTGGTGGGGTCCTGGTAGAGGCCTGGTGGGGTCCTGGTATGCTACGGTATGTGACTGTTGTCTGTCTTCCTCCAGTTGTATGCTACAGGGTACGGTGCGGGGGGCAGGCTGGGTATTGGAGGAACAGAGTCCGTGTCCACCCCCACTCTGCTGGAGTCCATCCAGCATGTGTTCATCAGGAAGGTGGCGGTGAACAGCGGAGGGAAACACTGTCTAGCCCTGTCCTCTGAGGGAGAGGTCTACTCCTGGGGAGAGGCTGAGGATGGAAAACTGGGACACGGCAACAGGAGGTAAGGCTGGGCAGAACGTATATACACTATACTATATACACACTATATACACTATACTATATACACACTACTATGTATACTATATACACACTATATACACTATACTATATACGCACTATACACTCTATACTATATACATACTATATACACTATACCATATATACACTATACTATATGCACACTATATACTATATATACACTCTACTATATACACTATACTATATATACACTATACTATATATACACTATACTATATACACTATACTATATACAGTATATACATACTATACACACTATACTATGTATACTATATACACTATACTATATACACACTATACTATATACACACTACACAATACTATATACACTATACTATATATACACTATAGTATATACACACTATATACACTATACTATATACACACTATATACACTATACTATATACACACTATACTATACACTCTACTATATACACTATGCTATATACACTATACTATATACATACTATATACACTAGACTATATACACTATACCATATACACACTATACTATATACACTATACTATACACACTATACTATATACACACTATACTACATACACTATACTGTATACACTATACTATATACACACTATATACACTATATACACTATACTATATACACTGTACTATATACACACTATACCCTCTATACTATATACACTATACTATATACACGCTATACACACTATACTTTATACACACTATACTATATACACACTATACTATATACACACTATACCATATATACACTATACTATATACACTATACAATATATATATATATATACTATATACACTATACTATATACACACTATACACACTACTATATACACACTATACTATTTATACACTATACTATATACACTATACCATATATACACTATACTATATGCACACTATATACTATATATACACTCTACTATATACACTATACTATATATACACTATACTATATATACACTATACTATATACACTATACTATATACAGTATATACATACTATACACACTATACTATGTATACTATATACACTATACTATATACACACTACACACACTACTATATACACTATACTATATACACACTACACAATACTATATACACTATACTATATATACACTATAGTATATACACACTATATACACTATACTATATACACACTATATATACTATATATACACTCTACTATATACACTATACTATATATACACTATACTATATATACACTATACTATATACACTATACTATATACAGTATATACATACTATACACACTATACTATGTATACTATATACACTATACTATATACACACTATACTATATACACACTACACAATACTATATACACTATACTATATATACACTATAGTATATACACACTATATACACTATACTATATACACACTATATACACTATACTATACACACTATACTATACACTCTACTATATACACTATGCTATATACACTATACTATATACATACTATATACACTAGACTATATACACTATACCATATACACACTATACTATATACACTATACTATACACACTATACTATATACACACTATACTACATACACTATACTGTATACACTATACTATATACACACTATATACACTATATACACTATACTATATACACTGTACTATATACACACTATACCCTCTATACTATATACACTATACCATATATACACTATACTATATACACGCTATACACACTATACTTTATACACACTATACTATATACACACTATACTATATACACACTATACCATATATACACTATACTATATACACTATACAATATATATATATATACTATATACACTATACTATATACACACTATACACACTACTATATACACACTATACTATTTATACACTATACTATATACACTATACCATATATACACTATACTATATGCACACTATATACTATATATACACTCTACTATATACACTATACTATATATACACTATACTATATATACACTATACTATATACACTATACTATATACAGTATATACATACTATACACACTATACTATGTATACTATATACACTATACTATATACACACTATACACACTACTATATACACTATACTATATACACACTACACAATACTATATACACTATACTATATATACACTATAGTATATACACACTATATACACTATACTATATACACACTATATACACTATACTATACACTCTACTATATACACTATGCTATATACACTATACTATATACATACTATATACACTAGACTATATACACTATACCATATACACACTATACTATATACACTATACTATATACACACTATACTATATACACACTATACTACATACACTATACTGTATACACTATACTATATACACACTATATACACTATACTATATACACTGTACTATATACACACTATACCCTCTATACTATATACACTATACCATATATACACTATACTATATACACGCTATACACACTATACTTTATACACACTATACTATATACACACTATACTATATACACACTATACCATATATACACTATACTATATACACTATACCATATATATACTATATACACTATACTATATACACACTATACACACTACTATATACACACTATACTATTTATACACTATACTATATACACTATACTATATACACACTGTACACACTATACTATATACACTATACTATATACATACTATACACACTATACTATATACACTATACTATAAACACACTACTATATACACTCTACTATATACACACTATACTATATACACACTATACACTATACTATATACACACTATACACTATACTATATACATACTATATATGGCCTAGACCATATATATATATATATATACTATATACACTATACTATATACACACTATACACACTACTATATACACACTATACTATTTATACACTATACTATATACACTATACCATATATACACTATACTATATGCACACTATATACTATATATACACTCTACTATATACACTATACTATATATACACTATACTATATATACACTATACTATATACACTATACTATATACAGTATATACATACTATACACACTATACTATGTATACTATATACACTATACTATATACACACTATACACACTACTATATACACTATACTATATACACACTACACAATACTATATACACTATACTATATATACACTATAGTATATACACACTATATACACTATACTATATACACACTATATACACTATACTATACACTCTACTATATACACTATGCTATATACACTATACTATATACATACTATATACACTAGACTATATACACTATACCATATACACACTATACTATATACACTATACTATATACACACTATACTATATACACACTATACTACATACACTATACTGTATACACTATACTATATACACACTATATACACTATACTATATACACTGTACTATATACACACTATACCCTCTATACTATATACACTATACCATATATACACTATACTATATACACGCTATACACACTATACTTTATACACACTATACTATATACACACTATACTATATACACACTATACCATATATACACTATACTATATACACTATACCATATATATACTATATACACTATACTATATACACACTATACACACTACTATATACACACTATACTATTTATACACTATACTATATACACACTGTACACACTATACTATATACACTATACTATATACATACTATACACACTATACTATATACACTCTACTATATACACACTATACTATATACACACTATACACTATACTATATACATACTATATATGGCCTAGACCATATATATATATATATACTATATACACTATACTATATACACACTATACACACTACTATATACACACTATACTACATACACTATACTGTATACACTATACTATATACACTATACTATATACACTGTACTATATACACTGTACTATATACACACTATACCCTCTATACTATATACACTATACTATATACACTATACCATATATACACTATACTATATACACGCTATACACACTATACTATATACACTATACTTTATACACACTATACTATATACACACTATACTATATACACACTATACTATATACACACTATACTATATACACTATACTATATACACTATACTATATACACTATACCATATATATATATACTATATACACTATACTATATACACACTATACACACTATACTATTTATACACTATACTATATACACTATACTATATACATACTATACACACTATACTATATACACACTACTATATACACTCTACTATATACACACTATACACTATATACACTATACTATATCAAATCAAATCAAAATCAAATCAAATTTATTTATATAGCCCTTCGTACATCAGCTGATATCTCAAAGTGCTGTACAGAAACCCAGCCTAAAACCCCAAACAGCAAGCAATGCAGGTGGAGAAGCACGGTGGCTAGGAAAAACTCCCTAGAAAGGCCAATACCTAGGAAGAAACCTAGAGAGGAACCAGGCTATGTGGGGTGGCCAGTCCTCTTCTGGCTGTGCCGGGTGGAGATTATAACAGAACATGGTCAAGATGTTCAATGTTCATAAATGACCAGCATGGTCGAATAATAATAAGGCAGAACAGTTGAAACTAGAGCAGCAGCACAGTCAGGTGGAAGTTGAAACTGGAGCAGCAGCATGGCCAGGTAGACTGGGGACAGCAAGGAGTCATCATGTCAGGTAGTCCTGGGGCATGGTCCTAGGGCTCAGGTCAGTTGAAACTGGAACAGCAGCATGGCCAGGTGGACTGGGGACAGCAAGGAGTCATCATGTCAGGTAGTCCTGGGGCATGGTCCTAGGGCTCAGGTCCTCCGAGAGAGAGAAAGAAAGAGAGAAGGAGAGAATTCGAGAACGCACACTTAGATTCACACAGGACACCGAATAGGACAGGAGAAGTACTCCAGATATAACAAACTGACCCCAGCCCCCCGACACAAACTACTGCAGCATAAATACTGGAGGCTGAGACAGGAGGGGTCAGGAGACACTGTGGCCCCATCCGAGGACACCCCCGGACAGGGCCAAACAGGAAGGATATAACCCCACCCACTTTGCCAAAGCACAGCCCCCACACCACTAGAGGGATATCTTCAACCACCAACTTACCATCCTGAGACAAGGCTGAGTATAGCCCACAAAGATCTCCGCCACGGCACAACCCAAGGGGGGGGGGG
This sequence comes from Oncorhynchus kisutch, assembly GCF_002021735.2. Classification (NCBI taxonomy): domain Eukaryota; kingdom Metazoa; phylum Chordata; class Actinopteri; order Salmoniformes; family Salmonidae; genus Oncorhynchus; species Oncorhynchus kisutch. Next base: position 894,418 of record NC_034186.2, read on the forward strand.
GGCGCCAACCCAGACAGGATGACCACAACAGTGAATCAACCCACTCAGGTGACGCACCCCCTCCAGGGACGGCATGAGAGAGCCCCAGCAAGCCAGTGACTCAGCCCCTGTAATAGGGTTAGAGGCAGAGAATCCCAGTGGAAAGAGGGGAACCGGCCAGGCAGAGACAGCAAGGGCGGTTCGTTGCTCCAGAGCCTTTCCGTTCACCTTCCCACTCCTGGGCCAGACTACACTCAATCATATGACCCACTGAAGAGATGAGTCTTCAGTAAAGACTTAAAGGTTGAGACCGAGTTTGCGTCTCTGACATGGGTAGGCAGACCGTTCCATAAAAATGGAGCTCTATAGGAGAAAGCCCTGCCTCCAGCTGTTTGCTTAGAAATTCTAGGGACAATTAGGAGGCCTGCGTCTTGTGACCGTAGCGTACGTATAGGTATGTACGGCAGGACCAAATCAGAGAGATAGGTAGGAGCAAGCCCATGTAATGCTTTGTAGGTTAGCAGTAAAACCTTGAAATCAGCCCTTGCTTTGACAGGAAGCCAGTGTAGAGAGGCTAGCACTGGAGTAATATGATCAAATTTTTTGGTTCTAGTCAGGATTCTAGCAGCCGTATTTAGCACTAACTGGAGTTTATTTAGTGCTTTATCCGGGTAGCCGGAAAATAGAGCATTGCAGTAGTCTAACCTAGAAGTGACAAAAGCATGGATTAATTTTTCTGCATCATTTTTGGACAGAAAGTTTCTGATTTTTGCAATGTTACGTAGATGGAAAAAAGCTGTCCTCGAAATAGTCTTGATATGTTCTTCAAAAGAGAGATCAGGGTCCAGAGTAACGCCGAGGTCCTTCACAGTTTTATTTGAGACGACTGTACAACCATTAAGATTAATTGTCAGATTCAACAGAAGATCTCTTTGTTTCTTGGGACCTAGAACAAGCATCTCTGTTTTGTCCGAGTTTAATAGTAGAAAGTTTGCAGCCATCCACTTCCTTATGTCTGAAACACATGCTTCTAGCGAGGGCAATTTTGGGGCTTCACCATGTTTCATTGAAATGTACAGCTGTGTGTCATCCGCATAGCAGTGAAAGTTTACATTATGTTTTCGAATAACATCCCCAAGAGGTAAAATATATAGTGAAAACAATAGTGGTCCTAAAACGGAACCTTGAGGAACACCGAAATTTACAGTTGATTTGTCAGAGGACAAACCATTCACAGAGACAAACTGATATCTTTCCGACAGATAAGATCTAAACCAGGCCAGAACATGTCCGTGTAGACCAATTTGGGTTTCCAATCTCTCCAAAAGAATGTGGTGATCGATGGTATCAAAAGCAGCACTAAGGTCTAGGAGCACGAGGACAGATGCAGAGCCTCGGTCCGATGCCATTAAAATGTCATTTACCACCTTCACAAGTGCCGTCTCAGTGCTATGATGGGGTCTAAAACCAGACTGAAGCATTTCGTATACATTGTTTGTCTTCAGGAAGGCAGTGAGTTGCTGCGCAACAGCCTTCTCTAAAATTTTTGAGAGGAATGGAAGATTCGATATAGGCCGATAGTTTTTTATATTTTCTGGGTCAAGGTTTGGCTTTTTCAAGAGAGGCTTTATTACTGCCACTTTTAGTGAGTTTGGTACACATCCAGTGGATAGAGAGCCGTTTATTATGTTCAACATAGGAGGGCCAAGCACAGGAAGCAGCTCTTTCAGTAGTTTAGTTGGAATAGGGTCCAGTATGCAGCTTGAAGGTTTAGAGGCCATGATTATTTTCATCATTGTGTCAAGAGATATAGTACTAAAACACTTGAGCGTCTCTCTTGATCCTAGGTCCTGGCAGAGTTGTGCAGACTCAGGACAACTGAGGTTTGGAGGAATACGCAGGTTTAAAGAGGAGTCCGTAATTTGCTTTCTAATAATCATAATCTTTTCCTCAAAGAAGTTCATGAATTTATCACTGCTAAAGTGAAAGTCATCCTCTCTTGGGGAATGCTGCTTTTTAGTTAGCTTTGCGACAGTATTAAAAAGGAATTTCGGATTGTTCTTATTTTCCTCAATTAAGTTAGAAAAATAGGATGATCGAGCAGCAGTAAGGGCTCTACGGTACTGCACGGTACCGTCCTTCCAAGCTAGTCGGAAGACTTCCAGTTTGGTGTGGCGCCATTTCCGTTCCAATTTTCTGGAAGCTTGCTTCAGAGCTCGGGTATTTTCTGTGTACCAGGGAGCTAGTTTCTTATGAGACATTTTTTTTGTTTTTAGGGGTGCAACTGCATCTAGGGTATTGCGCAGGGTTAGATTGAGATCCTCAGTTAGGTGGTTAACTGATTTTTGTCCTCTGGCGTCCTTGGGTAGGCAGAGGGAGTCTGGAAGGGCATCAAGGAATCTTTGTGTTGTCTGTGAATTTATAGCACGACTTTTGATGTTCCTTGGTTGGGGTCTAAGCAGATTATTTGTTGCAATTGCAAACGTAATAAAATGGTGGTCCGATATTCCAGGATTATGAGGAAAAACATTAAGATCCACCACATTTATTCCATGGGACAAAACTAGGTCCAGCGTATGACTGTGACAGTGAGTGGGTCCAGAGACATGTTGGACAAAACCCACTGAGTCGATGATGGCTCTGAAAGCCTTTTGGAGTGGGTCTGTGGACTTTTCCATGTGAATATTAAAGTCACCAAAGATTAGAATATTATCTGCTATGACTACAAGGTCCGATAGGAATTCAGGGAACTCAGTGAGAAACGCTGTATATGGCCCAGGAGGCCTGTAAACAGTAGCTATAAAAAGTGATTGAGTAGGCTGCATAGATTTCATGACTAGAAGCTCAAAAGGAAAATGTCATTTTTTTTTTTGTAAATTGAAATTTGCTATCGTAAATGTTAGCAACACCTCCGCCTTTGCGGGATGCACGGGGGATATGGTCACTAGTGTAGCCAGGAGGTGAGGCCTCATTTAAAACAGTAAATTCATCAGGCTTAAGCCATGTTTCAGTCAGGCCAATCACATCAAGATTATGATCAGTGATTAGTTCATTGACTATAATTGCCTTTGAAGTAAGGGATCTAACATTAAGTAGCCCTATTTTGAGATGTGAGGTATCATGATCTCTTTCAGTAATGACAGGAATGGAGGTGGTCTTTATCCTAGTGAGATTGCTAAGGCGAACACCGCCATGTTTAGTTTTGCCCAACCTAGGTCGAGGCACAGACACGGTCTCAATGGTGATAGCTGAGCTGACTACACTGACTGTGCTAATGGCAGACTCCACTATGCTGGCAGGCTGGCTAACAGCCTGCTGCCTGGCCTGCACCCTATTTCATTGTGGAGCTAGAGGAGTTAGAGCCCTGTCTATGTTGGTAGATAAGATGAGAGCACCCCTCCAGCTAGGATGGAGTCCGTCACTCCTCAGCAGGTCAGGCTTGGTCCTGTTTGTGGGTGAGTCCCAGAAAGAGGGCCAATTATCTACAAATTCTAACTTTTGGGAGGGGCAGAAAACAGTTTTCAACCAGCGATTTGAGTTGTGAGACTCTGCTGTAGAGCTCATCACTCCCCCTAACTGGGAGGGGGCCAGAGACAATTACTCGATGCCGACACATCTTTCTAGCTGATATGCACGCAGAAGCTATGTTGCGCTTAGTGATTTCTGACTGTTTCATCCTAACATCGTTGGTGCCGACGTGGATAACAATATCTCTATACTCTCTACACTCGCCAGTTTTAGCTTTAGCCAGCACCATCTTCAGATTAGCCTTAACGTCGGTAGCCCTGCCCCCGGGTAAACAGTGTATGATCGCTGGATGATTCGCTTTAAGTCTAATACTGCGGGTAATGGAGTCGCCAATGACTAGAGTTTTCAATTTGTCTAATGGTGGGAAGCTTCGGCGTCTCAGACCCCGTAACGGGAGGAGTAGAGACCAGAGAAGAATCGGCCTCTGACTCCGACCCGCTGCTTAATGGGGAAAACCGGTTGAAAGTTTCTGTCGGCTGAATGAGCGACACCGGTTGAGCGTTCCTACAGCATTTCCTTCCAGAAACCGTGAGAAAGTTGTCCGGCTGCGGGGACTGTGCCAGGGGATTTACACTACTATCTGTACTTACTGGTGCCACAGACGCTATTTCATCCTTTCCTACACTGAAATTACCCTTGCCTAACGATTGCGTCTGAAGCTGGGCTTGCAGCACAGCTATCCTCGCCGTAAGCCGAGTACAGCGGCTGCAATTAGAAGTCATCATGTTAATGTTACTACTTAGCTTCGGCTGTTGGAGGTCCTGACGAATCGTGTCCAGATAAAGCGTCCGGAGTGAAAAAGTTGAGGAAAAAATAAATAAATATATGAACGGTAATTAAAAAGTGAAAACCGTAAAGTTGTCAGGTAGCAAAACAGGTTAGCAACAAAACGCACAGCAACTCGAAAACAAGCCTGCAAGTTGTGACCGGAAATGACCGGAAAATGTGACCCTATGCAGCCTACTTACATACTATATACACTATACTATATATACACTATACTATATACACACTATACTATATACACTATACTATATACACACTATACTATATACACTATACCATATATACACTATACCATATATATATATATATATATACTATATACACTATACTATATACACACTATACACACTACTATATACACACTATACTATTTATACACTATACTATATACACACTGTACACACTATACTATATACACTATACTATATACACACTATACTATATACACACTATACTATATACACTGTACCATATATACACTATACCATATATATATACTATATACACTATACTATATACACACTATACTATTTATACACTATACTATATATACACTATACTATATACACTATACTATATACAGTATATACATACTATACACACTATACTATGTATACTATATACACTATACTATATACACACTATACACACTACTATATACACACTATACTATATACACGCTACACAATACTATATACACTATACTATATATACACTATAGTATATACACACTATATACACTATACTATATACACTATACTATATACACACTATACTATACACTCTACTATATACACTATGCTATATACACTATACTATATACATACTATATACACTATACCATATACACACTATACTATATACACTATACTATATACACACTATACTATATACACACTATACTACATACACTATACTGTATACACTATACTATATACACACTATATACACTATACTATATACACTGTACTATATACACACTATACCCTCTATACTATATACACTATACCATATATACACTATACTATATACACGCTATACACACTATACTTTATACACACTATACTATACACACTATACTATATACACACTATACCATATATACACTATACTATATACACTATACCATATATATACTATATACACTATACTATATACACACTATACACACTACTATATACACACTATACTATTTATACACTATACTATATACACTATACTATATACACACTGTACACACTATACTATATACACTATACTATATACATACTATACACACTATACTATATACACTATACTATAAACACACTACTATATACACTCTACTATATACACACTATACTATATACACACTATACACTATACTATATACACACTATACACTATACTATATACATACTATATATGGCCTAGACCATATATATATATATATATATATATACTATATACACTATACTATATACACACTATACACACTACTATATACCCACTATACTACATACACTATACTGTATACACTATACTATATACACTATATACACTATACTATATACACTGTACTATATACACACTATACCCTCTATACTATATACACTATACTATATACACTATACCATATATACACTATACTATATACACGCTATACACACTATACTATATACACTATACTTTATACACACTATACTATATACACACTATACTATATACACACTATACTATATACACTACTATATACACTATACCATATATATATATATATATATACTATATACACTATACTATATACACACTATACACACTATACTATTTATACACAATACCATATATATATATACTATATACACTATACTATATACACACTATACACACTATACTATATACACACTATACTACATACACTATACTGTATACACTATACTATATACACACTATATACACTATACTATATACACTGTACTATATACACACTATACCCTCTATACTATATACACTATACCATATATACACTATACTATATACACGCTATACACACTATACTTTATACACACTATACTATGTACACACTATACTATATACACACTATACCATATATACACTATACTATATACACTATACCATATATATACTATATACACTATACTATATACACACTATACACACTATTATATACACACTATACTATTTATACACTATACTATATACACTATACTATATACACACTGTACACACTATACTATATACACTATACACACTATACTATATACACACAATACTATACACTCTATACTATATACACTATGCTATATACACTATACCATATATACACTATACTATATATACGCTATACTATAAACACACTACTATATACACTCTACTATATACACACTATACTATATACACAATATACACTATACTATATACACACTATACACTATACTATATACATACTATATATGGCCTAGACCATATATATATATACTATATACACTATACTATATACACACTACTATATACACACTATACTACATACACTATACTGTATACACTATACTATATACACTATACTATATACACTGTACTATATACACTGTACTATATACACACTATACCCTCTATACTATATACACTATACCATATATACACTATACTATATACACGCTATACACACTATACTATATACACTATACTTTATACACACTATACTATATACACACTATACTATATACACTATACTATATACACTATACCATATATATATATACTATATACACACTATACACACTATACTATTTATACACTATACTATATACACTATACTATATACATACTATACACACTATACTATATACACACTATACACTATACTATATACACACTATATACACTATACTATATATACACTATACTATATACACACTATACTATATACACTATACTATATACACACTATACTATATACACTATACCATATATACACTATACTATATACACTATACCATATATATATATATATACTATATACACTATACTATATACACACTATACACACTACTATATACACACTATACTATTTATACACTATACTATATACACACTGTACACACTATACTATATACACTATACTATATACACACTATACTATATACACTGTACCATATATACACTATACCATATATATATACTATATACACTATACTATATACACACTACTATTTATACACTATACTATAAACACACTACTATATACACTCTACTATATACACACTATACTATATACACACTATATACACTATACTATATACACACTATACTATATACACACTATATACACTATACTATATACATACTATATACACTATACTATATACACACAATACTATACACTCTATACTATATACACTATGCTATATACACTATACTATATACATACTATATACACTAGACTATATACACTATACCATACACACTATACTATATACACTATACTATATACACACTATACTACATACACTATACTGTATACACTATATACACTATACTATATACACTACTATATACACTGTACTATATACACACTATACCCTCTATACTATATACACTATACTATATACACTATACTATATACACTATACCATATATACACTATACTATATACACGCTATACACACTATACTATATACACTATACTTTATACACACTATACTATATACACACTATACTATATACACACTATACTATATACACTATACTATATACACACTACTATATACACACTATACTATTTATACACTATACTATTTATACACTATACTATATACACTATACTATATACACACTGTACACATTATACTATATACACTATACTATATACATACTATACACACTATACTACATACACTATACTATATACACACTACTATATACACACTATACTATATACACACTATACACTATATACACTATACTATATACACACTATACATACTATATATACACTATACTATATACACACTATACTATATACACACTATACTATATACACTATACCATATATATATATATACTATATACACTATACTATATACACACTATACACACTACTATATACACACTATACTATTTATACACTATACTATATACACACTATACTATATACACTATACTATATACATACTATATACACTATACTATATACACACTATACATACTATATACACACTATACACACTATACTATATACACACTATACTATATATACACTATACTATATACACTATACCATATATATATATATATATATATATATACTATATACACTATACTATATACACACTATACACACTACTATATACACACTATACTATTTATACACTATACTATATACACACTGTACACACTATACTATATACACTATACTATATACATACTATACACACTATACTATATACACTATATACACTACTATATACACACTATACTATATACACTATACACTATACTATATACACACTATACACTATATACACTATACTATATACACTATACTATATACCCACTATACATACTATATACACACTATACTATATACACACTATACTATCTATACTATATATACACTATACTATATATACACTATACCATATACACACTATACTATATACACTATACTATATACACTATACACACTATACAATATATACACACTATACTATATACACTATACTATATACACTATACACACTATACTATATATACACTATACTATATACACTATATACACACTACTATATACACTATACTATATATATACTATGCTATATACACACTATACTACATACACTATGTACATTAAACACAATATACGCTATCTACACTATACTTTATACACTATACTGTATACACTATACACATTATGTACACTATACACACTATTCTATACACACTATACTATATACCCTATACACACTATACCATAAATACACTATACTATATACACTATACACACTATACTATATACACTATACTATATACACACTATGCTATATACACTGTACACACTATACTATATACACACTATACCATATACACACTATACCATATACACACTATACCATATACACACTATACCATATACACACTATACTATATACACTATACTATATACACACTATGCTATATACACTATACTATATACACACTATACACACTACTATATACACTATACTATGTACACTATACTATACACACTGTACTATATACACTGCTATGTATACTATACTATATCCACTATACACACTATGCTATATACACTCTACTGTACACAATATGCTATGTACACTGTACACACTACACTACTCACGGAACACATTATATATCAAATAAAATGTATTTATAAAGCCCTTTTTGCATCAGTAGATGTCACAGAGCTGTACAGAAACCCAGCCTAAAACCCCAAACAGCAAGCAATGCAGATGGTTGCTAGGAAAAACTCCCTAGAAAGGCAGGAACCTGGAGAGGAACCAGGCTCTGAGGGGTGGCCAGTCCTCTTCTGGCTGTGCTGGGGGGAGAGGAACCAGGCTCTGAGGGGTGGCCAGTCCTCTTCTGGCTGTGCTGGGGGGAGAGGAACCAGGCTCTGAGGGGTGGCCAGTCCTCTTCTGGCTGTGCTGGGGGAGAGGAACCAGGCTCTGAGGTGTGGCCAGTCCTCTTCTGGCTGTGCTGGGGGGGAGAGGAACCAGGCTCTGAGGGGTGGCCAGTCCTCTTCTGGCTGTGCTGGGGGGAGAGGAACCAGGCTCTGAGGGGTGGCCAGTCCTCTTCTGGCTGTGCTGGGGGAGAGGAACCAGGCTCTGAGGGGTGGCCAGTCCTCTTCTGGCTGTGCTGGGGGGAGAGGAACCAGGCTCTGAGGGGTGGCCAGTCCTCTTCTGGCTGTGCTGGGGGGAGAGGAACCAGGCTCTGAGGGGTGGCCAGTCCTCTTCTGGCTGTGCTGGGGGGAGAGGAACCAGGCTCTGAGGGGTGGCCAGTCCTCTTCTGGCTGTGCTGGGGGGAGAGGAACCAGGCTCTGAGGTGTGGCCAGTCCTCTTCTGGCTGTGCTGGGGGGAGAGGAACCAGGCTCTGAGGGGTGGCCAGTCCTCTTCTGGCTGTGCTGGGGGGAGAGGAACCAGGCTCTGAGGTGTGGCCAGTCCTCTTCTGGCTGTGCTGGGGGGGAGAGGAACCAGGCTCTGAGGGGGGGCCAGTCCTCTTCTGGCTGTGCTGGGGGGAGAGGAACCAGGCTCTGAGGGGGGGCCAGTCCTCTTCTGGCTGTGCTGGGGGGAGAGGAACCAGGCTCTGAGGGGGGGCCAGTCCTCTTCTGGCTGTGCTGGGGGGAGAGGAACCAGGCTCTGAGGGGTGGCCAGTCCTCTTCTGGCTGTGCTGGGGGGAGAGGAACCAGGCTCTGAGGGGGGGCCAGTCCTCTTCTGGCTGTGCTGGGGGGAGAGGAACCAGGCTCTGAGGGGTGGCCAGTCCTCTTCTGGCTGTGCTGGGGGGAGAGGAACCAGGCTCTGAGGGGGGGCCAGTCCTCTTCTGGCTGTGCTGGGGGGAGAGGAACCAGGCTCTGAGGGGGGGCCAGTCCTCTTCTGGCTGTGCTGGGGGGAGAGGAACCAGGCTCTGAGGGGTGGCCAGTCCTCTTCTGGCTGTGCTGGGGGGAGAGGAACCAGGCTCTGAGGGGATTATAACAGTACATTGATCGTTCTCCAAAATGCTCAAACTTTCATAGATGACCAACAGAGTTAAATAATGATCTCAGTGGTTGTATGTACAGTGCATTCAGAAAGTATTCAGACCCCTTTTCCACATGGTTACGTAACAGTCTTATTCCAATATGGATTAAATAAATGTTCTTCCTCATCAATCTACACTCAATACCCCATAATGATGAAGCGAAAACAGGTTTTTAGAAATGTTAGCAAATATACTACTTATAAGTAATCAGACCCTGCTATGAGACTTGAAATTGAGCTCAGGTGCATCCTGTTTCCATTGATCATCCTTGAGATGTTTCTACAACTTGATTGGAGTCCACCTGTGGTAAATTCAATTGATTGGACATTATTTGGAAAGGCACACACCTGTCTATATAAGGTCCCACAGCTGACAGTGCATGTCAGAGCAAAAACCAAGCCATGAGGTCGAAGGAATTGTCTGTAGAGCTCAGAGACAGGATTGTGTCGAGGCACAGATCTGGGGAAGGGTACCAAAACATTCTGCAGCATTAAAGGTCCCCAAGAACATAGTGGCCTCCATCATTATTAAATGGAAGAATTTTGAAACAACTGTTTTAGACTGTACCACACAGCAGTATCCTGCAAGCTGTGCTGCAGTATCAACTTTTAAAGGAGGAACCAGTGTATTAGGCTGTACCACACAGCAGTATCCTGCAAGCTGTGCTGCAGTATCAACTCTTAAAGGAGGAACCAGTGTATTAGGCTGTACCACACAGCAGTATCCTGTATGCTGTGCTGCAGTATCAACTTTTAAAGGAGGAACCACTGTTTATCCAGTGTATACAGCCAGCAGCATACCACTGCTAGCTTAGCTCTGAAGCTGAGCAGGGTTGGTCCTGGTCGGTCCCTGGATGGGAGACAAGATTCTGCTGGAAGTGGTGTTGGAGGGCCAGTAGGAGGCACTCTTTCCTCTGTTCTAAAAAATATCCCAATGCCCCAGGGCACTGCCCTGTGTAGGGGGCCGTCTTTCTGATAGGATGTTAAACTGGTGTCCTGACTCTCTGCGGTCATTAAAGATCCCATGGCACTTATCGTAAGAGTAGGGGTGTTAACCCTGGTGTGACGGCTAAATTCCCAATCTGGCCCTCGATCACCTAATCATCCCCAGCTTATAATTGGCTCATTCATCCCTCCTCCTCTCCCCTGTAACTCTTCCCCAGGCCGTTGGTGTAATTAAAAACGTGTTCTCAATCAACTTAGCTGGTAAAATAAATAAATATCACAATGTTTTATGAGTCCATAATCACGATAGGATCAAGATTGACATCGTCCAACCTTATACACACACACACCTTATTCTCATAGTGTGCAGGGCCCCACGTTAGTTGGCTACACTTCTCAACTTCCATATGATTTGCAATAGCAACATTGTTTGGCTTGTAGTAAAGCGAAATACAAACTTGTGACCTCTCCTCCCCCTCTTCTAGCCCGTGTGACCGTCCCCGCGTGATAGAGTCCCTACGGGGGGTGGAGGTGGTGGATGTAGCTGCTGGAGGGGCCCACAGTGCCTGCATCACGGCCAGCGGAGAGCTCTACACCTGGGGCAAGGGACGCTACGGACGCCTGGGGCATGGAGATTCTGAGGACCAACTCAAACCCAAACTGGTAAGCCGTGGTTCTCCTCTCCTCTTCTCTCATCTTCTCTTCACTCAATTGTTCTTCTCTCCTCAACCTCGCTTCTCTTAACTTTTCTTCTCTCCTTCTAATCTCTCCACTCAACTTCTCTCACTCTCTAACTCACACACAAACACAAACACGTCCTGATGCTGAGTGTATATCTGTCTCTCTGTTGTGGGTCTCTCTCCAGGTGGATGCTCTGCAGGGCCACAGGGTGATAGATGTGGCGTGTGGTAGTGGTGACGCCCAGACTCTTTGTCTGACTGACGATGACATGGTCTGGTCCTGGGGCGATGGAGACTATGGCAAGCTTGGGCGGGGCGGCAGCGACGGCTGCAAGGTCCCCATGAAGGTACAGACCAGACCCGTCCACTAACACCGCAGGTGACCACGGCAGTCCAGGGGGGGGGATGGTAACCAGACCCCAGCAGTCTAGGGGGGGGGGGGGTGGTAACCAGACCCTGGCAGTCTGGGGGGGGGGTGGTAACCAGACCCCGGCAGGCTAGGGGGTGGGATGGTAACCAGACCCCGGCAGCTGGGGGGGGGGGGGGGGGGGGGGTGGTAACCACACCCCGGCAGCCTAGGGGGGGAGGGTGTAACCAGACCCCGGCAGGGGGGGTAACCAGACCCCGGCAGTCTAGGGGGGGGTGGTAACCAGACCCCGGCAGTCTAGGGGGGGGGGGGGGGGGTGGTAACCAGACCCCGGCAGTCTAGGGGGGGGGGGGGGTGGTAACCAGACCCCGGCAGTCTGGGGGGGGGGGGGGGGGGGTAACCAGGCCCCGACAGGCTAGGGGGTGGGGGGGGGATGGTAACCAGACCCCGGCAGTCTGGGGGGGGGGGGGGGTGGGTAACCAGGCCCCGGCAGTCTAGGGGGCGGGGGGGATGGTAACCAGACCCCGGCAGGCTAGGGGGGGGGGGTAACCAAACCCCGGCAGTCTAGGGGGGGATGGTAACCAGACCCCGGAAGTCTAGGGGGGGGATGGTAACCAGACCCCGGCAGTCTAGGGGGGGGGGGTAACCAGACCCCGGCAGTCTAGGGGGGGGATGGTAACCAGACCCCGGCAGTCTAGGGGGGGGATGGTAACCAGACCCCGGCAGTCTAGGGGGGGGATGGTAACCAGACCCCGGCAGTCTAGGGGGGGGGGGTAACCAGACCCCGGCAGTCTAGGGGGGGATGGTAACCAGACTCGTAACATAACTCATGCAAAGTGTAATAGTGACAAAGTAATAGTGAGAACGAAAAAACCACAGAAAACTAAATTACCGTCAAACACTCAGGGTTTATTTGATAAACACACAGTAAAGGGGGGCAGGAAGAGGGGCTGAGCTGGACCCAAGGAAAGAAACAAATATCCCAAAACACCCCTAAACTAGACTAGCCTACTATAATAACATGGTTAGTGTGATAATAGCATGGTTAGTGTGATAATAGCATGGTTAGTGTGATAATAGCATGGTTAGTGTGATAATAGCATGGTTAGTGTGATAATAACATGGTTAGTGTGATAATAGCGTTGTTAGTGTGATAATAGCATGGTTAGTGTGATAATAACATGGTTAGTGTGATAATAGCGTTGTTAGTGTGATAATAGCATGGTTAGTGTGATAATAGCGTGGTTAGTGTGATAATAGCGTGGTTAGTGTGATAATAGCATGGTTAGTGTGATAATAGCATGGTTAGTGTGATAATAGCATGGTTAGTGTGATAATAACATGGCTAGTGTGATAATCACATGGTACCACGACCATCACCGTTGTTTTGTTTCTCTTCACTTGGCCCTAATTACTCTTCTGTAATATGGTCTATCCCCTACAAACGTGTGCATAATATGGACGCAGACATAAAGTTTAAGAAAAAAAATAGTTATTTAAGGATATATTACCACAGTTGATATAGATCTGTTATTTACCAAAAACAGAAAGTATTGGTAGTTTTGCAACCCTCGTGCACTACGGAAGTAGTGCGCTATAGAGGGAATATGGTGCTGTTTGGAACGTACACACTGTCACCCCAACATGACTGGTCTAACAGCCTTACCCATACCGAGATGTGTGTTTTCCGTCTCATGTCTGAGTGTTACTGTTCTCCTCGCTTGTAGATTGATTCTCTGACTGGACTGGGAGTGGTGAAGGTTGACTGTGGCTCCCAGTTCTCTGTCTCTCTCACCAAGTCTGGAGCAGTTTACACCTGGTGAGTAAACTATACATCCTGACCACGGTCAACTGTTACACTGACTATACATCCTGACCACGGTCAACTGTTAGACTAACTATACATCCTGACCACGGTCAACTGTTACACTGACTATACATCCTGACCACGGTCAACTGTTACACTGACTATACATCCTGACCACGGTCAACTGTTACACTGACTATACATCCTGACCACGGTCAACTGTTACACTGACTATACATCCTGACCACGGTCAACTGTTACACTGACTATACATCCTGACCACGGTCAACTGTTACACTGACTATACATCCTGACCACGGTCAACTGTTAGACTGACTATACATCCTGACCACGGTCAACTGTTACACTGACTATACATCCTGACCACGGTCAACTGTTAGACTGACTATACATCCTGACCACGGTCAACTGTTACACTGACTATACATCCTGACCACGGTCAACTGTTACACTGACTATACATCCTGACCACGGTCAACTGTTAGACTGACTATACATCCTGACCACGGTCAACTGTTACACTGACTATACATCCTGACCACGGTCAACTGTTAGACTGACTATACATCCTGACCACGGTCAACTGTTACACTGACTATACATCCTGACCACGGTCAACTGTTACACTGACTATACATCCTGACCACGGTCAACTGTTACACTGACTATACATCCTGACCACGGTCAACTGTTACACTGACTATACATCCTGACCACGGTCAACTGTTAGACTGACTATACATCCTGACCACGGTCAACTGTTACACTGACTATACATCCTGACCACGGTCAACTGTTAGACTGACTATACATCCTGACCACGGTCAACTGTTACACTGACTATACATCCTGACCACGGTCAACTGTTACACTGACTATACATCCTGACCACGGTCAACTGTTAGACTGACTATACATCCTGACCACGGTCAACTGTTACACTGACTATACATCCTGACCACGGTCAACTGTTAGACTGACTATACATCCTGACCACGGTCAACTGTTACACTGACTATACATCCTGACCACGGTCAACTGTTACACTGACTATACATCCTGACCACGGTCAACTGTTAGACTGACTATACATCCTGACCACGGTTTAACTGTTACACTGACTATACATCCTGACCACGGTCAACTGTTAGACTAACTATACATCCTGACCACGGTCAACTGTTACACTGACTATACCTCAGGGCAGACTGTGATATCACCATGGTGAACTGGTAGACTGACCTCAGGGCAGACGTGATATGGCATTTACATGTGTTAGCATTACATCATTTAGCAGACGCTCATATCCAGAGCAATTTACAGGATTAATTAGGGTTAAGTACCGGGGTAACGGTGACAACCACCTGTATAAATTGATGTGTGTTTTCAGGGGTAAAGGTGACTACCACCGGCTAGGTCACGGTTCTGATGACCATGTACGGCGACCCAGACAGGTCCAGGGCCTGCAGGGGAAGAAGGTCATTGCCATAGCAACGGGGTCACTCCACTGTGTCTGCTGCACTGAGGATGGTAGGGAATGACTGATTTTATTTGTTTTCTGTCTGTTTTGAAATGGTGTTCCTGACCAGTTTGGTTACACTATCAAGATGTATTTAAGTCCTAATTACACCTCCCTACCACCTGTCTACTACCACCACCACCTGTCTACTACCACCACCACCTGTCTACTACTACCACCACCACCTGTCTACTACTACCACCACCACCTGTCTACTACTACCACCACCACCTGTCTAACTACCACCCACCGGACCTGTCTACTACCACCACCACCTGTCTACTACTACCACCACCACCTGTCTACTACCACCACCACCTGTCTACTACCACCACCACCTGTCTACTACCACCACCACCTGTCTACTACTACCACCACCACCTGTCTACTACCACCACCACCTGTCTACTACCACCACCACCTGTCTACTACCACCACCACCTGTCTACTACTACCACCACCACCTGTCTACTACCACCACCACCTGTCTACTACTACCACCACCACCTGTCTACTACCACCACCACCTGTCTACTACCACCACCACCTGTCTACTACTACCACCACCACCTGTCTACTACCACCACCACCTGTCTACTACCACCACCACCTGTCTACTACCACCACCACCTGTCTACTACCACCACCACCTGTCTACTACCACCACCACCTGTCTACTACCACCACCACCACCTGTCTACTACTACCACCACCACCTGTCTACTACTACCACCACCACCTGTCTACTACTACCACCACCACCTGTCTACTACCACCACCACCTGTCTACTACTACCACCACCACCTGTCTACTACCACCACCACCTGTCTACTACCACCACCACCTGTCTACTACCACCACCACCTGTCTACTACCACCACCACCTGTCTACTACCACCACCACCTGTCTACTACCACCACCACCTGTCTACTACCACCACCACCTGTCTACTACTACCACCACCACCTGTCTACTACTACCACCACCACCTGTCTACTACTACCACCACCACCTGTCTACTACTACTACCACCACCTGTCTACTACCACCACCACTGTCTACTACCACCACCACCTGTCTACTACTACCACCACCACCTGTCTACTACCACCACCACCTGTCTACTACTACCACCACCACCTGTCTACTACCACCACCACCTGTCTACTACTACCACCACCTGTCTACTACTACCACCACCACCTGTCTACTACCACCACCACCTGTCTACTACCACCACCACCTGTCTACTACCACCACCACCTGTCTACTACCACCACCACCTGTCTACTACCACCACCACCTGTCTACTACCACCACCACCTGTCTACTACCACCACCACCTGTCTACTACCACCACCACCTGTCTACTACCACCACCACCTGTCTACTACCACCACCACCTGTCTACTACCACCACCACCTGTCTACTACTACCACCACCACCTGTCTACTACCACCACCACCTGTCTACTACTACCACCACCACCTGTCTACTACCACCACCACCTGTCTACTACCACCACCACCTGTCTACTACCACCACCACCTGTCTACTACCACCACCACCTGTCTACTACCACCACCACCTGTCTACTACTACCACCACCACCTGTCTACTACTACCACCACCACCTGTCTACTACTACCACCACCACCTGTCTACTACCACCACCACCTGTCTACTACCACCACCACCTGTCTACTACTACCACCACCACCTGTCTACTACCACCACCACCTGTCTACTACTACCACCACCACCTGTCTACTACCACCACCACCTGTCTACTACTACCACCACCTGTCTACTACTACCACCACCACCTGTCTACTACCACCACCACCTGTCTACTACCACCACCACCTGTCTACTACCACCACCACCTGTCTACTACCACCACCACCTGTCTACTACCACCACCACCTGTCTACTACCACCACCACCTGTCTACTACCACCACCACCTGTCTACTACCACCACCACCTGTCTACTACCACCACCACCTGTCTACTACCACCACCACCTGTCTACTACCACCACCACCTGTCTACTACCACCACCACCTGTCTACTACTACCACCACCACCTGTCTACTACCACCACCACCTGTCTACTACCACCACCACCTGTCTACTACCACCACCACCTGTCTACTACCACCACCACCTGTCTACTACCACCACCACCTGTCTACTACCACCACCACCTGTCTACTACCACCACCACCTGTCTACTACCACCACCACCTGTCTACTACTACCACCACCACCTGTCTACTACTACCACCACCACCTGTCTACTACTACCACCACCCTGTCTACTACTACCACCACCTGTCTACTACTACCACCACCACCTGTCTACTACCACCACCACCTGTCTACTACACCACACCACCTGTCTACTACCACCACCACCTGTCTACTACTACCACCACCACCTGTCTACTACCACCACCACCTGTCTACTACTGTCTACTACTACCACCACCTGTCTACTACCACCACCACCTGTCTACTACTACCACCACCTGTCTACTGTCTACTACTACCACCACCACCTGTCTACTACTACACACCACCTGTCTACTACCACCACCACCTGTCTACTACTACCACCACCACCTGTACTACTACCACCACCACCTGTCTACTACCACCACCACCACCTACTACTACCACCACCACCTGTCTACTACCACCACCACCTGTCTACTACCACCACCACCTGTCTACTACTACCACCACCACCTGTACTACTACTACTACCACCACCTGTCTACTACCACCACCACTACTACTACCACCACCACCACCTGTCTACTACCACCACCACCTGTCTACTACCACCACCACCTGTCTACTACTACCACCACCACCTGTCTACTACTACCACCACCACCTGTCTACTACTACCACCACCACCTGTCTACTACCACCACCACCTGTCTACTACTACCACCACCACCTGTCTACTACCACCACCACCTGTCTACTACTACCACCACCTGTCTACTACCACCACCACCTGTCTACTACCACCACCACCTGTCTACTACCACCACCACCTGTCTACTACCACCACCACCTGTCTACTACTACTACCACCTGTCTACTACTACCACCACCACCTGTCTACTACTACCACCACCTGTCTACTACCACCACCACCTGTCTACTACCACCACCACGTGTCTACTACCACCACCATCTGTACTACCACCACGTGTCTACTACCACCACCATCTGTACTACCACCACCACCTGTACTACCACCACCACCTGTCTACTACTACTACCACCTGTCTACTACCACCACCACATGTCTACTACCACCACCACTACCACCACCACCTGTCTACTACCACCACTACACCTGTCTACTACTACTACTACCACCTGTCTACTACTACTACCCTGTCTACTACACCACCTGTCTACTACTGTCTACTACACCACCACCTGTCTACTACTACCACCACCTGTCTACTACTACTACCACCTGTCTACTACTACTACCACCACCACCTGTCTACTACTACCACCACCACCTGTCTACTACTACACCACCACCTGTCTACTACTACCACCACCCTGTCTACTACTACCACCACCTGTCTACTACTACTACCACCTGTCTACTACTACTGTCTACTACACCTGTCTACTACTACACCTGTCTACTACTACCACCACCTGTCTACTACCACCACCACCTGTCTACTACCACCACCACCTGTCTACTACTACTACTACCACCTGTCTACTACTACCACCTGTCTACTACTACTACTACCACCTGTCTACTACTACTACTACCACCTGTCTACTACTACTACTACTACTACCACCTGTCTACTACTACTACTACCACCTATCTACTACTACTACTACTACTACTACTACTACCACCTGTCTACTACTACTACTACCACCTGTCTACTACTACTACTACCACCTGTCTACTACTACTACTACCACCTATCTACTACTACTACTACCACCTATCTACTACTACTACTACCACCTGTCTACTACTACTACTACTACTACCACCTGTCTACTACTACTACTACTACTACCACCTGTCTACTACTACTACTACTACTACTACCACCTGTCTACTACTACTACTACCACCTGTCTACTACTACTACTACTACTACTACCACCTGTCTACTACTACTACTACCACATATCTACTACTACTACTACTACTACTACCACCTATCTACTACTACTACTACCACATATCTACTACTACTACCACCTGTCTACTACTACTACTACCACCTGTCTACTACTACTACTACCACCTATCTACTACTACTACTACTACTACTACCACCTGTCTACTACTACTACTACCACCTATCTACTACTACTACTACTACTACTACTACTACTACCACATGTCTACTACTACTACTACCACCTGTCTACTACTACTACTACTACTACTACTACTACTACTACTACTACCACCTGTCTACTACTACTACTACCACCTATCTACTACTACTACTACTACTACTACTACTACTACCACCTGTCTACTACTACTACTACCACCTATCTACTACTACTACTACTACTACTACTACTACCACCTGTCTACTACTACTACTACTACTACCACCTGTCTACTACTACTACTACCACCTGTCTACTACTACTACTACTACTACTACTACTACTACTACCACCTGTCTACTACTACTACTACCACCTATCTACTACTACTACTACTACTACCACCTGTCTACTACTACTACTACCACCTGTCTACTACTTCTGCTACCACCTGTCTACTACTACTACTACCACATGTCTACTACTACTACTACCACCTGTACTACTACTACTACCACCTGTACTACTACTACTACCACCTGTACTACTACTACTACCACCTGTCTACTACTACTACTACCACATGTCTACTACTACTACTACCACCTGTCTACTACTACTACCACCTGTCTACTACTACTACCACCTGTCTACTACTACTACCACCTGTCTACTACTACTACTACCACCTGTCTACTACTACTACCACATGTCTACTACTACTACTACCACCTGTCTACTACTACTACCACCTGTCTACTACTACTACCACATGTCTACTACTACTACTACCACCTGTCTACTACTACTACCACCTGTCTACTACTACTACCACATGTCTACTACTACTACCACATGTCTACTACTACTACCACATGTCTACTACTACTACCACCTGTCTACTACTACTACCACCTGTCTACTACTACTACTACTACTACCACCTGTCTACTACTACTACTACTACCACCTGACTACTACTACTACTACTACTACTACCACCTGTCTACTACTACTACCACATGTCTACTACTACTACTACTACCACCTGTCTACTACTACTACCACCTGTCTACTACTACTACTACTACTACCACCTGCCTACTACTACCACCTGTCTACTACTACTACTACTACCACCTGACTACTACTACTACTACTACCACCTGTCTACTACTACTACCACCTGTCTACTACTACTACTACTACCACCTGTCTACTACTACTACCACCTGTCTACTACTACTACTACTACTACCACCTGCCTACTACTACCACCTGTCTACTACTACTACTACTACCACCACCTGTCTACTACTACTACTACTACTACCACCACCTGTCTACTACTACTACTACCACCACCTGTCTACTACTACTACCACATGTCTACTACTACTACTACCACATGTCTACTACTACTACTACTACCACCTGTCTACTACTACTACTACTACCACCTGTCTACTACTACTACTACTACCACCTGTCTACTACTACTACTACTACCACCTGTCTACTACTACTACTACTACTACTACTACCACCTGTCTACTACTACTACTACCACATATCTACTACTACTACTACTACTACTACTACTACTACTACTACTACTACTACCACCTGTCTACTACTACTACTACCACCTATCTACTACTACTACTACTACTACTACTACTACTACTACCACCTGTCTACTACTACTACTACCACCTGTCTACTACTACTACTACTACTACTACTACTACTACTACTACCACCTGTCTACTACTACTACTACCACCTATCTACTACTACTACTACTACTACTACCACCTGTCTACTACTACTACTACCACCTGTCTACTACTACTACTACCACCTGTCTACTACTTCTGCTACCACCTGTCTACTACTACTACTACCACATGTCTACTACTACTACTACCACCTGTACTACTACTACTACCACCTGTACTACTACTACTACCACCTGTACTACTACTACTACCACCTGTCTACTACTACTACTACCACATGTCTACTACTACTACTACCACCTGTCTACTACTACTACCACCTGTCTACTACTACTACCACCTGTCTACTACTACTACCACCTGTCTACTACTACTACCACCTGTCTACTACTACTACCACATGTCTACTACTACTACTACCACCTGTCTACTACTACTACCACCTGTCTACTACTACTACCACCTGTCTACTACTACTACCACATGTCTACTACTACTACCACATGTCTACTACTACTACCACCTGTCTACTACTACTACCACCTGTCTACTACTACTACTACTACTACTACCACCTGTCTACTACTACTACTACTACCACCTGACTACTACTACTACTACTACTACTACCACCTGTCTACTACTACTACCACATGTCTACTACTACTACTACTACCACCTGTCTACTACTACTACCACCTGTCTACTACTACTACTACTACTACCACCTGCCTACTACTACCACCTGTCTACTACTACTACTACTACTACCACCTGACTACTACTACTACTACTACCACCTGTCTACTACTACTACCACCTGTCTACTACTACTACTACTACCACCTGTCTACTACTACTACCACCTGTCTTCTACTACTACTACTACTACTACCACCTGCCTACTACTACCACCTGTCTACTACTACTACTACTACTACCACCACCTGTCTACTACTACTACTACTACTACCACCACCTGTCTACTACTACTACTACCACCACATGTCTACTACTACTACCACATGTCTACTACTACTACTACCACATGTCTACTACTACTACTACTACCACATGTCTACTACTACTACTACTACCACCTGTCTACTACTACTACTACTACCACCTGTCTACTACTACTACTACCACCTGTCTACTACTACTACTACCACCTGTCTACTACTACTGCTACCACCTGTCTACTACTACTACTACTTATACCACCTGTCTACTACTACTACTACCACCTGTCTACTACTACCACCACCTGTCTACTACTGTATTACTACTATTACAGTGTGTCTGTGCCATGGTATCTGTAGCTGTGTTTGTGTCCGTCTCAGGAGAAGTGTACACGTGGGGTGATAATGACGAGGGCCAGCTGGGAGACGGGACCACTAACGCCATCCAGAGGCCTCGTCTTGTCGCTGCGTTGCAGGGGAAGAAGATCAACAGGGTGGCCTGTGGCTCTGCCCACACACTGGCCTGGTCCACCTCCAAACCTTCCAATGGAGGGGAAACTTCCTGGTCAGGTAACTACTGGACGTTATAACTACCTGGTCAGGTGACTACTGGACGTTATAACTACCTGGTCAGGTGACTACTGGACGTTATAACTACCTGGTCAGGTGACTACTGGACGTTATAACTACCTGGTCAGGTAACTACTGGACGTTATAACTACCTGGTCAGGTAACTACTGGACGTTATAACTACCTGGTCAGGTGACTACTGGACGTTATAACTACCTGGTCAGGTGACTACTGGACGTTATAACTACCTGGTCAGGTAACTACTGGACGTTATAACTACCTGGTCAGGTAACTACTGGACGTTATAACTACCTGGTCAGGTAACTACTGGACGTTATAACTACCTGGTCAGGTGACTACTGGACGTTATAACTACCTGGTCAGGTGACTACTGGACGTTATAACTACCTGGTCAGGTGACTACTGGACGTTATAACTACCTGGTCAGGTGACTACTGGACGTTATAACTACCTGGTCAGGTGACTACTGGACGTTATAACTACCTGGTCAGGTGACTACTGGATGTTATAACTACCTGGTCAGGTGACTACTGGACGTTATAACTACCTGGTCAGGTGACTACTGGACGTTATAACTACCTGGTCAGGTGACTACTGGACGTTATAACTACCTGGTCAGGTAACTACTGGACGTTATAACTACCTGGTCAGGTAACTACTGGACGTTATAACTACCTGGTCAGGTGACTACTGGACGTTATAACTACCTGGTCAGGTGACTACTGGACGTTATAACTACCTGGTCAGGTGACTACTGGACGTATAACTACCTGGTCAGGTGACTACTGGACGTTATAACTACCTGGTCAGGTGACTACTGGACGTTATAACTACCTGGTCAGGTAACTATTGGACGTTATAACTACCTGGTCAGGTGACTACTGGACGTTATAACTACCTGGTCAGGTAACTACTGGACGTTATAACTACCTGGTCAGGTGACTACTGGAACGTTATAACTACCTGGTCAGGTGACTACTGGACGTTTATAACTACCTGGTCAGGTGACTACTGGACGTTATAACTTCCTGGTGCAGGTAACTACTGGACGTTATAACTACCTGTCAGGTAACTACTGGCGTAAACCTGTCAGGTAACTACTGGACGTTATAACTACCTGGTCAGGTGACTACTGGGACGTTATAACTACCTGGTCAGGTGACTACTGGACGTTATAACTTACCTGGTCAGGTGACTACTGGACGTTATAACTACCTGGTCAGGTAACTACTGGACGTTATAACTACCTGGTCAGGTAACTACTGGACGTTATAACTACCTGGTCAGGTAACTACTGGACGTTATAACTACCTGGTCAGGTAACTACTGGAGCGTTATAACTACCTGGTCCAGGTAACTACTGGACGTTATAACTACCTGGTCAGGTGACTACTGGACGTTATACTACCTGGTCAGGTGACTACTGGACGTTATAACGTACCTGGTCAGGTGACTACTGGACGTTATAACTACCTGGTCAGGTGACTACTGGATGTTATAACTACCTGGTCAGGTGACTACTGGATGTTATAACTACCTGGTCAGGTGACTACTGGACGTTATAACTACCTGGTCAGGTGACTACTGGACGTTATAACTACCTGGTCAGGTGACTACTGGACGTTATAATGTGGGGATCTCTAATCTGTTGTAACCTGGGTGGTGTGACGTGCGTTAACACGTGTAACGTGGGTGGTGTAACATGTGTTGTTAACGCGTGTAACGTGGGTGGCGTAACGTTTGTAACCATTGTAACGCGGGTGGTGTAACTTGTGGTGTTAACGCATGTAGCGTGGGTGGTGTAACGTGTGTTAACGCGTGTAGCGTGGGTTGCTAATGCGTGTAACGTGGGTGGTGTAACGCGTGTTAACGTGTGTAACGTGGGTGGTGTGACGTGAGTTGTTAACGCGTGTAACGTGTGTTGTTAGCGCCCGTACCGTGGGTGGTTTAACGTGTGTTGTTAACGGGTGTAACGTGGGTGGTGTAACGTGTGTTAGTGCGTGTACCGTGGGTGATGTAACGTGTGTTGTTAACGCGTGTCCTCTCTCTCCCAGGTGCCCATGGAATACAACCACCTCCAGGAGATTCCCATCATGTCTCTGAGGAACAGACTGCTACTGCTGCACCACATATCGGAGCTCTTCTGTCCCTGTATCCCCATGTTTGATCTGGAGGGCCGGCTGGGGCAGACCGCACACGGACCTGCCCTAGGGTTTAACACACTACGTGGCATACTCATCTCACAGGGCAAGGTGGGGACATTTAGAACAGACACACAGAGATGGGCTGTATTAGGTAGTTTACTAGGATCCCCAGTAGCTGTATGTGGTATTAGGTAGTTTACTAGGATCCCAGTAGCTGTACGAGGTAGTTTACTAGGATCCCCAGTAGCTGTATTAGGTAGTTTACTAGGATCCCCAGTAGCAGTATGTGGTATTAGGTAGTTTATTAAGGATCCCCAGTAGCTGTATTAGGTAGTTTATTAGGATCCCCAGTAGCTGTATGTGGTATTAGGTAGTTTACTAGGATCCCCAGTAGCTGTATGAGGTAGTTTACTAGGATCCCCAGTAGCTGTATGTGGTAGTTTACTAGGATCCCCAGTAGCTGTATGAGGTAGTTTATTAGGATCCCCAGTAGCTGTATTAGGTAGTTTACTAGGATCCCCAGTAGCTGTGTGAGGTATTAGGTAGTTTACTAGGATCCCCAGTAGCTGTACGAGGTAGTTTACTAGGATCTCCCAGTAGCTGTACGAGGTAGTTTACTAGGATCCCCAGTAGCTGTATGAGGTAGTTTACTAGGATCCCCAGTAGCTGTATTAGGTAGTTTACTAGGATCCCCAGTAGCTGTATGTGGTAGTTTACTAAGGATCCCAGTAGCTGTGTTAGGTAGTTTATTAGGAATCCCCAGTAGCTGTGTTAGGTAGTTTACTAGGATCCCCAGTAGCTGTATGTGGTAGTTTACTAGGATCCCCAGTAGCAGTATGTGGTATTAGGTAGTTTACTAGGATCCCCAGTAGCTGTATGAGGTAGTTTACTAGGATCCCCAGTAGCTGTATGTGGTAGTTTACTAGGATCCCCAGTAGCTGTGTTAGGTAGTTTATTAGGATCCCCAGTAGCTGTATTAGGTAGTTTACCAGGATCCCCAGTAGCTGTGTTAGGTAGTTTATTAGGATCCCCAGTAGCTGTATGTGGTATTAGGTAGTTTACTAGGATCCCCAGTAGCTGTATGAGGTAGTTTACTAGGATCCCCAGTAGCTGTATGTGGTAGTTTACTAGGATCCCCAGTAGCTGTATGAGGTAGTTTATTAGGATCCCCAGTAGCTGTATGAGGTAGTTTACTAGGATCCCCAGTAGCTGTATGAGGTAGTTTATTAGGATCCCCAGTAGCTGTATTAGGTAGTTTACTAGGATCCCCAGTAGCTGTGTGAGGTATTAGGTAGTTTACTAGGATCCCCAGTAGCTGTACGAGGTAGTTTACTAGGATCCCCAGTAGCTGTACGAGGTAGTTTACTAGGATCCCCAGTAGCTGTATGAGGTAGTTTACTAGGATCCCCAGTAGCTGTATTAGGTAGTTTACTAGGATCCCAGTAGCTGTATGTGGTAGTTTACTAGGATCCCCAGTAGCTGTGTTAGGTAGTTTATTAGGATCCCCAGTAGCTGTGTTAGGTAGTTTACTAGGATCCCCAGTAGCTGTATGTGGTAGTTTACTAGGATCCCCAGTAGCAGTATGTGGTATTAGGTAGTTTACTAGGATCCCCAGTAGCTGTATGAGGTAGTTTACTAGGATCCCCAGTAGCTGTATGTGGTAGTTTACTAGGATCCCCAGTAGCTGTGTTAGGTAGTTTATTAGGATCCCCAGTAGCTGTATTAGGTAGTTACCAGGATCCCCAGTAGCTGTGTTAGGTAGTTTACTAGGATCCCCAGTAGCTGTATGTGGTATTAGGTAGTTTACTAGGATCCCCAGTAGCTGTATGAGGTAGTTTACTAGGATCCCCAGTAGCTGTATGAGGTAGTTTACTAGGATCCCCAGTAGCTGTATGAGGTAGTTTACTAGGATCCCCAGTAGCTGTGCTGTATGAGGTAGTTTACTAGGATCCCCAGTAGCTGTATGAGGTAGTTTACTAGGATCCCAGTAGCTGTATGAGGTAGTTTACTAGGATCCCCAGTAGCTGTATGAGGTAGTTTACTAGGATCCCCAGTATCTGTATGAGGTAGTTTACTAGGATCCCCTGTAGCTTTATTAGGTCCTGAGCACAGTGTTGTTTCTCTCCTCAGGAAGCAGCGTTCCGGAAGGTAGTCCCAGGCCACCATGGTGAGAGACAGACAGCATGGACCTGTAGTGGAACTCAACAGGATAACAGGTAGGAATCGGACTATTTGGAAAACCTACTCAGATTAACACTAGCAAACAGCAGGCTTTCAGAGATTCCTCCCTAAATGCTCTCTGTCTCTCTGTCTCTCTCTCTGTCTCTGTCTCTCTCTCTCTGTCTCTCTCTCTCCTCTCTCTCTCTCTCTCTCTCGTCTGGTTTCAGTGTTGTAAGCAGATATCTGTGTGATGTGTGAACCATGCATGTCAGTCGATGTTGGGTTCCTCGTCTGTTCCAAATAGCACCCTATTCCGTTTGTAAAACACTACTATAGGGCCCATAAGGTTCGGGTAAAAAGTAGTGCACTACATAGGGAATAGGGTGCTATTTGGAATGCACCCCTGGTATAGCCATTCCCCCTCCCAGAGCCTCGGTCCAGGCCACTGGGCCGCCACTGACCCCCTGCTGGGTTGGCTGGATGCCTGGTGGAGGGAGCTGT
Source organism: Oncorhynchus kisutch (assembly GCF_002021735.2). Taxonomy (NCBI): domain Eukaryota; kingdom Metazoa; phylum Chordata; class Actinopteri; order Salmoniformes; family Salmonidae; genus Oncorhynchus; species Oncorhynchus kisutch. The sequence continues at coordinate 923,260 of NC_034186.2, forward strand.
CACCTTGAACATATCACACCCATCACTCCTGCAGACTCTGTACCGCACTGAGCGGAAGAGCCTGGAGAGATAACCATCTTTCTCTTCCTCCTCCTCTTCTCCTCCTCCCCCTCCAGGTCAAGCGGTCTCGTAGTAAAGGAGGTTTGGCAGGTCCAGACGGGACCAAGTCAGTGTTTGGTCAGATGTGTGCCAAGATGAGCTCCTTCAGCCCAGACAGCCTGCTGCTGCCTCACCGCGTCTGGAAGGTCAAGTTTGTGGGTAGGTTGTTAGGTTCCTCCTCAGTAGGTTGTTAGGTTCCTCCTCAGTAGGTTGTTAGGTTCCTCCTCAGTAGGTTGTTAGGTTCCTCCTCAGTAGGTTGTTAGGTTCCTCCTCAGTAGGTTGTTAGGTTCCTCCTCAGTAGGTGTTAGGTTCCTCCTCAGTAGGTTGTTAGGTTCCTCCTCGGTAGGTTGTTAGGTTCCTCCTCGGTAGGTTGTTAGGTTCATCCTCGGTAGGTTGTTAGGTTCATCCTCATGAGAGCGTGACACACATTCCTTTCTATGTACTGTTGGAGTAGACGACTGTTGGAGTCTACTTTCGTAACTGGAGGGTGTGTGTTGCTTCTCACCACTCTGACTTATCTGAGCATTAGGATTGGGAAATATGCTTGTGGTAGGTGTTAGGAATGGGGTTAGGGTTAGGAATGTGGTTAGGCGTTAGGAATGGGGTTAGGGGTTAGGAATGGGGTTAGGGGTTAGGAATGGGGTTAGGGGTTAGGAATGTGGTTAGGGGTTTAGGAATGGGGTTAGGCGTTAGGAATGGGGTTAGGGTTAGGAATGGGGTTAGGGGTTAGGAATGGGGTTAGGGGTTAGGAGGGGTTAGGCGTTAGGAATGGGTTTAGGCGTTAGGAATGTGGTTAGGCGTTAGGAATGGGGTTAGGCGTTAGGAATGGGGTTAGGCGTTAGGAATGGGGTTAGGCGTTAGGAATGGGGTTAGGCGTTAGGAATGGGGTTAGGCGTTAGTAATGGGGTTAGGCGTTAGGAATGTGGTTAGGGGTTAGGAATGTGGTTAGGCGTTAGGAATGTGGTTAGGCGTTAGGCTTGACTGTGCTATCATATCATATATAGGTGTTAGGAATGGGGTTAGGCGTTAGGAATGGGGTTAGGCGTTAGGAATGGGGTTAGGCGTTAGGAATGGGTTAGGCGTTAGGAATGGGGTTAGGCGTTAGGAATGGGGTTAGGGGTTAGGATTGTGGTTAGGCGTTAGGAATGTGGTTAGGCGTTAGGAATGTGGTTAGGCGTTAGGAATGTGGTTAGGCGTTAGGATTGACTGTGCTATCATATATAGGTGTTAGGAATGTGGTTAGGCGTTAGGAATGTGGTTAGGGGTTAGGAATGTGGTTAGGGGTTAGGAATGTGGTTAGGGGTTAGGAATGTGGTTAGGCGTTAGGAATGTGGTTAGGCGTTAGGAATGTGGTTAGGCGTTAGGATTGACTGTGCTATCATATCATATATAGGTGTTAGGAATGTGGTTAGGGGTTAGGAATGTGGTTAGGGGTTAGGAATGTGGTTAGGGGTTAGGAATGTGGTTAGGGGTTAGGCATGTGGTTAGGGGTTAGGCATGTGGTTAGGGGTTAGGCATGTGGTTAGGGGTTAGGCATGTGGTTAGGGGTTAGGCATGTGGTTAGGGGTTAGGAATGTGGTTAGGGGTTAGGAATGTGGTTAGGGGTTAGGAATGTGGTTAGGGGTTAGGAATGTGGTTAGGGGTTAGGAATGGGGTTCGGGGTTAGGAATGGGGTTAGGGGTTAGGAATGGGGTTAGGGGTTAGGAATGTGGTTAGGGGTTAGGAATGGGGTTCGGGGTTAGGAATGGGGTTAGGGGTTAGGCATGGGGTTAGGGGTTAGGAATGTGGTTAGGGGTTAGGAATGTGGTTAGGGGTTAGGCATGGGGTTAGGGGTTAGGAATGTGTTAGGGGTTAGGCATGGGGTTAGGGGTTAGGAATGTGGTTAGGGGTTAGGAATGTGGTTAGGGGTTAGGCATGTGGTTAGGGGTTAGGCATGGGGTTAGGGGTTAGGAATGTGGTTAGGGGTTAGGAATGTGGTTAGGGGTTAGGAATGTGGTTAGGGGTTAGGAATGTGGTTAGGGGTTAGGAATGTGGTTAGGGGTTAGGAATGTGGTTAGGGGTTAGGAAATGGGGTTAGGGGTTAGGAATGGGGTTCGGGTAGGAATGGGGTTAGGGGTTAGGAATGGGGTTCGGGGTTAGGAATGGGGTTAGGGGTTAGAATGGGGTTCGGGGTTAGGAATTGGGGTTAGGCGTTAGGAATGGGGTTAGGGGTTAGGCATGGGGTTAGGCGTTAGGAATGGGGTTAGGGGTTAGGCATGGGGTTAGGGGTTAGGCATGGGGTTTGGGGTTAGGGGTTAGGAATGGGGTTAGGGGTTAGGAATGGGGTTCGGGGTTAGGAATGGGGTTAGGGGTTAGGAATGGGGTTAGGGGTTAGGAATGGGGTTAGGGGTTAGGAATGGGGTTAGGCGTTAGGAATGGGGTTAGGGGTTAGGAATGGGGTTAGGGGTTAGGAATGGGGTTAGGGGTTAGGAATGGGGTTAGGGGTTAGGAATGGGGTTAGGGGTTAGGAATGGGGTTAGGGGTTAGGAATGGGGTTAGGGATTAGGAATGGGGTTAGGGGTTAGGAATGGGGTTAGGGGTTAGGAATGGGGTTAGGGGTTAGGAATGGGGTTAGGGGTTAGGAATGGGGTTAGGAATGGGGTTAGGGGTTAGGAATGTGGTTAGGGGTTAGGGGTTAGGAATGGGGTTAGGGGTTAGGAATGACTGCTATCAGATATAGGACAGACACTGAAGAACTTCCTTTAGATTTGTGTTTAGATTTTGTTCTGTTATTCAATGTGTTTCTAATAGCAGTAAGGACTATCTGTTATTCAATGTGTTTCTAATAGCAGTAAGGACTATCTGTTATTCAATGTGTTTCTAATAGCAGTAAGGACTATCTGTTATTCAATGTGTTTCTAATAGCAGTAAGGACTATCTGTTATTCAATGTGTTTCTATGGGCTAATAGCAGTAAGGACTATCTGTTATTCAATGTGTTTCTATGGGCTAATAGCAGTAAGGACTATCTGTTATTCAATGTGTTTCTAATAGCAGTAAGGACTATCTGTTATTCAATGTGTTTCTATGGGCTAATAGCAGTAAGGACTATCTGTTATTCAATGTGTTTCTAATAGCAGTAAGGACTATCTGTTATTCAATGTGTTTCTATGGGCTAATAGCAGTAAGGACTATCTGTTATTCAATGTGTTTTCTATGGGCTAATAGCAGTAAGGACTATCTGTTATTCAATGTGTTGCTATGGGCTAATAGCAGTAAGGACTATCTGTTATTCAATGTGTTTCTATGGGCTAATAGCAGTAAGGACTATCTGTTATTCAATGTGTTTCTATGGGCTAATAGCAGTAAGGACTATCTGTTATTCAATGTGTTTCTATGGGCTAATAGCAGTAAGGACTATCTGTTATTCAATGTGTTTCTATGGGCTAATAGCAGTAAGGACTATCTGTTATTCAATGTGTTTCTATGGGCTAATAGCAGTAAGGACTATCTGTTATTCAATGTGTTTCTAATAGCAGTAAGGACTATCTGTTATTCAATGTGTTTCTATTGCCTAATAGCAGTAAGGACTATCTGTTATTCAATGTGTTTCTATTGCCTAATAGCAGTAAGGACTATCTGTTATTCAATGTGTTTCTATGGGCTAATAGCAGTAAGGACTATCTGTTATTCAATGTGTTTCTATTGGCTAATAGCAGTAAGGACTATCTGTTATTCAATGTGTTTCTATGGGCTAATAGCAGTAAGGACTATCTGTTATTCAATGTGTTTCTATGGGCTAATAGCAGTAAGGACTATCTGTTATTCAATGTGTTTCTATGGGCTAATAGCAGTAAGGACTATCTGTTATTCAATGTGTTTCTATGGGCTAATAGCAGTAAGGACTATCTGTTATTCAATGTGTTTCTATGGGCTAATAGCAGTAAGGACTATCTGTTATTCAATGTGTTTCTATGGGCTAATAGCAGTAAGGACTATCTGTTATTCAATGTGTTTCTAATAGCAGTAAGGACTATCTGTTATTCAATGTGTTTCTAATAGCAGTAAGGACTATCTGTTATTCAATGTGTTTCTATGGGCTAATAGCAGTAAGGACTATCTGTTATTCAATGTGTTTCTATGGGCTAATAGCAGTAAGGACTATCTGTTATTCAATGTGTTTCTATGGGCTAATAGCAGTAAGGACTATCTGTTATTCAATGTGTTTCTATGGGCTAATAGCAGTAAGGACTATCTGTTATTCAATGTGTTTCTATGGGCTAATAGCAGTAAGGACTATCTGTTATTCAATGTGTTTCTATGGGCTAATAGCAGTAAGGACTATCTGTTATTCAATGTGTTTCTAATAGCAGTAAGGACTATCTGTTATTCAATGTGTTTCTAATAGCAGTAAGGACTATCTGTTATTCAATGTGTTTCTAATAGCAGTAAGGACTATCTGTTATTCAATGTGTTTCTAATAGCAGTAAGGACTATCTGTTATTCAATGTGTTTCTATGGGCTAATAGCAGTAAGGACTATCTGTTATTCAATGTGTTTCTATGGGCTAATAGCAGTAAGGACTATCTGTTATTCAATGTGTTTCTATTGGCTAATAGCAGTAAGGACTATCTGTTATTCAATGTGTTTCTATGGGCTAATAGCAGTAAGGACTATCTGTTATTCAATGTGTTTCTATGGGCTAATAGCAGTAAGGACTATCTGTTATTCAATGTGTTTCTATGGGCTAATAGCAGTAAGGACTATCTGTTATTCAATGTGTTTCTATGGGCTAATAGCAGTAAGGACTATCTGTTATTCAATGTGTTTCTAATAGCAGTAAGGACTATCTGTTATTCAATGTGTTTCTATTGGCTAATAGCAGTAAGGACTATCTGTTATTCAATGTGTTTCTATGGGCTAATAGCAGTAAGGACTATCTGTTATTCAATGTGTTTCTATGGGCTAATAGCAGTAAGGACTATCTGTTATTCAATGTGTTTCTATGGGCTAATAGCAGTAAGGACTATCTGTTATTCAATGTGTTTCTAATAGCAGTAAGGACTATCTGTTATTCAATGTGTTTCTAATAGCAGTAAGGACTATCTGTTATTCAATGTGTTTCTATGGGCTAATAGCAGTAAGGACTATCTGTTATTCAATGTGTTTCTAATAGCAGTAAGGACTATCTGTTATTCAATGTGTTTCTAATAGCAGTAAGGACTATCTGTTATTCAATGTGTTTCTATGGGCTAATAGCAGTAAGGACTATCTGTTATTCAATGTGTTTCTAATAGCAGTAAGGACTATCTGTTATTCAATGTGTTTCTATGGGCTAATAGCAGTAAGGACTATCTGTTATTCAATGTGTTTCTATGGGCTAATAGCAGTAAGGACTATCTGTTATTCAATGTGTTTCTATTGGCTAATAGCAGTAAGGACTATCTGTTGTTCAATGTGTTTCTATGGGCTAATAGCAGTAAGGACTATCTGTTATTCAATGTGTTTCTATGGGCTAATAGCAGTAAGGACTATCTGTTATTCAATGTGTTTCTATGGGCTAATAGCAGTAAGGACTATCTGTTATTCAATGTGTTTCTATGGGCTAATAGCAGTAAGGACTATCTGTTATTCAATGTGTTTCTATGGGCTAATAGCCGTAAGGACTATCTGTTATTCAATGTGTTTCTATGGGCTAATAGCCGTAAGGACTATCTGTTATTCAATGTGTTTCTATGGGCTAATAGCAGTAAGGACTATCTGTTATTCAATGTGTTTCTATGGGCTAATAGCAGTAAGGACTATCTGTTATTCAATGTGTTTCTATGGGCTAATAGCAGTAAGGACTATCTGTTATTCAATGTGTTTCTATGGGCTAATAGCAGTAAGGACTATCTGTTATTCAATGTGTTTCTATGGGCTAATAGCAGTAAGGACTATCTGTTATTCAATGTGTTTCTATGGGCTAATAGCAGTAAGGACTATCTGTTATTCAATGTGTTTCTATGGGCTAATAGCAGTAAGGACTATCTGTTATTCAATGTGTTTCTATGGGCTAATAGCAGTAAGGACTATCTGTTATTCAATGTGTTTCTATGGGCTAATAGCAGTAAGGACTATCTGTTATTCAATGTGTTTCTATGGGCTAATAGCAGTAAGGACTATCTGTTATTCAATGTGTTTCTATTGGCTAATAGCAGTAAGGACTATCTGTTATTCAATGTGTTTCTATGGGCTAATAGCAGTAAGGACTATCTGTTATTCAATGTGTTTCTATTGGCTAATAGCAGTAAGGACTATCTGTTATTCAATGTGTTTCTAATAGCAGTAAGGACTATCTGTTATTCAATGTGTTTCTATTGGCTAATAGCAATAAGGACTATCTGTTATTCAATGTGTTTCTATGGGCTAATAGCAGTAAGGACTATCTGTTATTCAATGTGTTTCTATTGGCTAATAGCAGTAAGGACTATCTGTTATTCAATGTGTTTCTATGGGCTAATAGCAGTAAGGACTATCTGTTATTCAATGTGTTTCTATGGGCTAATAGCAGTAAGGACTATCTGTTATTCAATGTGTTTCTATGGGCTAATAGCAGTAAGGACTATCTGTTATTCAATGTGTTTCTATGGGCTAATAGCAGTAAGGACTATCTGTTATTCAATGTGTTTCTAATAGCAGTAAGGACTATCTGTTATTCAATGTGTTTCTATTGGCTAATAGCAGTAAGGACTATCTGTTATTCAATGTGTTTCTATGGGCTAATAGCAGTAAGGACTATCTGTTATTCAATGTGTTTCTATGGGCTAATAGCAGTAAGGACTATCTGTTATTCAATGTGTTTCTATGGGCTAATAGCAGTAAGGACTATCTGTTATTCAATGTGTTTCTATGGGCTAATAGCAGTAAGGACTATCTGTTATTCAATGTGTTTCTAATAGCAGTAAGGACTATCTGTTATTCAATGTGTTTCTATGGGCTAATAGCAGTAAGGACTATCTGTTATTCAATGTGTTTCTATTGGCTAATAGCAGTAAGGACTATCTGTTATTCAATGTGTTTCTATGGGCTAATAGCAGTAAGGACTATCTGTTATTCAATGTGTTTCTATGGGCTAATAGCAGTAAGGACTATCTGTTATTCAATGTGTTTCTATGGGCTAATAGCAGTAAGGACTATCTGTTATTCAATGTGTTTCTATGGGCTAATAGCAGTAAGGACTATCTGTTATTCAATGTGTTTCTATGGGCTAATAGCAGTAAGGACTATCTGTTATTCAATGTGTTTCTATTGGCTAATAGCAGTAAGGACTATCTGTTATTCAATGTGTTTCTATGGGCTAATAGCAGTAAGGACTATCTGTTATTCAATGTGTTTCTATGGGCTAATAGCAGTAAGGACTATCTGTTATTCAATGTGTTTCTATGGGCTAATAGCAGTAAGGCCAAATTCAATGTTTCATCAAAAACATTTGTTATATATATTTTGTTTTAAACCTTAAGGGGTCCTAAAATTCTAAATGAAATAGCTGAATGATACTTGGTTCTGACCATGTTGAAACAATTCCATGAAATCTTAGATAGAACCTCCCCCAGAGGGTTTTAAGGGGTGTCCGTTATAAAGGTTCAGACTATCGTCTAAAGCATCTGACCAAGAACAAGAAACAATATTTTGTTTCAGCTTTAGTGGAATTTTCTGCTCTGTCTGGCCTTACATTCCTCTTTTGCGTTCTGTATCAAATATTTTTTGAGATAGGCTATAGCAAGTAGGAGAATCACTCTGCCCTGCTCTGTGAGATGCTATTCTTTACTGCGGGGCGCCGTTCAAGTTCAAGTAGAAGAATCACTCTGCCCTGCTCCATGAGACGCCATTCTTTACTGGGGGGCGCTGTTCAAGTTCAAATAGGCTGAACCATCACGTCACGTCACCATATCATCACCATTGACGATGGCTGTCAATCATTGTCGATAGACGATGCAACATCGCCCCAACTCTGTGGATGACTGTGGCAGGGGCTGCAGTGAGTCTATAATAGAGATCTGTGTGTGTGTCCTCTACTAGGTGAGTCTGTGGATGACTGTGGCAGGGGCTACAGTGAGTCTATAATAGAGATCTATGTGTGTGTCCTCTACTAGGTGAGTCTGTGGATGACTGTGGCGGGGGCTACAGTGAGTCCATAGCAGAGATGTGTGAGGAGCTCCAGAACGGTCTGACCCCTCTCCTCATCGTGACCCCTAATGGACGAGACGAGTCAGGAGCGAACAGAGACTGTTTCCTGCTCAACCCTGCAGCCAAGTCAGCTCTGCATATGAACATGTTCAGATTTTTAGGTAGGTATCCTCTCCCTCCGCTCACTGACCCTTAACCCTGCAGCCAAGTCAGCTCTGTACCTAACTATGTTCAGATTCTTAGGTAGGTACCCTCTCCCTCCGCTCACTGACCCCTAACCCTGCAGCCAAGTCAGCTCTGTACCTAACTATGTTCAGATTCTTAGGTAGGTACCCTCTCCCTCCGCGACCTGACCCCTGACCCTGCAGCCACTCATATCTGTACTTAACTATGTTCAGATTCTTAGATAGGTACCCTCTCCCTCCGCTACCTGACCCCTGACCCTGCAGCCAAGTCAGCTCTGTACCTAACTATGTTCAGATTCCTGGGGGAAGTATAGCCCTAAACCCCTCTCCTAAACCTGTTCCTGGAGAGAGACCCTCCTGTAGGTTTACACTCCAACCCTGTTCCTGGAGAGATACCCTCCTGTATGTTTTAACTCCTGAAATGTCGGTTAATCGCTCAGCACTACCATCCGGGCAGTTCGTCCTCAGTCTCAACCCTAACCCAGTCTAATAGAGATGGAAAACCTTTGACCTCTGTCGTTGCCAACAAAAGGTTATAACAAAGTTTTGAGATACACTTTTGTTATTGACCAAATACTTATTTTCCACCATAATTTGCAAATAAATTCATTAAACATCCTACAATGTGATTTTCTGTGGGGAAAAATCTCATTTTGTCTGTCATAGATGAAGTGTACCTATGATGGAAATTACAGGCCTCTCATCTTTTTAAGTGGGAGAACTTGCACAATTGGTGGCTGACTAAATACTTTTTTGCCCCACTGTATCTCTGTCCTGTATCTCTGTCTCAACCCTAACCCAGTCTAATGGAGATCTCTGTCCTGTAGGAGTGCTCCTGGGCATAGCCATCCGTACCGGATCCCCTCTCAGTCTCAACCTGGCTGAACCTGTCTGGAAACAGCTGGCTGGGATGAACCTCACCATCGCTGACCTTAGTGAGGTACTGTACCTGCACTGTCTGCTCGTGTGTGTCTGTGTTGAGTATCAGTAAGTTCAGGACTTAGTTAGAAGTGTGTGTGTTGGGAGGGAGGGAGGGGTGCTGTGGGAGGGAGGGAGGGGTGCTGTGTTGAGTATCAGTAAGTTCAGGACTTAGTTAGAAGTGTGTGTGTGTTGGGAGGGAGGGGTGCTGTGGGAGGGAGGGAGGGGTGCTGTGGGAGGGAGGGAGGGGTGCTGTGGGAGGGAGGGGTGCTGTGGGAGGGAGGGAGAGGTGCTGTGTGTGTGTTGGGAGGGAGGGAGGGGTGCTGCGTGTGTGTTGGGAGGGAGGGAGGGGTGCTGCGTGTGTGTTGGGTGGGTGGGTGGGTGGGTGGGAGGGAGGGGTGCTGCGTGTGTGTTGGGTGGGTGGGTGGGTGGGAGGGAGGGATGGGTTATAGTGTTTAGTGTTTAGGGTTATAGTGTTGACTACATATACCTTCTACTGTAGTTAACAGGCTGGGTTATAGTGTTGACTACATATACCTTCTACTGTAGTTAACAGGCTGGGTTATAGTGTTGACTACATATACCTTCTACTGTAGTCAACAGGCTGGGTTATAGTGTTGACTACATATACCTTCTACTGTAGTTAACAGGCTGGGTTATAGTGTTGACTACATATACCTTCTACTGTAGTTACATTACCTTCTACTGTAGTTAACAGGCTGGGTTATAGTGTTGACTACATATACCTTCTACTGTAGTTAACAGGCTGGGTTATAGTGTTGACTACATATACCTTCTACTGTAGTTACATTACCTTCTACTCTAGTTAACAGGCGGGGTTATAGTGTTGACTACATATACCTTATACTGTAGTTACATATACCTTCTACTGTAGTTACATATACCTTCTACTGTAGTTAACATGCTGGGTTATAGTGTTGACTACATATACCTTCTACTGTAGTTAACAGGCTGGGTTATAGTGTTGACTACATATACCTTCTACTGTAGTTAACAGGCTGGGTTATAGTGTTGACTACATATACCTTCTACTGTAGTTACATTACCTTCTACTGTAGTTAACAGGCTGGGTTATGGTGTTGACTACATATACCTTCTACTGTAGTTAACAGGCTGGGTTATAGTGTTGACTACATATACCTTCTACTGTAGTTAACAGGCTGGGTTATAGTGTTGACTACATATACCTTCTACTGTAGTTAACAGGCTGGGTTATAGTGTTGACTACATATACCTTCTACTGTAGTTAACAGGCTGGGTTATAGTGTTGACTACATATACCTTCTACTGTAGTTAACAGGCTGGGTTATAGTGTTGACTACATATACCTTCTACTGTAGTTAACAGGCTGGGTTATAGTGTTGACTACATATACCTTCTACTGTAGTTAACAGGCTGGGTTATAGTGTTGACTACATATACCTTCTACTGTAGTTACATTACCTTCTACTGTAGTTAACAGGCGGGGTTATAGTGTTGACTACATATACCTTATACTGTAGTTACATATACCTTCTACTGTAGTTACATATACCTTCTACTGTAGTTAACATGCTGGGTTATAGTGTTGACTACATATACCTTCTACTGTAGTTAACAGGCTGGGTTATAGTGTTGACTACATATACCTTCTACTGTAGTTAACAGGCTGGGTTATAGTGTTGACTACATATACCTTCTACTGTAGTTACATTACCTTCTACTGTAGTTAACAGGCTGGGTTATGGTGTTGACTACATATACCTTCTACTGTAGTTAACAGGCTGGGTTATAGTGTTGACTACATATACCTTCTACTGTAGTTAACAGGCTGGGTTATAGTGTTGACTACATATACCTTCTACTGTAGTTAACAGGCTGGGTTATAGTGTTGACTACATATACCTTCTACTGTAGTTAACAGGCTGGGTTATAGTGTTGACTACATATACCTTCTACTGTAGTTAACAGGCTGGGTTATAGTGTTGACTACATATACCTTCTACTGTAGTTAACAGGCTGGGTTATAGTGTTGACTACATATACCTTCTACTGTAGTTAACAGGCTGGGTTATAGTGTTGACTACATATACCTTCTACTGTAGTTACATTACCTTCTACTGTAGTTAACAGGCTGGGTTATAGTGTTGACTACATATACCTTCTACTGTAGTTAACAGGCTGGGTTATAGGGTTGACTACATATACCTTCTACTGTAGTTACATATACCTTCTACTGTAGTTACATATACCTTCTACTGTAGTTATATTACCTTCTACTGTAGTTAACAGGCTGGGTTATAGTGTTGACTACATATACCTTCTACTGTAGTTACATTACCTTCTACTGTAGTTAACAGGCTGGGTTATAGTGTTGACTACATATACCTTCTACTGTAGTTAACAGGCTGGGTTATAGTGTTGACTACATATACCTTCTACTGTAGTTACATATACCTTCTACTGTAGTTACATATACCTTCTACTGTAGTTACATATACCTTCTACTGTAGTTACATATACCTTCTACTGTAGTTACATTACCTTCTACTGTAGTTGCATATACCTTCTACTGTAGTTACATATACCTTCTACTGTAGTTACATATACCTTCTACTGTAGTTACATATACCTTCTACTGTAGTTACATATACCTTCTACTGTAGTTACATATACCTTCTACTGTAGTTACATATACCTTCTACTGTAGTTACATTACCTTCTACTGTAGTTGCATATACCTTCTACTGTAGTTACATATACCTTCTACTGTAGTTACATATACCTTCTACTGTAGTTATATTACCTTCTACTGTAGTTAACAGGCTGGGTTATAGTGTTGACTACATATACCTTCTACTGTAGTAACAGGCTGGGTTATAGTGTTGACTACATATACCTTCTACTGTAGTTACATATACCTTCTACTGTAGTTACATATACCTTCTACTGTAGTTACATATACCTTCTACTGTAGTTACATTACCTTCTACTGTAGTTACATTACCTTCTACTGTAGTTACATATACCTTCTACTGTAGTTACATTACCTTCTACTGTAGTTACATTACCTTCTACTGTAGTTACATATACCTTCTACTGTAGTTACATTACCTTCTACTGTAGTTACATTACCTTCTACTGTAGTTGTATTTGCAAAGGTTATTCAAAAGGTCTTAACAAGTATGCCATTTAGCCGGTCAAGTCGAATTCTGCAGATACCCTCTAATGACAGTTAAACAGGTCTATAGTCAAGATTTCCCAGAATTCAGTTAATATTACTATATTGTGTGTCTGTGTATACGCCCCATCTTCAGCCTTGGTGCTTGTTGTGTGACTGTGGGTGAGAGACTAGTGTGTACTGTGGTACTGTGTGACTGTGTGTGAGAGACTAGTGTGTACTGTGGTACCGTGTGCTTGTTGTGTGACTGTGTGTGAGAGACTAGTGTGTACTGTGGTACCGTGTGCATCTCTCCTGCGTCCACGCTGTAATCATGAGATTCTGGAACGTGTTCAGCCTGACCGTGATACAGGACGAGGCTGTTTCCTCACAAAGCCTCTGTTGTCACGCGGGTTAGCCCCAAAGCTTTACTGAAGGTTACACAGGAATTTACCCAGCACCAGAATACAGCCAGAGCGTCACTCACACACACTACACACACACACACACACACTCTGGAGGACAGACTACACACACACACACACACACACACACACACACTCTGGAGGACAGACTACACACACACACACACACTCAGTCATACTGTGTATACACTCTGATAGTAATCAGAGAGGACTCACATGCAAAATGTGAGTTATGACTTTCACTTAAAACAATGTCAAAAATGCATTCCTCTCCTAAGAGCCAAATCCCATGAGATTCCCGTTCAAGGTCTCCTAGACTGTAGAGATGGACAGTCAAGTGAAAAACACAAATTTAGATGGAAACACATACAACTAAAGTCAAGGCCACTGGTATTTTCTCGGGTCATTTTTACACTTGTATTTGAATGGAGTGTTGTTCTCTTCCTCTTCAGGTGGATAAAGACTTTATCCCTGGCCTGATGTACATCAGAGACAACGAGGCCACGGCTGAGGAGTTTGAGGGCATGACTCTCCCCTTCACAGTCCCTAATGCCAGCGGACAGGATATCCAGCTCAGCTCTAAATACTCCCACATCACCCTGGAGAACAGGGCCGAGTATGTCCGCCTCGCCATCAACTACAGGTGAGAACAACGACATGTATATCACCAATGTTCCCTCTAAGCTGGGTGCTACTGATCACCAATGTTCCCTCTAAGCTGGGTGCTACTGATCACCAATGTTCCCTCTAAGCTGGGTGCTACTGATCACCAATGTTCCCTCTAAGCTGGGTGCTACTGATCACCAATATTCCCTCTAAGCTGGGTGCTACTGATCACCAATGTTCCCTCTAAGCTGGGTGCTACTGATCACCAATGTTCCCTCTAAACTGGGTGCTACTGATCACCAATGTTCCCTCTAAGCTGGGTGCTACTAATCTCACCAATATTCCCTCTAAGCTGGGTGCTACTGATCACCAATGTTCCCTCTAAGCTGGGTGCTACTAATCTCACCAATGTTCCCTCTAAACTGGGTGCTACTGATCACCAATGTTCCCTCTAAACTGGGTGCTACTAATCTCACCAATGTTCCCTCTAAACTGGGTGCTACTAATCTCACCAATGTTCCCTCTAAACTGGATGCTACTGATCCTCCAGAGTGTGTGTGTAGTCTGTCCTCCAGTGTGTGTGTAGTCTGTCCTCCAGAGTGTGTGTGTGTGTGTGTATGGTCTGTCCTCCAGAGAGTGTGTGTGTGTGTGTGTAGTCTGTCCTCCAGAGTGTTGTGTGTTTGTGTGTCTCTTCAAGTAGGGCTGAGAATTACCAGGGACCTCACAATATATCACTTAGGTGCCGATACTGATATGAATATTTTTACAAATTAATACCTGGAATCACGTATCAAAATAATCGTCCAAAACTACACTGAACCAAATCTATGGAGGTCACATGACTGGGAATACATTCATTAGGTCCTAATATATGGAGGTCACATGACTGGGAATACATTCATTAGGTCCTAATCTATGGCGGTCACATGACTGGGAATACATTCATTAGGTCCGAATCTATGGCGGTCACATGACTGGGAATACATTCATTAGGTCCTAATCTATGGAGGTAGGTGGGGGGGGGGTCAGAAAACCAGTCAGTATCTGACCAGCATTCACAGCTCCTTCACATAGAGTTGATCAGGCTGTTGATTGTGACCTGTGGAATGTTGTCCCACTCCTCTTCAATGGCTGTACGAAGTACTGGATATTGATGGGAAACTGGAATACGTTGTCGTACACGTCGATCCAGAGCATCCCAAACATGCTCAATGGGTGACATGTCTGAGTATGCAGGCCATGGAAGAACTGGGACATTCTCAGCTTCCAGGAATTGTGTTCAGATCCTTGTGACATGGGGCCGTGCATTATCATGCTGAAACATGAGGTGATGGTGGAGGATGAATGGCACGACAATGGGCCCCAGGATCTCGTCACGATATCTCTGTGCATTCAAATTGCCGTCGATAAAATGCAATTGTGTTCGTTGTCCGTAGCTTATGCCTGCCCATACCATAACCCCACCATGGGGCACTCTGTTCACAACGTTGACATCAGCAAACTGCACACGGTGTCTGCTATCTGCCCGGTACAGTTGAAACCAGGATTCATCCATGAAGAGCACTCTACTCCAGTGTGCCAGTGGCCATTGAAGGTGAGCATGAAGTTGGTTACGACGCAGAACTGCAGTCAGATCAAGACTCTAGTGAGGATGACAAGCACGCAGATGAGCTTTCCTGAGACGGGTTCTGACAAGTTTGTTCAGGAATTCTTCGGTTGTGCGAACCCACAGTTTCATCAGCTGTTCGGGTGGCTGGTCTGACAATCCCACAGGTGAAGAAGCCGGATGTGGAGGTCCTGGGTTGGCGTGGTTACACGTGGTCTGCGGTTGTGAGGCAGGTTGGACTTACTCCCAAATTCTCTAAAACAACTTTGGAGGTGGCTTATGGTAGAGAAATGAACATTCAATGCTCTGACAACAGCTCTGGTGGACATTCCTACAGTCAGCATGCCAAGTATACGCTCCCTCAAAACTTGAGACATCTGTGGCCTTGTGTGATGTGACAAAACTGCACATTCTAGAGTGGCTTTTTATTGTCCCCAGCACAAGGTGCACCTGTGTAATGATCATTCTCTTTAATCAGCTTCTTGATATGCCACACCTGTCAGGCGGATGGATAAAAATCTGTGCACAAAATTTGAGAGAAATAAGGTTTTTGTTGAGTATGGAACATTTCAGGGACATTCTATGACAGCTCATGAAACATGGAACCAACACTTTGCTTTTGATATATTTGTTCAGTATAATATTGCGGTATGTAACTGTAGGGATTTCTGTTCTCTATAATCCTCCTGGTTTTACCACGTGTCCCTGTCTGTGTCCCCCAGGCTCCATGAGTTTGATGAGCAGGTGTCAGCTGTGAGGGAAGGGATGGCTCGGGTCGTACCTGTCCCTCTGCTCTCCCTCTTCACAGGATATGAGCTAGAGACAATGGTAAGTACATACAGAACTAGTTTACAGTGAAGAGGGATAGATACTGTTGAATGATCCCACAGTTGTATTGTGCAACATTCTGATCCGCTTGTATTCCACAGGCATTAATAGCATCTAGAATACTATTTGGCTTCATGAAGGCTATATGGAACTCTGTCATGTTGGTTCTCTCTGTCTCGCTCTCTGTCTTTTCACTGTCTCTGTCTCTCTCTCTCTCTCTCTGTGTGAGTGTCCTAGCCTAGTCTGTCACCCTGTCTGGGCCCTGGTCTGTCACCCTGTCTGGGCCCTGGTCATAAACAGTGAACTGTAAGGAATAAGCAGCCTTTTGTCCATCCCTCTCCCTCCTGTCGTCTGTGTTCAGGTGTGCGGCAGTCCAGACATCCCCCTCCACCTGTTGAAGTCAGTAGCCACCTATAAAGGTGTTGAGCCAACCTCTCCTCTCATCCACTGGTTCTGGGAGGTCATGGAGTCCTTCTCCAACACAGAGAGATCTCTGTTCCTGCGCTTCGTCTGGGGACGGACACGCCTCCCACGCACCATCGCTGACTTCAGAGGACGAGACTTCGTTGTCCAGGTGAGAACTTGTCAGTCAGCCAGGCAGCCAGTCAATCTCTTTCTTGTCCCAGACATTTGAATCAGTTGAACCTCTCTACTAGAGATGTGCATCTGCCCTTTCAGGAACGTCTCTATACTGGTCTGGAATGACTGATACCATACAGGAACCATACGTATCTAGACACATGGACTGGTACCATACAGGAACCATACTGTATCTAGACACATGGACTGGTACCATACAGGAACCATACTGTATCTAGACACATGGACTAGTACCATACGTATCTAGATACATGGACTGGTACCATACAGGAACCATACTGTATCTAGACACATGGACTGGTACCATACAGGAACCATACGTATCTAGATACATGGACTGGTACCATACAGGAACCATACGTATCTAGACACATGGACTGGTACCATACAGGAACCATACTGTATCTAGATACATGGACTGGTACCATACAGGAACCATACGTATCTAGATACATGGACTGGTACCATACAGGAACCATACTGTATCTAGACACATGGACTGGTACCATACAGGAACCATACTGTATCTAGACACATGGACTGGTACCATACAGGAACCATACTGTATCTAGACACATGGACTGGTACCATACAGGAACCATACTGTATCTAGACACATGGACTAGTACCATACGTATCTAGATACATGGACTGGTACCATACAGGAACCATACTGTATCTAGACACATGGACTGGTACCATACAGGAACCATACTGTATCTAGACACATGGACTGGTACCATACAGGAACCATACTGTATCTAGACACATGGACTAGTACCATACGTATCTAGATACATGGACTGGTACCATACAGGAACCATACTGTATCTAGATACATGGACTGGTACCATACGTATCTAGATACATGGACTGGTACCATACTGTATCTAGACACATGGACTGGTACCATACTGTATCTAGATACATGGACTGGTACCATACTGTATCTAGACACATGGACTGGTACCATACTGTATCTAGACACATGGACTGGTACCATACTGTATCTAGACACATGGACTGGTACCATACTGTATCTAGACACATGGACTGGTACCATACTGTATCTAGACACATGGACTGGTACCATACTGTATCTAGACACATGGACTGGTACCATACAGGAACCATACTGTATCTAGACACATGGACTGGTACCATACTGTATCTAGACACATGGACTGGTACCATACTGTATCTAGACACATGGACTGGTACCATACAGGAACCATACTGTATCTAGACACATGGACTGGTACCATACGTATCTAGATACATGGACTGGTACCATACAGGAACCATATGTATCTAGACACATGGACTGGTACCATACTGTATCTAGACACATGGACTGGTACCATACAGGAACCATATGTATCTAGACACATGGACTGGTACCATACTGGAACCATACTTATCTAGATACATGGACTGGTACCATACTGGAACCATACGTATCTAGACACATGGACTGGTACCATACAGGAACCATACTTATCTAGATACATGGACTGGTACCATACAGGAACCATACTTATCTAGATACATGGACTGGTACCATACTGTATCTAGACACATGGACTGGTACCATACTGTATCTAGACACATGGACTGGTACCATACTGTATCTAGATACATGGACTGGTACCATACTGTATCTAGACACATGGACTGGTACCATACTGTATCTAGACACATGGACTGGTACCATACTGTATCTAGACACATGGACTGGTACCATACTGTATCTAGACACATGGACTGGTACCATACTGTATCTAGACACATGGACTGGTACCATACTGTATCTAGATACATGGACTGGTACCATACTGTATCTAGACACATGGACTGGTACCATACTGTATCTAGACACATGGACTGGTACCATACTGTATCTAGATACATGGACTGGTACCATACTGTATCTAGACACATGGACTGGTACCATACTGTATCTAGACACATGGACGGGTACCATACAGGAACCATACTGTATCTAGACACATGGACTGGTACCATACGTATCTAGACACATGGACTGGTACCATACTGTATCTAGATACATGGACTGGTACCATACGTATCTAGACACATGGACTGGTACCATACGTATCTAGACACATGGACTGGTACCATACTGTATCTAGACACATGGACTGGTACCATACGTATCTAGACACATGGACTGGTACCATACTGTATCTAGACACATGGACTGGTACCATACTGTATCTAGACACATGGACGG
Organism: Oncorhynchus kisutch; assembly: GCF_002021735.2. Lineage (NCBI taxonomy): Eukaryota > Metazoa > Chordata > Actinopteri > Salmoniformes > Salmonidae > Oncorhynchus > Oncorhynchus kisutch. Next base: position 942,088 of record NC_034186.2, read on the forward strand.
GTACCATACTGTATCTAGACACATGGACTGGTACCATACGTATCTAGACACATGGACTGGTACCATACGTATCTAGACACATGGACTGGTACCATACGTATCTAGACACATGGACTGGTACCATACTGTTCTAGACACATGGACTGGTACCATACTGGAACCATACTTATCTAGATACATGGACTGGTACCATACAGGAACTATACTTATCTAGATACATGGACTGGTACCATACTGTATCTAGATACATGGACTGGTACCATACTGGAACCATACTTATCTAGATACATGGACTGGTACCATACAGGAACCATACTTATCTAGATACATGGACTGGTACCATACTGTATCTAGATACATGGACTGGTACCATACTGTATCTAGATACATGGACTGGTACCATACTGTATCTAGACACATGGACTGGTACCATACTGTATCTAGACACATGGACTGGTACCATACTGTATCTAGACACATGGACTGGTACCATACTGTATCTAGATACATGGACTGGTACCATACTGTATCTAGATACATGGACTGGTACCATACGTATCTAGACACATGGACTGGTACCATACTGTATCTAGACACATGGACTGGTACCATACGTATCTATACACATGGACTGGTACCATACTGTATCTAGACACATGGACTGGTACCCTACGTATCTAGACACATGGACTGGTACCCTACGTATCTAGACACATGGACTGGTACCATACGTATCTAGACACATGGACTGGTACCATACTGTATCTAGACACATGGACTGGTACCATACTGTATCTAGACACATGGACTGGTACCATACTGTATCTAGACACATGGACTGGTACCATACTGTATCTAGACACATGGACTGGTACCATACTGTATCTAGACACATGGACTGGTACCATACTGTATCTAGACACATGGACTGGTACCATACTGTATCTAGACACATGGACTGGTACCATACTGTATCTAGACACATGGACTGGTACCATACCAGTCATTCTTAAATATCACCTGGGCCAGACACTCTTAAATATCAACTGGGCCAGACACTCTTAAATATCACCTGGGCCAGACACTCTTAAATATCAACTGGGCCAGACACTCTTAAATATCACCTGGGCCAGACACTCTTAAATATCACCTGGGCCAGACACTCTTAAATATCACCTGGGCCAGACACTCTTAAATATCAACTGGGCCAGACACTCTTAAATATCAACTGGGCCAGACACTCTTAAATATCAACTGGGCCAGACACTCTTAAATATCAACTGGGCCAGACACTCTTAAATATCACCTGGGCCAGACACTCTTAAATATCACCTGGGCCAGACACTCTTAAATATCACCTGGGCCAGACACTCTTAAATATCACCTGGGCCAGACACTCTTAAATATCACCTGGGCCAGACACTCTTAAATATCACCTGGGCCAGACACTCTTAAATATCACCTGGGCCAGACACTCTTAAATATCACCTGGGCCAACAGGTGAAACAATGTTCTTCAATAATAAATAATAAATAATCAATAATGTTAATTTCATATTTAGAAATCATGATTTCTAGTATCTGTTCATTTTTTGGCAAAAAAAATGTCTGTTTTTCATTCATTGAACATTTGATCCGGGAGCGTTGCTTGTCTGTGAATCTGTAACGTTTGATCCGGGAGCGTTGCTTGTCTGTGAATCTGTAACATTTGATCCGGGAGCGTTGCTTGTCTGTGAATCTGTAACATTTGATCCGGGAGCGTTGCTTGTCTGTGAATCTGTAACATTTGATCCGGGAGCGTTGCTTGTCTGTGAATCTGTAACATTTGATCCGGGAGCGTTGCTTGTCTGTGAATCTGTAACGTTTGATCCGGGAGCGTTGCTTGTCTGTGAATCTGTAACATTTGATCCGCGAGCGTTGCTTGTCTGTGAATCTGTAACATTTGATCCGGGAGCGTTGCTTGTCTGTGAATCTGTAACATTTGATCCGGGAGTGTTGCTTGTCTGTGAATCTGTAACATTTGATCCGCGAGCGTTGCTTGTCTGTGAATCTGTAACATTTGATCCGGGAGCGTTGCTTGTCTGTGAATCTGTAACATTTGATCCGGGAGCGTTGCTTGTCTGTGAATCTGTAACGTTTGATCGGGGAGCGTTGCTTGTCTGTGAATCTGTAACATTTGATCCGGGAGCGTTGCTTGTCTGTGAATCTGTAACATTTGATCGGGGAGCGTTGCTTGTCTGTGAATCTGTAACGTTTGATCCGCGAGCGTTGCTTGTCTGTGAATCTGTAACGTTTGATCCGGGAGCGTTGCTTGTCTGTGAATCTGTAACGTTTGATCCGGGAGCGTTGCTTGTCTGTGAATCTGTAACATTTGATCCGGGAGCGTTGCTTGTCTGTGAATCTGTAACGTTTGATCCGGGAGCATTGCTTGTCTGTGAATCTGTAACAGTTGATCCGGGAGCGTTGCTTGTCTGTGAATCTGTAACATTTGATCCGGGAGCGTTGCTTGTCTGTGAATCTGTAACATTTGATCCGCGAGCGTTGCTTGTCTGTGAATCTGTAACATTTGATCCGGGAGCGTTGCTTGTCTGTGAATCTGTAACATTTGATCCGGGAGTGTTGCTTGTCTGTGAATCTGTAACATTTGATCCGCGAGCGTTGCTTGTCTGTGAATCTGTAACATTTGATCCGGGAGCGTTGCTTGTCTGTGAATCTGTAACATTTGATCCGGGAGCGTTGCTTGTCTGTGAATCTGTAACGTTTGATCGGGGAGCGTTGCTTGTCTGTGAATCTGTAACATTTGATCCGGGAGCGTTGCTTGTCTGTGAATCTGTAACATTTGATCGGGGAGCGTTGCTTGTCTGTGAATCTGTAACGTTTGATCCGCGAGCGTTGCTTGTCTGTGAATCTGTAACGTTTGATCCGGGAGCGTTGCTTGTCTGTGAATCTGTAACGTTTGATCCGGGAGCGTTGCTTGTCTGTGAATCTGTAACATTTGATCCGGGAGCGTTGCTTGTCTGTGAATCTGTAACGTTTGATCCGGGAGCATTGCTTGTCTGTGAATCTGTAACAGTTGATCCGGGAGCGTTGCTTGTCTGTGAATCTGTAACATTTGATCCGGGAGCGTTGCTTGTCTGTGAATCTGTAACATTTGATCCGCGAGCGTTGCTTGTCTGTGAATCTGTAACATTTGATCCGGGAGCGTTGCTTGTCTGTGAATCTGTAACATTTGATCCGGGAGCGTTGCTTGTCTGTGAATCTGTAACATTTGATCCGCGAGCGTTGCTTGTCTGTGAATCTGTAACATTTGATCCGGGAGCGTTGCTTGTCTGTGAATCTGTAACATTTGATCCGGGAGTGTTGCTTGTCTGTGAATCTGTAACATTTGATCCGCGAGCGTTGCTTGTCTGTGAATCTGTAACATTTGATCCGGGAGCGTTGCTTGTCTGTGAATCTGTAACATTTGATCCGGGAGCGTTGTGAATGAAACATCATTTGTCTCTACCATGTAACACTAATTAGTCCTGTTGCCAGACTGTTAGTGCATACCAGGTGTACCACGGCAACCTGGGACACCCTGGTTAAAGAAATGTTCAATAAATCTATCTGTTTTCATGTCGATCTTTTGTTGTGTTCTAGGTGCTGGATAAGTACAACCCTCCGGACCACTTCCTACCAGAGTCCTACACCTGTTTCTTTCTCCTCAAGCTGCCCAGGTATTCCTGTAAGCAGGTGCTGGAGGAGAAGCTGAAATATGCCATTCACTTCTGTAAGAGTATTGATACAGACGACTACGCTCGAATCGCTCTGACCGGAGAACCCGCCGCGGACAACAGCTCTGAAGACTCGGACAATGAGGACGCAGACTCCTTCGCCTCCGACTCCACGCAGGACTACCTGACAGGCCACTGAGCCCTGATCCAGCTTCTCTGACTCCACGCAGGACTACCCGACAGGCCACTGACCCCTGACCTCTAACTCCTAAACAGCTTCTCCGACTCCACGCAGGACTACCTGACAGGCCACTGACCCCTGATCCAGCTTCTCTGACTCCACGCAGGACTACCCAACTGACCCCTGACCTCTAACCCCTGATCCAGCTTCTCTGACTCCACTCTGGACTACCTAACAGGCCACTGACCCTTAAAACCCCTGACCTATGACCCCTGACTCCAGGAGCCTAAGGGTGAGCAGGAAGGGCCCATATTAAAAGCTCAGCTGTAAAGACTAAAATGAAAGTTGTGTCTGTGTTAGTTAATCACTAATGAATACATCATTACATACCTGCATTCTACTAAAAATATATAATGTTCAATGTGCTTTAAGAGAAAAAGAGACAGACGGACAGTGGAATCCCAAATGGCACCCTAATCCCTATCTAGCAGCTCCCGGGTCCAGTACACTACATAGGGAATAGATTACCATTTGGGAGACACAGGAAGTGAGAGTTGAGATGCTGCACATGTAAATGTTGTTGTGTATCTGAAGTGGTGTACGTTACAGCTGTAGGTGTTACAGAGAACAGGGTGTTTCATCTATAGAACAGCCCCCATTCAAATCAATGATGGCGTAATGGCTGGGCTGACTGGCGGTCCTGTCTATAGATTCTATATCTACGGTCCCAGCACTGCTACAACTGTGACTACTTACAGAACCTGTCTGTCCCTAGTTTGTTGTACAGTAAAACCATGTGACAAAATGAGTAGTATTATTTAGTTATTGTTTTGGGTAACAGTAGTGTTTCTTTATAAGAACATTTTTAACTAAACAATAGTTTTACAGTTGACGTTGTGTCAATCAGAAGAGAAGAGAGCCAAGTGAAGGGTGACTTTTTAAAGTGCGTTCCAAATGGCACAACATTCACTAAATAGTGCACTACTATACCATAGGGCACTGATCAAATGTAGTGCACTACTATACCATAGGGCACTGGTCAAATGTAGTGCACTACTATACCATAGGGCACTGGTCAAATGTAGTGCACTACTATACCATAGGGCACTGGTCAAATGTAGTGCACTACTATACCATAGGGCACTGGTCAAATGTAGTGCACTACTATACCATAGGGCACTGATCAAATGTAGTGCACTACTATACCATAGGGCACTGATCAAATGTAGTGCACTACTATATCATAGGGCTGCCATTTTACGCATCTTTGAATGTGTCCTGTCTCCCTACCCCTCCTGAATGTGTCCTGTCTCCCTACCCCTCCTGACGGTGTCCTGTCTCCCCTACCCCTCCTGACGGTGTCCTGTCTCCCCTACCCCTCCTGACGGTGTCCTGTCTCCCCTACCCCTCCTGACGGTGTCCTGTCTCCCCTACCCCTCCTGACTGTGTCCTGTCTCCCCTACCCCTCCTGACTGTGTCCTGTCTCCCCTACCCCTCCTGACGGTGTCCTGTCTCCCCTACCCCTCCTGACTGTGTCCTGTCTCCCCTACCCCTCCTGACTGTGTCCTGTCTCCCTACCCCTCCTGACTGTGTCCTGTCTCCCCTACCCCTCCTGACTGTGTCCTGTCTCCCCTACCCCTCCTGACTGTGTCCTGTCTCCCCTACCCCTCCTGACTGTGTCCTGTCCCCCTACCCCTCCTGACTGTGTCCTGTCTCCCCTACCCCTCCTGTGTCCTGTCTCCCCTACCCCTCCTGTGTCCTGTCTCCCCTACCCCTCCTGACTGTGTCCTGTCTCGCCTACCCCTCCTGACTGTGTCCTGTCTCGCCTACCCCTCCCGACTGTGTCCTGTCTCGCCTACCCCTCCCGACTGTGTCCTGTCTCGCCTACCCCTCCCGACTGTGTCCTGTCTCCCCTACCCCTCCCGACTGTGTCCTGTCTCCCCTACCCCTCCCTCCTGTGTCCTGTCTCCCCTACCCCTCCCGACTGTGTCCTGTCTCCCCTACCCCTCCCGACTGTGTCCTGTCTCCCCTACCCCTCCTGTGTCCTGTCTCCCCTACCCCTCCGGGTCTCCCTACCCCTCCTGTGTCCTGTCTCCCCTACCCCTCCTGACTGTGTCCTGTCTCCCCTACCCCTCCGGGTCTCCCTACCCCTCCTGTGTCCTGTCTCCCCTACCCCTCCTGACTGTGTCCTGTCTCCCCTACCCCTCCGGGTCTCTCTACCCCTCCTGTGTCCTGTCTCCCCTACCCCTCCTGACTGTGTCCTGTCTCCCCTACCCCTCCGGGTCTCTCTACCCCTCCCCTGACACCATGTGTAGACAGTGGTCCTTCCTCTGGAATGTATATAGTGCCATGTACTTATGAAAAAGGTCTCATTCCCACATAATAAATGTTAATAAATGATGTTAATAAATTTAAATGAAAACAACTGAAGCCTGGAGTTTGTGTTATTTCAGACACGGCAGGGATGGATCCAGGAGAAGTCCACAATGTGACACAATGGACAGGCAGTTGTGGAAGTCCCGGGTTTTGTCCCAAATAATACCTTATTCCCTATGTAGTGCACTACTTTTGGCCAGGGCCAGTATGGTGCTGGTCCAAAGCAGTGCACTACATAGTGAATAGGGTGTCATTTGGTATGCCGACCCACTCTTCATCCTGTCAATGTCTGTAATGTCTAATGTTAGCTGACAGCTGTGAAGTCCACTATGTATTGTCATTTGTGATGTCTTATGTTTGTACGGTCTTCTTGGTTGTACCCAGGACAACTAGTAGCCGCTAGTGGGGATACATTGCCTGTTGTGTTTGTGAGGTCTTCTTGGTTGTACCCAGGACAACTCGTAGCCACTAGTGGGGATACATTGCCTGTTGTGTTTGTGAGGTCTTCTTGGTTGTACCCAGGACAACTCATAGCCACTAGTGGGGATACATTGCCTGTTGTGTTTGTGAGGTCTTCTTGGTTGTACCCAGGACAACTAGTAGCCACTAGTGGGGATACATTGCCTGTTGTGTTTGTGAGGTCTTCTTGGTTGTACCCAGGACAACTAGTAGCCACTAATGGGGATACATTGCCTGTTATGTTTGTGAGGTCTTCTTGGTTGTACCCAGGACAACTAGTAGCCACTAATGGGGATACATTGCCTGTTGTGTTTGTGAGGTCTTCTTGGTTGTACCCAGGACAACTAGTAGGCACTAATGGGGATACATTGCCTGTTATGTTTGTGAGGTCTTCTTGGTTGTACCCAGGACAACTAGTAGCCACTAGTGGGGATACATTGCCTGTTATGTTTGTGAGGTCTTCTTGGTGGAACCCAGGACAACTAGTAGCCACTAATGGGGATACATTGCCTGTTATGTTTGTGAGGTCTTCTTGGTTGTACCCAGGACAACTAGTAGCCACTAATGGGGATACATTGCCTGTTATGTTTGTGAGGTCTTCTTGGTTGTACCCAGGACAACTAGTAGCCACTAATGGGGATACATTGCCTGTTATGTTTGTGAGGTCTTCTTGGTTGTACCCAGGACAACTAGTAGCCACTAATGGGGATACATTGCCTGTTATGTTTGTGAGGTCTAAAGGAACTAATTTGGAAGGGTTTTGGACTGTACCCTCTGGTAAAAATCCAGCTGTTGAGTTTTCTGAATCAAATCAAATGTTATTAGTCACATGCACCGAATACCACAGCTGTAGACCTTACAGTGAATTCAACAGCTGTAGACCTTACAGTGAAATGCTGAATACAACAGCTGTAGACCTTACAGTGAATACAACAGGTTTAGTAGACCTTACAGTGAAATGCTGAATACAACAGGTGTAGTAGACCTCACAGTGAAATGCTGAATACAACAGGTGTAGTAGACCTCACAGTGAAATGCTGAATACAACAGGTGTAGTAGACCTTACAGTGAAATGCTGAATACAACAGGTGTAGTAGACCTTACAGTGAAATGCTGAATACAACAGGTGTAGTATGGCTGCAAACTTTCTACTTTTAAACTCGGGCAAAACAGAGATGCTTGTTCTAGGTCCCAAGAAACAAAGAGATCTTCTGATGAATCTGACAATTAATCTTAATGGTTGTACAGTCGTCTCAAATAAAATGGACCCTGATCTCTCTTTTCAAGAACATATCAAGACCATTTCAAGGACCGCTTTTTTTCCATCTACGTCACATTGCAAAAATCAGAAACTTTCTGTCCAAAAATGATGCAGAAAAATTAATCCATGCTTTTGTCACTTCTAGGTTAGACTACTGCAATGCTCTATTTTCCAGCTACCCGGATAAAGCACTAAATAAACTCCAGTTAGTGCTAAATACGGCTGCTAGAATCCTGACTAGAACCAAAAAATGTGATCATATTACTCCAGTGCTAGCCTCTCTACACTGGCTTCCTGTCAAAGCAAGGGCTGATTTCAAGGTTTTACTGCTAACCTTTTTATTTTATTTTATTTAACCTTTATTTAACCAGGTAGGCTAGTTGAGAACACCTTTATTTAACCAGGTAGGCTAGTTGAGAACAAGTTCTCATTTACAACTGAGACCTGACCAAGATAAAGCATAGCAGTGTGAACAGACAACAAAGAGTTACACATGGAGTAAACAATTAACAAGTCAATAACACAGTAGAAAACAAAGGGGGAGTCTATATACAATGTGTGCAAAAGGCATGAGGAGGTAGGCAAATAATTACAATTTTGCAGATTAACACTGGAGTGATGAATGATCAGATGGTCATGTACAGGTAGAGATATTGGTGTGCAAAAGAGCAGAAAAGTAAATAAATAAAAACAGTATGGGGATGAGGTAGGTGAAAAAGGGTGGGCTATTTACCAATAGACTATGTACAGCTGCAGCGATCGGTTAGCTGCTCAGATAGCTGATGTTTGAAGTTGGTGAGGGAGATAAAAGTCTCCAACTTCAGCGATTTTTGCAATTCGTTCCAGTCACAGGCAGCAGAGTACTGGAACGAAAGGCGGCCAAATGAGGTGTTGGCTTTAGGGATGATCAGTGAGATACACCTGCTGGAGCGCGTGCTACGGATGGGTGTTGCCATCGTGACCAGTGAGCTGAGATAAGGCGGAGCTTTACCTAGCATGGACTTGTAGATGACCTGGAGCCAGTGGGTCTGGCGACGAATATGTAGCGAGGGCCAGCCGACTAGAGCATACAAGTCGCAGTGGTGGGTGGTATAAGGTGCTTTAGTGACAAAACGGATGGCACTGTGATAGACTACATCCAGTTTGCTGAGTAGAGTGTTGGAAGCCATTTTGTAGATGACATCGCCGAAGTCGAGGATCGGTAGGATAGTCAGTTTTACTAGGGTAAGCTTGGCGGCGTGAGTGAAGGAGGCTTTGTTGCGGAATAGAAAGCCGACTCTTGATTTGATTTTCGATTGGAGATGTTTGATATGAGTCTGGAAGGAGAGTTTGCAGTCTAGCCAGACACCTAGGTACTTATAGACGTCCACATATTCTAGGTCGGAACCATCCAGGGTGGTGATGCTAGTCGGGCATGCGGGTGCAGGCAGCGACCGGTTGAAAAGCATGCATTTGGTTTTACTAGCGTTTAAGAGCAGTTGGAGGCCACGGAAGGAGTGTTGTATGGCATTGAAGCTTGTTTGGAGGTTAGATAGCACAGTGTCCAAAGACGGGCCGAAAGTATATAGAATGGTGTCGTCTGCGTAGAGGTGGATCAGGGAATCGCCCGCAGCAAGAGCAACATCATTGATATACACAGAGAAAAGAGTCGGCCCGAGAATTGAACCCTGTGGCACCCCCATAGAGACTGCCAGAGGACCAGACAGCATGCCCTCCGTTTTGACACACTGAACTCTGTCTGCAAAGTAATTGGTGAACCAGGCAAGGCAGTCATCCGAAAAACCGAGGCTCCTGAGTCTGCCGATAAGAATATGGTGATTGACAGAGTCGAAAGCCTTGGCAAGGTCGATGAAGACGGCTGCACAGTACTGTCTTTTATCGATGGCGGTTATGATATCGTTGAGTACCTTGAGTGTGGCTGAGGTGCACCCATGACCGGCTCGGAAACCAGATTGCACAGCGGAGAAGGTACGGTGGGATTCGAGATGGTCAGTGACCTGTTTGTTGACTTGGCTTTCGAAGACCTTTGATAGGCAGGGCAGGATGGATATAGGTCTGTAACAGTTTGGGTCCAGGGTGTCTCCCCCTTTGAAGAGGGGGATGACTGCGGCAGCTTTCCAATCCTTGGGGATCTCAGACGATATGAAAGAGAGGTTGAACAGGCTGGTAATAGGGGTTGCGACAATGGTGGCAGATAGTTTCAGAAATAGAGGGTCCAGATTGTCAAGCCCAGCTGATTTGTACGGGTCCAGGTTTTGCAGCTCTTTCAGAACATCTGCTATCTGGATTTGGGTAAAGGAGAACCTGGAGAGGCTTGGGCGAGGAGCTGCGGGGGGGGGGCGGAGCTGTTGGCCGAGGTTGAAGTAGCCAGGCGGAAGGCATGGCCAGCCGTTGAGAAATGCTTATTGAAGTTTTCGATAATCATGGATTTATCAGTGGTGACCGTGTTACCTAGCCTCAGTGCAGTGGGCAGCTGGGAGGAGGTGCTCTTGTTCTCCATGGACTTCAGTGTCCCAGAACTTTTTGGAGTTGGAGCTACAGGATGCAAACTTCTGCCTGAAGAAGCTGGCCTTAGCTTTCCTGACTGACTGCGTGTATTGGTTCCGGACTTCCCTGAACAGTTGCATATCACGGGGACTATTCGATGCTATTGCAGTCCGCCACAGCTACAAAGCATTACATGGGCTTGCTCCTACCCATCTCTCTGATTTGGTCCTGCCGTACATACCTACACGTACGCTACGGTCACAAGACGCAGGCCTCCTAATTGTCCCTAGAATTTCTAAGCAAACAGCTGGAGGCAGGGCTTTCTCCTATAGAGCTCCATTTTTATGGAATGGTCTGCCTACCCATGTAAGAGACGCAAACTCGGTCTCAACCTTTAAGTCTTTACTGAAGACTCATCTCTTCAGTGGGTCATATGATTGAGTGTAGTCTGGCCCAGGAGTGGGAAGGTGAACGGAAAGGCTCTGGAGCAACGAAGCTCTCAGGTTGCTCCACTGCAGCACCGTCGATGAGAATGGGGGCGTGCTTGGTCCTCTTTTTCCTGTAGTCCACAATCATCTCATTTGTCTTGATCACGTTGAGGGAGAGATTGTTGTCCTTGCACTACACGGCCAGGTCTCTGTAGGTGATCAGGCCTACCAATGTTGTTGTCAGCAAACTTAATGATGGTGTTGGTGTCGTTCCTGGCTGTGCAGTCATGAGTGAACAGGGAGTACAGGAGGGGGCTGAGCACGCACCCCTGAGGGGCCCCTGTGTTGAGGATCAGCATGGCAGATGTGTTGTTACCTACCCTCACCACCTGGCGGAGGCCCGTCAGGAAATCCAGGATCCAGTTGCAGAGGGAGGTGTTTAGTCCCAGGGTCCTTAGCTTAGTGATGAGCTTTGAGGGCACTATGGTGTTGAATGCTGAGCTGTACTCAATGAATAGCATTCTCAGATGGGTGTTCCTTTTGTCCAGGTGGGAAACGGCAGTGTGGAGTGTAATAGAGATTGCATTATCTGTGGATCTGTTGGGCAGTATGCAAATTGGAGTGGGTCAAGTGGTTCAGGTCAGACATTCATTGGACAATGTTCTGCTCTTTCATCATCAGACTGTAATTCATCTGAACTCAAATCTGCTTTTGTCTTTTTCTGATTAAAAGAGCTTAAAGTGTTTTGATAAAGTATAATATAATGATAATACTGCTGGTCACGGTGTTGTAATGGCAGACTGACATTATGGCACCTTATTCCCTATATAGTACACTACTATAGTGCACTACTGCTACTACTATAGTGCACTACTGCTACTACTATAGTGCACTACTGCTACTACTATAGTGCACTACTGCTACTACTATAGTGCACTACTGCTACTACTATAGTGCACTACTGCTACTACTATAGTGCACTACTGCTACTACTATAGTGCACTACTGCTACTACTATAGTGCACTACTGCTACTACTATAGTACACTACTGCTACTACTATAGTGCACTACTGCTACTACTATAGTGCACTACTGCTACTACTATAGTACACTACTGCTACTGCTACTACTATAGTACACTACTGCTACTGCTACTACTATAGTACACTACTACTACTACTATAGTACACTACTGCTACTACTATAGTACACTACTGCTACTACTATAGTGCACTACTGCTACTACTATAGTACACTACTGCTACTACTATAGTGCACTACTGCTACTACTATAGTGCACTACTGCTACTACTATAGTGCACTACTGCTACTACTATAGTGCACTACTGCTACTACTATAGTGCACTACTGCTACTACTATAGTGCACTACTGCTACTACTATAGTGCACTACTGCTACTACTATAGTGCACTACTGCTACTACTATAGTACACTACTGCTACTACTATAGTGCACTACTGCTACTACTATAGTGCACTACTGCTACTACTATAGTACACTACTGCTACTGCTACTACTATAGTACACTACTACTACTACTATAGTACACTACTGCTACTACTATAGTACACTACTGCTACTACTATAGTGCACTACTGCTACTACTATAGTACACTACTGCTACTACTATAGTGCACTACTGCTACTACTATAGTGCACTACTGCTACTACTATAGTGCACTACTGCTACTACTATAGTGCACTACTGCTACTACTATAGTGCACTACTGCTACTACTATAGTGCACTACTGCTACTACTATAGTGCACTACTGCTACTACTATAGTGCACTACTGCTACTACTATAGTACACTACTGCTACTACTATAGTGCACTACTGCTACTACTATAGTACACTACTGCTACTACTATAGTGCACTACTGCTACTACTATAGTGCACTACTGCTACTACTATAGTACACTACTGCTACTACTATAGTACACTACTGCTACTACTATAGTACACTACTGCTACTACTATAGTACACTACTGCTACTACTATAGTGCACTACTGCTACTACTATAGTACACTACTGCTACTACTATAGTGCACTACTGCTACTACTATAGTACACTACTGCTACTACTATAGTACACTACTGCTACTACTATAGTACACTACTGCTACTACTATAGTGCACTACTGCTACTACTATAGTGCACTACTGCTACTACTATAGTGCACTACTGCTACTACTATAGTACACTACTGCTACTACTATAGTGCACTACTGCTACTGCTACTGCTACTACTATAGTGCACTACTGCTACTACTATAGTGCACTACTGCTACTACTATAGTACACTACTGCTACTGCTACTGCTACTACTATAGTGCACTACTGCTACTACTATAGTGCACTACTGCTACTACTATAGTACACTACTGCTACTACTATAGTGCACTACTGCTACTACTATAGTGCACTACTGCTACTACTATAGTACACTACTGCTACTACTATAGTGCACTACTGCTACTACTATAGTGCACTACTGCTACTACTATAGTACACTACTGCTACTACTATAGTACACTACTGCTACTACTATAGTGCACTACTGCTACTACTATAGTACACTACTGCTGCTACTATAGTGCACTACTGCTACTACTATAGTGCACTACTGCTACTACTATAGTGCACTACTGCTACTACTATAGTACACTACTGCTACTACTATAGTACACTACTGCTACTACTATAGTGCACTACTGCTACTACTATAGTACACTACTGCTGCTACTATAGTGCACTACTGCTACTACTATAGTGCACTACTGCTACTGCTACTACTATAGTGCACTACTGCTACTACTATAGTGCACTACTGCTACTGCTATAGTGCACTACTGCAACTACTATAGTGCACTACTGCTACTACTATAGTACACTACTGCTACTACTATAGTGCACTACTGCTACTACTATAGTGCACTACTGCTACTACTATAGTGCACTACTGCTACTACTATAGTACACTACTGCTACTACTATAGTACACTACTGCTACTACTATAGTGCACTACTGCTACTACTATAGTACACTACTGCTGCTACTATAGTGCACTACTGCTACTACTATAGTGCACTACTGCTACTGCTACTACTATAGTGCACTACTGCTACTACTATAGTGCACTACTGCTACTACTATAGTGCACTACTGCTACTACTATAGTGCACTACTGCTACTACTATAGTGCACTACTGCTACTACTATAGTACACTACTGCTACTACTATAGTACACTACTGCTACTACTATAGTGCACTACTGCTACTACTATAGTACACTACTGCTGCTACTATAGTGCACTACTGCTACTACTATAGTGCACTACTGCTACTGCTACTACTATAGTGCACTACTGCTACTACTATAGTGCACTACTGCTACTACTATAGTGCACTACTGCTACTGCTACTACTATAGTACACTACTGCTACTACTATAGTACACTACTGCTACTGCTACTACTATAGTACACTACTGCTACTACTATAGTACACTACTGCTACTACTATAGTACACTACTGCTACTGCTACTACTATAGTACACTACTGCTACTACTATAGTACACTACTGCTACTACTATAGTACACTACTGCTACTGCTACTACTATAGTGCACTACTGCTACTGCTACTACTATAGTGCACTACTGCTACTACTATAGTGCACTACTGCTACTGCTACTACTATAGTACACTACTGCTACTACTATAGTACACTACTGCTACTGCTACTACTATAGTGCACTACTGCTACTACTATAGTACACTACTGCTACTGCTACTACTATAGTGCACTACTGCTACTACTATAGTGCACTACTGCTACTACTATAGTGCACTACTGCTACTACTGTAGTGCACTACTGCTACTACTATAGTACACTACTGCTACTACTATAGTACACTACTGCTACTGCTACTACTATAGTACACTACTACTACTACTATAGTGCACTAATGCTACTACTATAGTACACTACTACTACTACTATAGTACACTACTGCTACTACTACTACTATAGTACACTACTACTACTACTATAGTACACTACTGCTACTACTACTACTATAGTACACTACTGCTACTACTATAGTACACTACTGCTACTACTACTACTATAGTACACTACTGCTACTACTACTACTATAGTACACTACTACTACTACTATAGTACACTACTGCTACTACTACTACTATAGTACACTACTACTACTACTATAGTACACTACTGCTACTACTACTACTATAGTACACTACTGCTACTACTACTACTATAGTACACTACTACTACTACTATAGTACACTACTGCTACTACTACTACTATAGTACACTACTACTACTACTATAGTACACTACTGCTACTACTATAGTACACTACTGCTACTACTATAGTATAGTACACTACTACTACTACTATAGTACACTACTGCTACTACTATAGTACACTACTGCTACTACTATAGTACACTACTGCTACTACTATAGTGCACTACTGCTACTACTATAGTACACTACTGCTACTGCTATAGTACACTACTGCTACTACTATAGTACACTACTGCTACTACTATAGTACACTACTGCTACTACTACTACTATAGTACACTACTGCTACTGCTATAGTACACTACTGCTACTACTATAGTACACTACTGCTACTACTATAGTACACTACTGCTACTACTATAGTACACTACTGCTACTACTATAGTGCACTACTGCTACTACTATAGTGCACTACTGCTACTACTATAGTACACTACTGCTACTACTATAGTACACTACTGCTACTACTATAGTACACTACTGCTACTACTATAGTACACTACTGCTACTACTATAGTGCACTACTGCTACTACTATAGTACACTACTGCTACTACTATAGTACACTACTGCTACTACTATAGTACACTACTGCTACTGCTACTACTATAGTACACTACTGCTACTGCTACTACTATAGTGCACTACTGCTACTGCTACTACTATAGTACACTACTGCTACTACTATAGTACACTACTGCTACTACTATAGTACACTACTGCTACTACTATAGTACACTACTGCTACTACTATAGTACACTACTGCTACTACTATAGTGCACTACTGCTACTACTATAGTGCACTACTGCTACTGCTACTACTATAGTGCACTACTGCTACTGCTACTACTATAGTGCACTACTGCTACTGCTACTACTATAGTACACTACTGCTACTACTATAGTGCACTTCCGCTACTACTATAGTACACTACTGCTACTACTATAGTACACTACTGCTACTACTATAGTACACTACTGCTACTACTATAGTACACTACTGCTACTACTATAGTACACTACTGCTACTGCTACTACTATAGTGCACTACTGCTACTGCTACTACTATAGTGCACTACTGCTACTACTATAGTGCACTACTGCTACTGCTACTACTATAGTACACTACTGCTACTACTATAGTACACTACTGCTACTGCTACTACTATAGTACACTACTGCTACTACTATAGTACACTACTGCTACTACTATAGTACACTACTGCTACTGCTACTGCTACTACTATAGTGCACTACTGCTACTACTATAGTGCACTACTGCTACTACTATAGTGCACTACTGCTACTACTATAGTACACTACTGCTACTACTATAGTACACTACTGCTACTGCTACTACTATAGTACACTACTGCTACTGCTACTACTATAGTGCACTACTGCTACTACTATAGTGCACTACTGCTACTACTATAGTGCACTACTGCTACTACTATAGTGCACTACTGCTACTACTATAGTGCACTACTGCTACTACTATAGTGCACTACTGCTACTACTATAGTGCACTACTGCTACTGCTACTACTATAGTGCACTACTGCTACTGCTACTACTATAGTGCACTACTGCTACTGCTACTACTATAGTACACTACTGCTACTACTATAGTGCACTACTGCTACTACTATAGTACACTACTGCTACTACTATAGTGCACTACTGCTACTACTATAGTGCACTACTACTACTACTATAGTGCACTACTGCTACTACTATAGTGCACTACTGCTACTACTATAGTGCACTACTGCTACTACTATAGTACACTACTGCTACTACTATAGTGCACTACTGCTACTACTATAGTACACTACTGCTACTACTATAGTGCACTACTGCTACTACTATAGTACACTACTGCTACTACTATAGTACACTACTGCTACTACTATAGTACACTACTGCTACTACTATAGTACACTACTGCTACTACTATAGTACACTACTGCTACTACTATAGTACACTACTGCTACTACTATAGTGCACTACTGCTACTACTATAGTACACTACTGCTACTACTATAGTGCACTACTGCTACTGCTACTACTATAGTACAATACTGCTACTACTACTGCTATAGTACACTACTGCTACTGCTACTACTATAGTGCACTACTGCTACTACTACTACTATAGTGCACTACTGCTACTGCTACTACTATAGTACACTACTGCTACTACTATAGTGCACTACTGCTACTGCTACTACTATAGTGCACTACTGCTACTGCTACTACTATAGTACACTACTGCTACTACTATAGTACACTACTGCTACTGCTACTACTATAGTACACTACTGCTACTACTATAGTGCACTACTGCTACTACTATAGTACACTACTGCTACTACTATAGTACACTACTGCTACTACTATAGTACACTACTGCTACTACTATAGTACACTACTGCTACTACTATAGTGCACTACTGCTACTACTATAGTACACTACTGCTACTACTATAGTGCACTACTGCTACTACTATAGTGCACTACTGCTACTACTATAGTGCACTACTGCTACTACTATAGTACACTACTGCTACTACTATAGTACACTACTGCTACTACTATAGTGCACTACTGCTACTACTATAGTGCACTACTGCTACTGCTACTACTATAGTGCACTACTGCTACTACTATAGTGCACTACTGCTACTGCTACTACTATAGTGCACTATATAGGGAATTGGGTACCATTCGACACGCTCCCATACACTGCTCTCTGTCTGATATTCAACACACTCCCATACACTGCTCTCTCTCTGATATATAGAAACATTACTGTGCAGCCGTATTCATTGATCTGCCCAAGGCTTTCGACTCTGTCAATCACCATATCCTCATCGGCAGACTCGACAGCCTTGGTTTCTCAAATGATTGCCTCGCCTGGTTCACCAACTACTTCTCTGATAGAGTTCAGTGTGTCAAATCGGAGGGTCTGCTGTCCGGACCTCTGGCAGTCTCTATGGGGGTGCCACAGGGTTCAATTCTTGGACCGACTCTCTTCTCTGTATACATCAATGAGGTCGCTCTTGCTGCTGGTGAGTCCCTGATCCACCTCTACGCAGACGACACCATTCTGTATACTTCCGGCCCTTCTTTGGACACTGTGTTAACAACCCTCCAGGCAAGCTTCAATGCCATACAACTCTCCTTCCGTGGCCTCCAATTGCTCTTAAATACAAGTAAAACTAAATGCATGCTCTTCAACCGATCGCTACCTGCACCTACCCGCCTGTCCAACATCACTACTCTGGACGGCTCTGACTTAGAATACGTGGACAACTACAAATACTTAGGTGTCTGGTTAGACTGTAAACTCTCCTTCCAGACCCATATCAAACATCTCCAATCCAAAGTTAAATCTAGAATTGGCTTCCTATTTCGCAACAAAGCATCCTTCACTCATGCTGCCAAACATACCCTTGTAAAACTGACCATCCTACCAATCCTCGACTTTGGCGATGTCATTTACAAAATAGCCTCCAATACCTTACTCAACAAATTGGATGCAGTCTATCACAGTGCAATCCGTTTTATCACCAAAGCCCCATATACTACCCACCATTGCGACCTGTACGCTCTCGTTGGCTGGCCCTCGCTTCATACTCGTCGCCAAACCCACTGGCTCCATGTCATCTACAAGACCCTGCTAGGTAAAGTCCCCCCTTATCTCAGCTCGCTGGTCACCATAGCATCTCCCACCTGTAGCACACGCTCCAGCAGGTATATCTCTCTAGTCACCCCCAAAACCAATTCTTTCTCTGGCCGCCTCTCCTTCCAGTTCTCTTCTGCCAATGACTGGAACGAACTACAAAAATCTCTGAAACTGGAAACACTTATCTCCCTCACTAGCTTTAAGCACCAACTGTCAGAGCAGCTCACAGATTACTGCACCTGTACATAGCCCACCTATAATTTAGCCCAAACAACTACCTCTTTCCCAACTGTATTTAATTTTAATTAATTTATTTATTTTGCTCCTTTGCACCCCATTATTTTTTTATTTCTACTTTGCACATTCTTCCATTGCAAAACTACCATTCCAGTATTTTACTTGCTATATTGTATTTACTTTGCCATCATGGCCTTTTTTGCCTTTACCTCCCTTCTCACCTCATTTGCTCACATTGTATATAGACTTGTTTATACTGCATTATTGACTGTATGTTTGTTTTTACTCCATGTGTAACTCTGTGTCGTTTTATCTGTCGAACTGCTTTGCTTTATCTTGGCCAGGTCGCAATTGTAAATGAGAACTTGTTCTCAACTTGCCTACCTGGTTAAATAAAGGTAAAATAAAATAAATAAATAAATAAAATATTCAACACACTCCCATACACTGCTCTCTCTCTGATATTCAACACACTCCCATACACTGCTCTCTCTCTGATATTCGACACACTCCCATACACTACTCTCTCTGATATTCGACACACTCCCATACACTGCAATCTCTCTGATATTCGACACACTCCCATACACTGCAATCTGTCTGATATTCGACACACTCCCATACACTGCTCTCTCTCTCTGATATTCGACACACTCCCATACACTGCAATCTGTCTGATATTCAACACACTCCCATACACTGCTCTCTGTCAGTAGTTCTTGTTGGAGTCCAGTGCCGCCAAGGCTGTAGTGGAATTAATAAAACGCCTCAGAATTACCTCGGTGGTGCTCAGTCTGTCGCCAGCCTCAGCTTGCCACCCGCTAAGGCCCTCTAAGATCTCTGGTCTTAGTTCTTTACCTTCCCACGATGCTTCATTCTTCTCTGTCTACCCACCTTTAATAAGCTGCTGTAGATCAGAGGTCATTCCCCAGCCCCCCCCCTTCGCTACTCTCTACCTCACCCTCAGTGATGTGAAATCATCCGCAGTTCTGTGTACGGTCGTGCCCAAAAATATACACTATGCCCTATATAGTGCACTACCAGGGCCTGGGTCAAAAGTAGTGCGCTATTTAGGGAATAGCTTACCGTTTGGGATGCACATGAGTTGAAAGGATTCCACTTAGCTGAGCAGGAGAGAGAGATTTTCTGAGTTCACCGAGAGACACATTATACTGGGAGTCAGTCAGGTGCTGCTCTCATGCAGACCAGGCCTGGCTACAGTCCTGGCTATAGTCCTGGCTATAGTCCTGGTTACAGTCCTGGCTATAGTCCTGGCTATAGTCCTGGCTATAGTCCTGGCTATAGGTTATAGTCCTGGCTATAGTCCTAGCTAGAGTCCTGGCTATAGTCCTAGCTATAGTCCTGTCTATAGTCCTAGCTAGAGTCCTGGCTATAGTCCTAGCTATAGTCCTGGCTACAGTCCTGGTTACAGGCTAACTATATTCCTGGTTATAGTCCTGGTTATAGTCCTGGCTATAGTCCTAGCTATAGTCCTGGCTATAGTCCTGGCTATTGTGCTGGCTATAGTGCTGGCCATAGTCCTGGCTACAGTCCTGGCTATAGTCCTGGCTATAGTCCTGGCTATAGTCTTGGCTATTGTGCTGGCTATAGTGCTGGCTACAGTCCTGGCTACATTCCTGGCTACAGTCCTGGCTATAGTCCTGGCTATAGTCCTAGCTATAGTCTTGGCTATTGTGCTGGCTATAGTCCTGGCTACAGTCAGATATACAGTACGTAGGGTACATCAGATATACAGTACGTAGGGTACATCAGATATACAGTACGTAGGGTACATCAGATATACAGTACGTAGGGTACATCATCAGGTATACAGTATGTAGAGTACATCAGATATACAGTATGTAGAGTACATCAGATATACAGTACGTAGGGTACACCAGATATACAGTACGTAGGGTACATCAGATATACAGTACGTAGGGTACATCAGATATACAGTACGTAGGGTACATCAGATATACAGTACGTAGGGTACATCAGATATACAGTACGTAGGGTACATCATCAGGTATACAGTATGTAGAGTACATCAGATATACAGTATGTAGAGTACATCAGATATACAGTACGTAGGGTACATCAGATATACAGTATGTAGAGTACATCAGATATACAGTATGTAGAGTACATCAGATATACAGTATGTAGAGTACATCAGATATACAGTACGTAGGGTACATCAGATATACAGTACGTAGGGTACATCATATATACAGTACGTAGGGTACATCAGATATACAGTACGTAGAGTACATCAGATATACAGTACGTAGGGTACATCATCAGGTATACAGTATGTAGAGTACATCAGATATACAGTATGTAGGGTACATCAGATATACAGTACGTAGGGTACATTACCAGATATACAGTACTTAGGGTACATCAGATATACAGTATGTAGAGTACATCAGATATACAGTACGTAGGGTACATCATCAGATATACAGTACGTAGGGTACATCATCAGATATACAGTATGTAGGGTACATCAGATATACAGTACGTAGGGTACATCAGATATACAGTACGTAAGGTACATCAGATATACAGTACGTAGGGTACATCACCAGATATACAGTACGTAGGGTACATCATCAGATATACAGTACGTAGGGTACATCAGATATACAGTATGTAGGGTACATCAGATATACAGTATGTAGGGTACATCAGATATACAGTATGTAGGGTACATCATATATACAGTACGTAGGGTACATCATATATACAGTACGTAGGGTACATCACCAGATATACTGTACGTAGGGTACATCAGATATACAGTACGTAGGGTACATCACCAGATATACAGTATGTAGGGTACATCATCAGATATACAGTATGTAGGGTACATCAGATATACAGTACGTAGGGTACATCACCAGATATACAGTACTTAGGGTACATCAGATATACAGTATGCAGGGTACATCACCAGATATACAGTATGTAGGGTACATCACCAGATATACAGTATGTAGGGTACATCACCAGATATACAGTACTTAGGGTACATCAGATATACAGTATGTAGGGTACATCAGATATACAGTATGTAGGGTACATCACCAGATATACAGTACGTAGGGTACATCACCAGATATACAGTACGTAGGGTACATCATCAGGTATACAGTATGTAAGGTACATCAGATATACAGTATGTAGGGTACATCAGATATACAGTACGTAGGGTACATCAGATATACAGTACGTAGGGTACATCAGATATACAGTATGTAGGGTACATCAGATATACAGTATGTAGGGTACATCACCAGATATACAGTATGTAGGGTACATCAGATATACAGTATGTAGGGTACATCACCAGATATACAGTACGTAGGGTACATCAGATATACAGTACGTAGGGTACATCACCAGATATACAGTATGTAGGGTACATCACCAGATATACAGTATGTAGGGTACATCAGATATACAGTATGTAGGGTACATCAGATATACAGTACGTAGGGTACATCAGATATACAGTATGTAGGGTACATCATCAGATATACAGTACGTTGGGTACATCAGATATACAGTACGTAGGGTACATCAGATATACAGTACGTAGGGTACATCACCAGATATACAGTACTTAGGGTACATCACCAGATATACAGTACTTAGGGTACATCAGATATACAGTATGTAGGGTACATCAGATATACAGTACGTAGGGTACATCACCAGATATACAGTACGTAGGGTACATCAGATATACAGTATGTAGGGTACATCACCAGATATACAGTATGTAGGGTACATCAGATATACAGTACGTAGGGTACATCACCAGATATACAGTACTTAGGGTACATCACCAGATATACAGTACTTAGGGTACATCAGATATACAGTATGTAGGGTACATCAGATATACAGTACGTAGGGTACATCACCAGATATACAGTACGTAGGGTACATCAGATATACAGTATGTAGGGTACATCACCAGATATACAGTACGTAGGGTACATCGGATATACAGTACGTAGGGTACATCAGATATACAGTACGTAGGGTACATCAGATATACAGTATGAAGGGTACATCAGATATACAGTACGTAGGGTACAACACCAGATATACAGTATGTAGGGTACATCAGATATACAGTATGTAGGGTACATCACCAGATATACAGTATGTAGGGTACATCACCAGATATACAGTACGTAGGGTACATCACCAGATATACAGTACGTAGGGTACATCAGATATACAGTATGTAGGGTACATCACCAGATATACAGTATGTAGGGTACATCAGATATACAGTATGTAGGGTACATCAGATATACAGTACGTAGGGTACATCAGATATACAGTACGTAGGGTACATCAGATATACAGTATGTAGGGTACATCATCAGATATACAGTACGTAGGGTACATCAGATATACAGTACGTAGGGTACATCAGATATACAGTACGTAGGGTACATCACCAGATATACAGTACTTAGGGTACATCAGATATACAGTACGTAGGGTACATCAGATATACAGTACGTAGGGTACATTACCAGATATACAGTACTTAGGGTACATCATATATACAGTATGTAGGGTACATCAGATATACAGTACGTAGGGTACATCACCAGATATACAGTACGTAGGGTACATCATCAGGTATACAGTACGTAAGGTACATCAGATATACAGTATGTAGGGTACATCATCAGATATACAGTATGTAGGGTACATCACCAGATATACAGTACGTAGGGCACATCATCAGATATACAGTACGTAGGGTACATCAGATATACAGTACGTAGGGTACATCAGATATACAGTATGTAGGGTACATCAGATATACAGTACATAGGGTACATAAGATATACAGTACATAGGGTACATAAGATATACAGTATGTAGGGTACATCAGATATACAGTACGTCGGGTACATCACCAGATATACAGTATGTAGGGTACATCAGATATACAGTACGTAGGGTACATCATCAGATATACAGTACGTAGGGTACATCATCAGATATACAGTACGTAGGGTACATCATCAGATATACAGTATGTAGGGTACATCAGATATATAGTACGTCGGGTACATCACCAGATATACAGTACTTCAACCTCAGGAGGCTGAAGAAATGTGTCTTGTCACCAAAAGCACTCACAAACTTCTACAGATGCACAATCGAGAGCATCCTGTCGGGCTGTATCACCGCCTGGTACGGCAACTGCTCCGCCCATAACCGTAATGCTCTCTAGAGGGTAGTGAGGTCTGCACAACGCATCACCGGGGGCAAACTACCTGCCCTCCAGGACACCTACACCACCCGATGTCACAGGAAGGCCATAAAGATCATCAAGGACAACAACCACCCGAGCCACTGCCTGTTCACCCCGCTATCATCCAGAAGGCGAGGTCAGTTAAGGTACATCAAAGCAGGGACCGATAATCCATCCACCTGACAGGTGTGGAATATCATGAAGATAATCCATCCACCTGACAGGTGTGGCATATCATGAAGATAATCCTTCCACCTGACAGGCGTGGCATATCATGAAGATAATCCATCCACCTGACAGGTGTGACATATCATGAAGATAATCCTTCCACCTGACAGGTGTGGCATATCATGAAGATAATCCTTCCACCTGACAGGTGTGGCATATCATGAAGATAATCCTTCCACCTGACAGGTGTGACATATCAAGAAGATAATCCTTCCACCTGACAGGTGTGGCATATCATGAAGATAATCCTTCCACCTGACAGGTGTGGCATATCATGAAGATAATCCTTCCACCTGACAGGTGTGACATATCAAGAAGATAATCCTTCCACCTGACAGGTGTGGCATATCATGAAGATAATCCTTCCACCTGACAGGTGTGACATATCAAGAAGATAATCCTTCCACCTGACAGGTGTGGCATATCATGAAGATAATCCTTCCACCTGACAGGCGTGGCATATTATGAAGATAATCCTTCCACTTGACAGGTGTGGCATATCATGAAGATAATCCTTCCACCTGACAGGTGTGGCATATCATGAAGATAATCCTTCCACCTGACAGGTGTGACATATCAAGAAGATAATCCTTCCACCTGACAGGTGTGGCATATCATGAAGATAATCCTTCCACCTGACAGGTGTGACATATCATGAAGATAATCCATCCACCTGACAGATGTGACATATCAAGAAGCTGATTCAACAGCATGGTGGTGAATAAGCCGTCTCCAACGTTGTTTTTGAGAATTTAGCATTACGTCCAACCGGCTTCATAACTGGTCGTGTGGGCGAGAGGTTTGATGTCGTCAACGTTGTGAACCGAGTGCCCCATGGTGGCGGTAGGGTTATGGTATGGTCAGGCAGAAGCTACGGACAACAAACACAATTTTTTTTGATCGATGGCAATTTGAATGCGCAGAGTTACCGTGACGGGATCCTGAGGTCCATTGTCGTGCCATTCGTCCTGCCCCATCACCACATTTCAGCATTTCAATGCACTGCCCCATGTCACAATGACCTGTACACCATTCCTGGAAGCTGAAAATGTCCCAGTTCTTCCATGGCCTGAATACTCAACAGACATGTCACCCATTGAGCATGTTTGGGATGCTCTGGATTGACATGTACGACAGCGTGTTCCAGTTCCTGCCAATATCCAATAACTCCACACAGCCATTGAAGAGGAGTGGGACAACATTCCAAAGGCCACAATCAACAGCCTATCAACTCTAATGCGAAGGAGATGCATGAGTCAAATTTTGGTAACAGTGTTATCAGAACCTTTACCAGCCCAGAACCCTTACCAGCCCAGAACCCTTAACAGTCCAGGTTCCTTACCAGTCCAGGTTCCTTACCAGCCCAGGTTCCTTACCAGCCCAGGACCCTTACCAGCCCAGGTTCCTTAACAGTCCAGGACCCTTACCAGCCCTGGTTCCTTACCAGCCCTGGTTCCTTACCAGCCCTGGTTCCTTACCAGCGCTGGTTCCTTACCAGCCCTGGACCCTTACCAGCCCTGGTTCCTTACCAGCCCTGGACCCTTACCAGCCCTGGACCCTTACCAGCCCTGGACCCTTACCAGCCCTGGACCCTTACCAGCACAGGTTCCTTACCAGCCCTGGTTCCTTACCAGCCCTGGTTCCTTAACAGCCCAGGACCCTTACCAGTCCAGGTTCCTTACCAGCCCTGGTTCCTTACCAGCCCTGGTTCCTTAACAGCCCAGGACCCTTACCAGCCCTGAACCCAACACCCACCTCTCCTCCCCACGCCCACCTCCACACCAGCCCCCAGCACTATAACCCAGCCCCACTCCCACCTCCCAGCCCCCTGCACAGTAACCCAGGCTCCAGCACTATAAGGATTTTCCTCTTCTCAAAGTCCAACAAGATGTTCAGCTTTGTGCGTGCGTGCGTACATCCATCCATCCGTGTACAAGCTCTTGTGTGTGTGATCAGTGAAGGACATGAGAGCATCTTCTGCCATATCCTGGAGAGTGACCTTTAGGAGTCACATTATTTCAGTTGAACCCTCCAGGCGCTGGGAGTCACATTATTTCAGTTGAACCCTCCAGGCGCTGGGAGTCACATTATTTCAGTTGAACCCTCCAGGCGCTGGGAGTCACATTATTTCAGTTGAACCCTCCAGGCGCTGGGAGTCACATTATTTCAGTTGAACCCTCCAGGCGCTGGGAGTCACATTATTTCAGTTGAACCCTCCAGGTGCTGGGAGTCACATTATTTCAGTTGAACCCTCCAGGCGCTGGGAGTCACATTATTTCAGTTGAACCCTCCAGGCGCTGGGAGTCACATTATTTCAGTTGAACCCTCCAGGCGCTGGGAGTCACATTATTTCAGTTGAACCCTCCAGGCGCTGGGAGTCACATTATTTCAGTTGAACCCTCCAGGCGCTGGGAGTCACATTATTTCAGTTGAACCCTCCAGGCGCTGGGAGTCACATTATTTCAGTTGAACCCTCCAGGCGCTGGGAGTCACATTATTTCAGTTGAACCCTCCAGGCGCTGGGAGTCACATTATTTCAGTTGAACCCTCCAGGCGCTGTGCTCTGTCCCAGTAAAAAACTTTATTTAACTAGGCGAGTCAGTTAAGTACAAATTCTTATTTTACAATGACGGCCTACACCGGCCAAACCCGGACAACGTTGGACCAATTGTGCCCTATGGGACTCCCAATCACGGCCGGTTAGTGACGCCTTTGACCGCTGTACCACTCGGGAGCCCATGTGATGTTCTCCGATACACCCTGGCATGCAGGCAGCAGCCATTAGACCAGAGACCCTGGCTTGTGGCCCAAAAGGCACCCTATTCCCTATATAGAGTCCTATGGGCCCTAGTCAATTGTAGTGTACTATATAAGGTATTGGGTGCCATTAGGGACACAGTCCTTGTGCCTGCTGGACATCCTCCCTGCATGCCTGGGTCTGTGTGTGTGATGTCAGAGCTGTAGTTGTGCAAAGCAGGTGACTGCTGCAACTCAGTGGGATCCTTTGTTTCTGCAGCTCTGACAACTCTGTGGTATGTACCCAAAGAGATGCTTCACCACACAGTCAAGGCATAGATACTGTATCATTCTTATGGTTGAAAAATTCTGCCAACTTTTCCAAAATTCAAAGGTTTTCCAGTAATCCTCTTTCTACGATTTTTATCAAAACCTGTGAATTTTTTGAAAGTTTCCAGAACTGTACAACCCTACATTACAGCTAGATAACAGCTCTTTGGTAATATATAGATGATGTCTCTTTTTCATACAGAGGGTGAATTAGATTTGTTGTAGACCAAAACGTATTGCCTGAGAAGCCAAAAGTAATTAGTTGTTGGAAGTTTTAACAAATGTCTTTAGGCCTCGAGCTCTGTTAGTCTGGTTGACTGAGTTTTTAGTCACGGATGTCAGGATATGCCAACCCTGGTCTGACCCTGTAGTTCTGAGCAACACACAGGGTTCATATGCTGGGCTGATGTCATGTCTCAGCTCTGCAGGAACTTCCCCAATCCACCTCATGGCCTTCTTTCTAGGTATATGGGTTTTGTGAAAACTTATCTAGAAGCTTTGAGGAGGTTTGGGGTAGTTAGGCTGGGATAATCATAGGGTGGGTCTTTAATGGCACCCTGTAGAGCCCTATGAGCTCTGATCAAATGTAGTGCACTATGTAGGGGATAGGGTGCCAGCCCTGGTCAGAGGTCGTGCACTATATAGGGGATAGGGTGCCAGCCCTGGTCAGAGGTCGTGCACTATATAGGGGATAGGGTGCCAGCCCTGGTCAGAGGTAGTGCACTATATAGGGAATAGGGTGCTAGCCCTGGTCAGAGGTAGTGCACTATATAGGGGATAGGGTGCTAGCCCTGGTCAGAGGTAGTGCACTATATAGGGGATAGGGTGCCAGCCCTGGTCAGAGGTTGTGCACTATATAGGGGATAGGGTGCCATTTGGGATGCAGATACTGGCTGGGGTGAGACAAGGTTAGATGACGTAAACTGATGAGACGAGGTTAGATGAGGTAAAATAACGAGGCAAGGTTAGATGACGTAAAATGATGAGACGAGGTTAGATGATGTAAAATAACGAGGCAAGGTTAGATGATGTAAAATGATGAGACGAGGTTAGATGAGGTAAAATAATGAGACGAGGTTAGATGACGTAAAATAATGAGACGAGGTTAGATGATGTAAAATAATGAGACGAGGTTAGATGAGGTAAAATGATGAGACGAGGTTAGATGACGTAAAATAATGAGACGAGGTTAGATGACGTAAAATAATGAGACGAGGTTAGATGTAAAATAATGAGACGAGGTTAGATGAGGTAAAATGATGAGACGAGGTTAGATGACGTAAAATGACGAGACGAGGTTAGATGATGTAAAATGATGAGATGAGGTAAGATGATGTAAAATGATGAGACGAGGTTAGATGACATAAAAGTCAAGGCCACATGTCGGTTAATGGTCCAAACAGACCAGTCTAGGAAAGAGAATTAAGGTGGGTATGTCTGGTTATCTGGACATGAAATGCTCACTGCAAGGACAGAGAGAAGGACACAGAGAGAGTGTTTCACTTTTAATTTGTTGTTCTCATTAATATACAGTATTTCCACACAAATAGTAAGAAAGGGTTGGGTTTTAGTCAGACCAACTGCCAGGCAGTTGATGGTTGACTGTTTAAGCCAAATACACAGCCACATTCAGGCCTGTAAAATGCCTCCCTCCCAATACTGAACAGTCAAGGCACTGAACTAGTAACTTGCGTATTAACTCTATGTGGATCATATTGATATTAGACAAACATTTTAACTATGTGGTTTGGCAATGCATTTCTTAGTATTAGGGGACTTAGTTCTAATATCTCTACTAGAGGGGAGAGGTGTGGGTAGGGAGTAACGAACGAGAGGAGGGGAGGAATGAGGAGGGGTGTGGGTAGGGAGTAACGAACGAGAGGAGGAGAGGAATGAGGAGGGGTGTGGGTAGGGAGTAACGAACGAGAGGAGGGAGGGAGGGAGGAGAGGTGTGGGTAGGGAGTAACGAACGAGAGGAGGGGAGGAATGAGGAGGGGTGTGGGTAGGGAGGAACGAACGAGAGGAGGGGAGGAATGAGGAGGGGTGTGGGTAGGGAGGAACGAACGAGAGGAGGGGAGGAATGAGGAGGGGTGTGGGTAGGGAGTAACGAACGAGAGGAGGGGAGGAATGAGGAGGGGTGTGGGTAGGGAGGAACGAACGAGAGGAGGGGAGGAATGAGGAGGGGTGTGGGTAGGGAGGAACGAACGAGAGGAGGGGAGGAATGAGGAGGGGTGTGGGTAGGGAGTAACGAACGAGAGGAGGAGAGGAATGAGGAGGGGTGTGGGTAGGGAGTAACGAACGAGAGGAGGGAGGGAGGGAGGAGAGGTGTGGGTAGGGAGTAACGAACGAGAGGAGGGGAGGAATGAGGAGGGGTGTGGGTAGGGAGTAACGAACGAGAGGAGGGAGGGAGGGAGGAGAGGTGTGGGTAGGGAGTAACGAACGAGAGGAGGGGAGGAATGAGGAGGGGTGTGGGTAGGGAGTAACGAACGAGAGGAGGGAGGGAGGGAGGAGAGGTGTGGGTAGGGAGTAACGAACGAGAGGAGGGGAGGAATGAGGAGGGGTGTGGGTAGGGAGTAACGAACGAGAGGAGGGAGGGAGGGAGGGAGGAGAGGTGTGGGTAGGGAGTAACGAACGAGAGGAGGGGAGGAATGAGGAGGGGTGTGGGTAGGGAGTAACGAACGAGAGGAGGGAGGGAGGAGAGGTGTGGGTAGGGAGTAACGAATGAGAGGAGGGGAGGAATGAGGAGGGGTGTGGGTAGGGAGTAACGAACGAGAGGAGGAGAGGAATGAGGAGGGGTGTGGGTAGGGAGTAACGAACGAGAGGAGGGAGGGAGGGAGGAGAGGTGTGGGTAGGGAGTAACGAACGAGAGGAGGGGAGGAATGAGGAGGGGTGTGGGTAGGGAGTAACGAACGAGAGGAGGGAGGGAGGGAGGAGAGGTGTGGGTAGGGAGTAACGAACGAGAGGAGGGGAGGAATGAGGAGGGGTGTGGGTAGGGAGTAACGAACGAGAGGAGGGAGGGAGGGAGGAGAGGTGTGGGTAGGGAGTAACGAACGAGAGGAGGGGAGGAATGAGGAGGGGTGTGGGTAGGGAGTAACGAACGAGAGGAGGGAGGGAGGGAGGAGAGGTGTGGGTAGGGAGTAACGAATGAGAGGAGGGGAGGAATGAGGAGGGGTGTGGGTAGGGAGTAACGAACGAGAGGAGGAGAGGAATGAGGAGGGGTGTGGGTAGGGAGTAACGAACGAGAGGAGGGAGGGAGTAACCAATGTGAGGATGGAGGGAGGGAGGAGGGAGGGAGGGGGGAAGGAGGGACCCTTCAGAGGAGCCTTTCCCTTCTACTTTCCTCCTCTTCTCCTCCTGGACTAGGAGAGATAGCAGCTCCTCCTCTTCTCCTCCTGGACTAGGAGAGATAGCACCTCCTCCTCTTCTCCTCCTGGACTAGGAGAGATAGCACCTCCTCCTCTTCTCCTCCTGGACTAGGAAAGATAGCAGCTCCTCCTCTTCTCCTCCTGGACTAGGAGAGATAGCACCTCCTCCTCTTCTCCTCCTGGACTAGGAAAGATAGCAGCTCCTCCTCTTCTCCTCCTGGACTAGGAAAGATAGCAGCTCCTCCTCTTCTCCTCCTGGACTAGGAAAGATAGCACCTCCTCCTCTTCTCCTCCTGGACTAGGAAAGATAGCAGCTCCACCTTTCCTTCTCGTTCTACCCAACCCTCCCAGTGGATAAGGAACAGAGCAGGACTGCCTTACCTCACACACCAAGACAGAAACAACATCACTAAACTGGGGCTTTTTATGGGACAGTCCACATTTGTTGTTAGTTTTACCCGGGCACCTTCATCCTACCTATCATCAACACCATCACTATCAACAGAATTGCGCCTCACAGCATATAATTTTAAAGGTACGATTTTTTCAAATAATAATGTTTTTGTCATTCCATGTGTGTGTAATCCGTGTCCTGTATCAGGTGACCATTATCAAACAGTTTAGATGAGGTTTAAATGTTTAACTGTTATATGCGTTCTAAAACCTTTGTATGCATATTTTTGTGACATGAATAATCAACAGAACATTACTGTTAATTCAATCTTTAATATATTGTGTTTGGAAACATTAACATTGCTTACTATGTTTTGTAATTGTAGTTAGAGTCAATGAACACAGTCATCATTGAGTTGTGTTGTAGTGAGTTTAGGACTAGTAACTACAGTATAAAACCGTGCCACTAAAGCCCATCTTGGGAACCTTTCACTAATCTCTGACAATGGAGAAAGTGCCATTCATTGACAAACAGCAGACAATTCACACATTCTGTATGGTTGATTAATCCACTGTCTCCGCAACTGATTTTCTATTTTAATTCAATACAATTTCATTGCTAGACAGTTTGCGATCATTGCTAGGCTGGTTGATTTCTGAATGGTCTTAACCACAGGCACCAGGAACAGTTTAGTTAAGCTAATGCCCAGATACAAACAAACACCTGTATGGTGTGGTACTAGCAGATCTGTATGGTGTGGTAGTAGAGTGTGGTAGTAGGGTGTGGTAGTATGGTGTCGTAGTAGTAGATCTGTATGGTGTGGTAGTATGGTGTGGTAGTAGTAGATCTGTATGGTGTGGTAGTATGGTGTGGTAGTAGTAGATCTGTATGGGGTGGTAGCATGGTGTGGTAGTATGGTGTCGTAGTAGTATATCTGTATGGTGTGGTAGTATGGTGTGGTAGTAGTAGATCTGTATGGGGTGGTAGCATGGTGTGGTAGTAGTAGAGCTGTATGGTGTGGTAGTAGTATATCTGTATGGGGTGGTAGTAGTATATCTGTATGGTGTGGTAGTATGGTGTGGTAGTAGTAGATCTGTATGGGGTGGTAGTAGTATATCTGTATGGTGTGGTAGTATGGTGTGGTAGTAGTATATCTGTATGGTGTGGTAGTAGTATATCTGTATGGTGTGGTAGTAGTAGATCTGTATGGTGTGGTGGCATGGTGTGGTAGTATGGTGTGGTAGTAGTAGATCTGTATGGTGTGGTGGCATGGTGTGGTAGTATGGTGTGGTAGTAGTAGAGCTGTATGGTGTGGTAGTATGGTGTGGTAGTAATAGATCTGTATGGTGTGGTAGTAGTATATCTGTATGGTGTGGTAGTATGGTGTGGTAGTAGTATATCTGTATGGTGTGGTAGTATGGTGTGGTAGTAGTAGATCTGTATGGTGTGGTGGCATGGTGTGGTAGTATGGTGTGGTAGTAGTAGAGCTGTATGGTGTGGTAGTATGGTGTGGTAGTAATAGATCTGTATGGTGTGGTAGTAGTAGATCTGTATGGGGTGGTAGTATGGTGTGATAGTATGGTGTGGTAATAGTAGATCATTATGGTGTGGTAGTATGGTATTGTAGTATGGTGTGGTAGTATGGTATGGTAGTATGGTGTGATTGTACGGTGTGGTAGTATGGTGTGGAAGTATGGCATGGTAGTGTGGTGTGGTAGTATGGTGTGGTAGTGTGGTGTGGTAGTATGGTGTGGTAGTAGTAGATCTGTATGGTGTGGTAGTATGGTGTGGTAGTATGCTGTGGTAGTATGGTGTGGTAGTAGTAGATCTGTATGGTGCGGTAGTATGGTGTGGTAGTAGTAGATCTGTATGGTGTGGTAGTATGGTGTGGTAGTATGGTGTGATAGTATGGTGTGGTAGTATGGTGTGGTAGTCGTAGATCTGTATGGTATGGTAGTAGTAAATATGTATGGTGTGCTAGTATGGTGGTAGTATGGTGTGGTAGTAGTAGATCTGTATGGTGTGGTAGTATGGTGTGGTAGTATGCTGTGGTAGTATGGTGTGGTAGTAGTAGATCTGTATGGTGCGGTAGTATGGTGTGGTAGTAGTAGATCTGTATGGTGTGGTAGTATGGTGTGGTAGTATGGTGTGGTAATATGGTGTGGTAGTATGGTGTGGTAGTATGGTGTGGTAGTAGTAGATATGTATGGTGTGGTAGTATGGTGTGGTAGTATGGTGTGGTAGTATGGTGTGGTGGTATGGTAGTATGGTGTGGTAGTAGTAGATCTCTATGGTGTGGTAGTATGGCATGGTAGTATGGTGTGGTGGTATGGTGTGGTAGTGTGGTGTGGTAGTATGGCATGGTAGTATGGTGTGGTGGTATGGTGTGGTAGTGTGGTGTGGTAGTATGGTGTGGTAGTATGGTGTGGTAGTTGTAGATCTGTATGGTGTGGTAGTATGGTGTGGTAGTAGTAGATCTGTATGGTGTGGTAGTATGGTGTGGTAGTAGTAGATCTGTATGGTGTGGTAGTATGGTGTGGAAGTAGTAGATATGTATGGTGTGGTAGTATGGTGTGGTAGTAGTAGATCTGTATGGGGTGGTAGTATGGTGTGGTAATATGGTGTGGTAGTATGGTGTGGTAGTAGTAGATCTGTATGGTGTGGTAGTATGGTGTGGTACTAGTAGATCTGTATGGTGTGGTGGTATGGTAGTATGGTGTGGTAGTAGTAGATATGTATGGTGTGGTAGTATGGTGTGGTAGTAGTAGAGCTGTATGGGGTGGTAGCATGGTGTGATAGTATGGTGTGGTAGTAGTAGATCTGTATGGTGTGGTAGTATGGTGTGGTAGTAGTATATATGTATGGTGTGGTAGTATGGTGTGATAGTATGGTGTGGTAGTAGTAGATCTGTATGGTGTGGTAGTATGGTGTGGTAGTAGTATATATGTATGGTGTGGTAGTATGGTGTGGTAGTATGGTGTGGTAGGCGTAGATCTGTATGGTGTGGTAGTATGGTGTGGTAGTAGTAGATCTGTATGGTGTGGTAGTATGGTGTGGTAGTAGTAGATCTGTATGGGGTGGTAGTATGGTGTGGTATTATTGTGTGGTAATATGGTGTGGTAGTATGGTGTGGTAGTAGTAGATCTGCATGGTGTGGTAGTATTGTGTGGTAGTATGGTGTGGTACTAGTAGATCTGTATGGTAGGGTAGTGGTAGATATATGTGGTGTGGTAGTATTGTGTTGTAGTATGGTGTGGTACTAGTAGATCTGTATGGTGTGGTGGTATGGTATTATGGTGTGGTAGTAGTAGATCTGTATGGTGTGGTAGTATGGTGTGGTAGTAGTAGATCTGTATGGTGTGGTAGTATGGTATGGTAGTAGTAGATCTGTATGGGGTGGTAGCATGGTGTGGTAGTAGTAGATATGTATGGCATGGTAGTATGGTGTGGTGGTATGGTGTGGTAGTGTGGTGTGGTAATATGGTGTGGTAGTATGGTGTGGTAGTAGTAGATCTGTATGGTGTGGTAGTATGGTGTGGTAGTAGTAGATCTGTATGGTGTGGTAGTATGGTATGGTAGTAGTAGATCTGTATGGTGTGGTAGTATGGTGTGGTACTAGTAGATCTGTATGGGGTGGTAGCATGGTGTGGTAGTAGTAGATATGTATGGTGTGGTAGTATGGTGTGGTAGTATGGTGTGGTAGTATGGTGTGGTGGTATGGTAGTATGGTGTGGTAGTAGTAGATCTCTATGGTGTGGTAGTATGGCATGGTAGTATGGTGTGGTGGTATGGTGTGGTGGTATGGTGTGGTAGTGTGGTGTGGTAGTATGGTGTGGTAGTATGGTGTGGTAGTTGTAGATCTGTATGGTGTGGTAGTATGGTGTGGTAGTATGGCATGGTAGTATGGTGTGGTGGTATGGTGTGGTAGTGTGGTGTGGTAATATGGTGTGGTAGTATGGTGTGGTAGTTGTAGATCTGTATGGTGTGGTAGTATGGTGTGGTAGTAGTAGATCTGTATGGTGTGGTAGTATGGTGTGGTAGTAGTAGATCTGTATGGGGTGGTAGTATGGTGTGGTAGTATGGTGTGGTAATATGGTGTGGTAGTTTGGTGTGGTAGTAGTAGATCTGTATGGTGTGGTAGTATGGTGTGGTACTAGTAGATCTGTATGGTGTGGTAGTATGGTGTGGTAGTAGTAGAGCTGTATGGGGTGGTAGCATGGTGTGATAGTATGGTGTGGTAGTAGTAGATCTGTATGGTGTGGTAGTATGGTGTGGTAGTAGTAGATCTGCATGGTGTGGTAGTATGGTGTGGTAGTATGGTGTGGTACTAGTAGATCTGTATGGTAGGGTAGTGGTAGATATATGTGGTGTGGTAGTATTGTGTGGTAGTATGGTGTGGTACTAGTAGATCTGTATGGTGTGGTGGTATGGTAGTATGGTGTGGTAGTATGGTGTGGTAGTAGTAGATCTGTATGGTGTGGTAGTATGGTGTGGTAGTATGGTATGGTAGTAGTAGATCTGTATGGGGTGGTAGCATGGTGTGGTAGTATGGTGTGGTAGTAGTATATATGTATGGTGTGGTAGTATGGTGTGGTAGTATGGTGTGGTAGTAGTATATATGTATGGTGTGGTAGTATGGTGTGGTAGTAATAGATCTGTATGGTGTGGTAGTATGGTGTGGTAGTAGTAGATCTGTATGGTATGGTAGTATGGTGTGGTAGTAGTAGATCTGTATGGTGTGGTAGCATGGTGTGGTAGCATGGTGTGGTAGTATGGTGTGGTAGTAGAATATATGTATGGTGTGGTAGTAGTAGATCTGTATGGTGTGGTAGTATGGTGTGGTAGTATGGTGTGGTAGTAGTAGATCTGTATGGTGTGGTACTAGTAGATCTGTATGGTGTGGTAGTATGGTGTGGTACTAGTAGATCTGTGTGGTGGTATGGTATGGTACTGGTAGATCTGTATGGTATGGTAGTAGTATATCTGTATTGTGTGGTACTAGTAGATCTGTATGGTGTGGTAGTATGGTGTTGTAGTATGGTGTGGTGGTATGGTAGTATGGTGTGGTAGTATGGTGTGGTAGTAGTAGATCTGTATGGTGTGGTAGTATGGTGTGGTGGTATGGTAGTATGGTGTGGTAGTATGGTGTGGTACTAGTTGATCTGTATGGTGTGGTAGTATGGTGTGGTAGTATGGTGTGGTAGTAGTAGATCTGTATGGTATGGTAGTATGGTGTGGTAGTATGGTGTGGTAGTAGTAGATCTGTATGGTATGGTAGTATGGTGTGGTAGTATGGTGTGGTAGTAGTAGATCTGTATTGTGTGGTACTAGTAGATCTGTATGGTGTGGTAGTATGGTGTGGTACTAGTAGATCTGTGTGGTGGTATGGTATGGTACTGGTAGATCTGTATGGTATGGTAGTAGTATATCTGTATTGTGTGGTACTAGTAGATCTGTATGGTGTGGTAGTATGGTGTTGTAGTATGGTGTGGTGGTATGGTAGTATGGTGTGGTAGTATGGTGTGGTGGTGTGGTAGTATGGTGTGGTAGTATGGTGTGGTAGTATGGTGTTGTAGTATGGTGTGGTGGTGTGGTAGTATGGTGTGGTAGTATGGTGTGGTAGTATGGTGTTGTAGTATGGTGTGGTGGTGTGGTAGTATGGTGTGGTAGTATGGTGTGGTACTAGTTGATCTGTATGGTGTGGTAGTATGGTGTGGTAGTAGTAGATCTGTATGGTGTGGTAGTATGGTGTGGTAGTATGGTGTGGTAGTATGGTGTGGTAGTATGGTGTGGTGGTATGGTAGTATGGTGTGGTAGTATGGTGTGGTGGTATGGTAGTATGGTGTGGTAGTATGGTGTGGTGGTATGGTGTGGTAGTATGGTGTGGTAGTAGTAGATCTGTATGGTGTGGTAGTATGGTGTGGTAGTAGTAGATCTGTATGGTGTGGTAGTATGGTGTGGTAGTATGGTGTGGTAGTATGGTGTGGTGGTATGGTAGTATGGTGTGGTAGTAGTAGATCTCTATGGTGTGGTAGTATGGTGTGGTAGTATGGTGTGGTAGTATGGTGTGGTGGTATGGTAGTATGGTGTGGTAGTATGGTGTGGTAGTTGTAGATCTGTATGGTGTGGTAGTATGGTGTGGTAGTAGTAGATCTGTATGGTGTGGTAGTATGGTGTGGTAGTATGGCGTGTCCACAAGGATGTCACATTACTAGAGGCTGAGGGCCAGCCAGGGGGTCATGTGTTGTGACTTCTCTCTGCCTCAGGGGGCCTCGGCTTAGAGGTCGGAGTTTCTGAATGAGGACCAAGTGTGCATGCAGACACACAATGGTAGTAGCTGATTGTTGTGATCACATGATGGGGCAGCCCATGTCTAGACCACATGGATCAGCTTATGATTCCCCTGGGGATCTCACACAGTCAGATTTCCAGGCTCATTATACCTGCCAGCCCACAATTATCTAACAATACTTCATTGGCAATCTCACACAGGCAGGCCTCTCTCTGTTAATTCTAGTTAGGGCAGGCCTCTCTCTGTTAATTCTAGTCTAGGGCAGGCCTCTCTCTGTTAATTCTAGTCTAGGGCAGGCCTCTGTTAATTCTAGTCTAGGGCAGGCCTCTGTTAATTCTAGTCTAGGGTAGGCCTCTCTCTCTGTAAACTCTAGTCTAGGGCAGGCCTCTCTCTCTGTGAACTCTAGTCTAGGGCAGGCCTCTCTCTCTGTTAACTCTAGTCTAGGGCAGGCATCTCTCTCTGTTAACTCTAGTCTAGGGCAGGCCTCTCTCTCTGTTAACTCTAGTCTAGGGCAGGCCTCTCTCTCTGTTAACTCTAGAGCAGGCCTCTCTCTCTGTTAACTCTAGTCTAGGGCAGGCCTCTCTCTCTTTAAACTCTAGTCTAGGGCAGGCCTCTCTATTAACTGTAGTCTAGGGCAGGCCTCTCTCTCTGTTAACTCTAGAGCAGGCCTCTCTCTCTGTAAACTCTAGTCTAGGGCAGGCCTCTCTCTCTTTAAACTCTAGTCTAGGGCAGGCCTCTCTCTTAACTCTAGTCTAGGGTAGGCCTCTCTCTCTGTTAACTCTAGTCTAGGGCAGGCCTCTCTCTCTGTTAACTCTAGAGCAGGCCTCTCTCTCTGTTAACTCTAG
This sequence comes from Oncorhynchus kisutch, assembly GCF_002021735.2. Classification (NCBI taxonomy): domain Eukaryota; kingdom Metazoa; phylum Chordata; class Actinopteri; order Salmoniformes; family Salmonidae; genus Oncorhynchus; species Oncorhynchus kisutch. Next base: position 980,778 of record NC_034186.2, read on the forward strand.
TCTAGGGCAGGCCTCTCTCTCTTTAAACTCTAGTCTAGAGCAGGCCTCTCTCTTAACTCTAGTCTAGGGTAGGCCTCTCTCTCTTTAAACTCTAGTCTAGGGCAGGCCTCTCTATTAACTGTAGTCTAGGGCAGGCCTCTCTCTCTGTTAACTCTAGAGCAGGCCTCTCTCTCTGTAAACTCTAGTCTAGGGCAGGCCTCTCTCTCTTTAAACTCTAGTCTAGGGCAGGCCTCTCTCTTAACTCTAGTCTAGGGTAGGCCTCTCTCTCTGTTAACTCTAGTCTAGGGCAGGCCTCTCTCTCTGTTAACTCTAGAGCAGGCCTCTCTCTCTGTTAACTCTAGTCTAGGGCAGGCCTCTCTCTCTTTAAACTCTAGTCTAGGGCAGGCCTCTCTCTTAACTCTAGTCTAGGGTAGGCCTCTCTCTCTGTTAACTCTAGTCTAGGGCAGGCCTCTCTCTCTGTTAACTCTAGAGCAGGCCTCTCTCTCTGTAAACTCTAGTCTAGGGCAGGCCTCTCTCTCTTTAAACTCTAGTCTAGGGCAGGCCTCTCTGTAAACTCTAGTCTAGGACAGGCCTCTCTCTTAACTCTAGTCTAGGGTAGGCCTCTCTCTCTGTAAACTCTAGTCTAGGGCAGGCCTCTCTCTCTGTTAACTCTAGTCTAGGGCAGGCATCTCTCTCTGTTAACTCTAGTCTAGGGCAAGCCTCTCTCTCTGAGAACTCTAGTCTAGGGCAGGCCTCTCTCTCTGTGAACTCTAGTCTAGGGCAGGCCTCTCTCTCTGTTAACTCTAGAGCAGGCCTCTCTCTCTGTAAACTCTAGTCTAGGGCAGGCCTCTCTCTCTGTTAACTCTAGTCTAGGGCAGGCCTCTCTCTCTGTTAACTCTAGTCTAGGGCAGGCATCTCTCTCTGTTAACTCTAGTCTAGGGCAAGCCTCTCTCTCTGAGAACTCTAGTCTAGGGCAGGCCTCCTTCTCTGTGAACTCTAGTCTAGGGCAGGCCTCTCTCTCTGTTAACTCTAGTCTAGGACTGGACTCTCTGTTAACTCTAGTCTAGGGTAGGCCTCTCTCTCTGTAAACTCTAGTCTAGGGCAGGCCTCTCTCTCTGTGAACTCTAGTCTAGGGCAGGCCTCTCTCTCTGTTAACTCTAGTCTAGGGCAGGCATCTCTCTCTGTTAACTCTAGTCTAGGGCAGGCCTCTCTCTCTGTTAACTCTAGTCTAGGGCTGGACTCTCTGTTAACTCTAGTCTAGGGCAAGCCTCTCTCTCTGAGAACTCTAGTCTAGGGCAGGCCTCTCTCTCTGTGAACTCTAGTCTAGGGCAGGCCTCTCTCTCTGTTAACTCTAGTCTAGGACTGGACTCTCTGTTAACTCTAGTCTAGGGCAGGCCTCTCTCTCTGTGAACTCTAGTCTAGGGCAGGCCTCTCTCTCTGTTAACTCTAGTCTAGGGCAGGCCTCTCTCTCTGTTAACTCTAGTCTAGGGCTGGACTCTGTTAACTCTAGTCTAGGGCTGGACTCTCTGTAAACTCTAGTCTAGGGCAGGCCTCTCTCTCTGTTAACTCTAGTCTAGGGCAGGCCTCTCTCTCTGTTAACTCTAGTCTAGGACTGGACTCTCTGTTAACTCTAGTCTAGGACTGGACTCTCTGTTAACTCTAGTCTAGGGCTGGACTCTCTGTAAACTCGAGTCTAGGGCAGGCCTCTCTCTCTGTTAACTCTAGTCTAGGGCTGGACTCTCTGTAAACTCTAGTCTAGGGCAGGCCTCTCTCTCTGTTAACTCTAGTCTAGGGCTGGACTCTCTGTTAACTCTAGTCTAACGCAGGCCTCTGTTAACTCTAGTCTAACGCAGGCCTCCCTGTGTGTCTTAACGCTAGTCTAACGCAGGCCTCCCTGTGTGTCTTAACGCTAGTCTAACGCAGGCCTCCCTGTGTGTCTTAACGCTAGTCTAACGCAGGCCTCCCTGTGTGTCTTAACGCTAGTCTAGTGACAACGGCCAAAGAAGGAAAGCAAATACTGTAATGCCTTTTGGCCCAATCTAACCTAACCTATAGGCCTAATCTGTATCCTTAACCTACAGTTTGAATCTGTAGCCTAACCTATAGGCCTAATCTGTATCCTTAACCTACAGTTTGAATCTGTAGCCTAACCTATAGGCCTAATCTGTATCCTTAACCTACAGTTTGAATCTGTAGCCTAACCTATAGGCCCAATCTGTATCCTTAACCTACAGTTTGAATCTGTAGCCTAACCTATAGGCCTAATCTGTAGTGTCGTTTTGACCTATAGGCCTAATCTGTATCCTTAACCTACAGTTTGAATCTGTAGCCTAACCTATAGGCCTAATCTGTAGTGTCGTTTTGACCTATAGGCCTAATCTGTATCCTTAACCTACAGTTTGAATCTGTAGCCTAACCTATAGGCCTAATCTGTAGTGTCGTTTTGACCTATAGGCCTAATCTGTATCCTTAACCTACAGTTTGAATCTGTAGCCTAACCTATAGGCCTAATCTTTAGTGTCGTTTTGACCTATAGGCCTAATCTGTATCCTTAACCTACAGTTTGAATCTGTAGCCTAACCTATAGGCCCAATCTGTATCCTTAACCTACAGTTTGAATCTGTATCCTTAACCTACAGTTTGAATCTGTATCCTTAACCTACAGTTTGAATCTGTAGCCTAACCTATAGGCCTAATCTGTAGTGTCGTTTTGACCTATAGGCCTAATCTGTATCCTTAACCTACAGTTTGAATCTGTAGCCTAACCTATAGGCCTAATCTGTAGTGTCGTTTTGACCTATAGGCCTAATCTGTAGTGTCGTTTTGACCTATAGGCCTAATCTGTAGTGTCGTTTTGACCTATAGGCCTAATCTGTAGTGTCGTTTTGACCTAAAGGCCTAATCTGTAGTGTCGTTTTGACCTATAGGCCTAATCTGTAGTGTCGTTTTGACCTATAGGCCTAATCTGTAGTGTCGTTTTGACCTATAGGCCTAATCTGTAGTGTCGTTTTGACCTATAGGCCTAATCTGTAGTGTCGTTTTGACCTATAGGCCTAATCTGTAGTGTCGTTTTGACCTATAGGCCTAATCTGTAGTGTCGTTTTGACCTATAGGCCTAATCTGTAGTGTCGTTTTGACCTTTAGGTCTAATCTGTAGTGTTGTTTTGACCTTTAGGTCTAATCTGTAGTGTAGTTTTGACCTATAGGCCTAATCTGTAGTGTGGCCTTAACAAATCCCATTTATTTGTATTGGTCTCTGTCTCTCCTTCTCTCTCTCTCTCTCTCTGTCTAGACCCTGTGTGGGACTACTCTCCAGTCTCAACATGTATCTGGAAAATAAGAGCGACCTGGACCTGAAGTCCCCAGCAGCAGCCCCTGGCCTCCAGGGAAGGTCCAGTCTGAGGACAGCGGAGGCGGTGGCAGGGGGCTATGGCGAGGTGGCGGGGAACTTTGGAGGTCTGCGTCTGCTGGAGGGGTTCTCAGGAAGGATAGAGTCTCAGAAACTACAACAGGCCTCCGCCAGATCCCCGGGGAACTGTGTTATGCATGCTGAAGACAGGTGGGAACAACCTTAGCTGGAGTCTGTGTCCAAAATGGCTCATTTACATTTTACAGGTACAGTTGAAGTCGGAAGTTTACATCCACTTAGGTTGGAGTCATTAAAACTAGTTTACATCCACTTAGGTTGTAGTCATTAAAACTAGTTTACATCCACTTAGGTTGGAGTCATTAAAACTAGTTTACATCCACTTAGGTTGGAGTCATTAAAACTAGTTTACATCCACTTAGGTTGGAGTCATTAAAACTAGTTTACATCCACTTAGGTTGGAGTCATTAAAACTAGTTTACATCCACTTAGGTTGGAGTCATTAAAACTAGTTTACATCCACTTAGGTTGGAGTCATTAAAACTAGTTTACATCCACTTAGGTTGGAGTCATTAAAACTAGTTTACATCCACTTAGGTTGGAGTCATTAAAACTAGTTTACATCCACTTAGGTTGGAGTCATTAAAACTAGTTTACATACACTTAGGTTGGAGTCATTAAAACTAGTTTACATCCACTTAGGTTGGAGTCATTGAAACTAGTTTACATCCACTTAGGTTGGAGTCATTAAAACTAGTTTACATCCACTTAGGTTGGAGTCATTAAAACTTGTTTTTCAACCACTCCACAAATGTCTTGTGAACAAACTATAGTTTTGGCAAGTCGGTTAGGACATCTACTTTGTGCATGACACAAGTAATTTTTCCAACAATCGTTATCAAACAGATTATTTCACTTATAATTCACTGTATCACAATTCCAGTGGTCAGAAGTTTACATACACTAAATTGACTGTGCCTTTAAACAGCTTGGAACATTCCAGAAAATTATGTCATGGCTTTAGAATCTTCTGATAGGCTAATTAACATCATTTGAGTCAATTGGAGGTGTACCTGTGGATGTATTTCAAGGCTTACCTTCAAACTCAGTGCCTCTTTGCTTGACATCATGCGAAAATCAAAAGAAATCAACCAAGACCTCCAAAAAATTGTAGACCTCCACAAGTCTGGTTCATCCTTGGGAGCAATTTCCAAATGCCTGAAGCTACCACGTTCATCTGTACAAACAATAGTACGCAAGTATAAACACCATGGAACCACGCAGCCGTCATACCGCTCAGGAAGGAGATGCATGCTGTCTCCTAGAGATGAACGTACTTTGCTGTTCTGTGATTGATTTGCACTTTTCGCACCAAAGGACCTTGTGAAGATGCTGGAGGAAATAGGTACAAAATTATCTATATCCACAGTAAAACGAGTCCTATATCGACATAACCTGAAAGGCCGCTCAGCAAGGAGGAAGCCACTGCTCCAAATGGACAATGACCCAAAGCATACATCCAAAGTTGTGGCAAAATGGCTTAAGGACAACGAAGTCAAGGTATTAGAGTGGCCATCACAAAGCCCTGACCTCAAACCTATAGAAAATTTGTGGGCAGAACTAAAAAAGTGTGTGCGCGCAAGGAGGCCTACAAACCTGACTCAGTTACACCAGCTCTGTCAGGAGGAATGGGCCAAAATTCACCCAACTTATTGTGGGAAGCTTGTGGAAGGCTACCCGAAACGTTTGACCCAAGTTAAACAATTTAAAGGCAATTCTACCGAATACTAATTGAGTGTATGTAAACTTCTGACCCACTGGGAATATGATGAATGAAATAAAAGCTGAAATAAATCATTCTCTCTACTATTATTCTGACATTTCACATTCGTAAAATAAAGTGGTGATCCTAACTGACCTAAGACAGGGAATTTGTACTATGATTAAATGTTAAGGAATTGTGAAAAACTGAGTTTAAATGTATTTGGCTAAAGGTGTATGTAAACTTCCCACTTCAACTGTATATTTCTCAGCCGCTCTTATCCAGAGCAACTTGAAGGAGCAATTAGGGTTAAGTGCACATCAGGTAGTTAGCTCGGTTCCTGGATTCTCTTAGGCTACCTCTCACCATTACCAATAATGTAGGTTAGCCTGTCTTGGAGGTATGATCTTTGACATTCTCATTATTCACGATTCATTCAGGATGATCTTTAATCGTGATAGCATCCACATTCATGTAGAAGTTTTAAGAAAGATGTTATATTCTTATTTACAATAAAAGTGACTCCAAAATGAGTTATTTACCGTTCATTTCTATTGGTTACAAAATAATCTGAAACAACCAAAATGAACTGCAAATGCATCCAACAAGTTTGTAGAGTCACCAACTTTATGTAGTGCACCTATAGGCCTGCTGCTGTCCAATCAGATACTTTGTATGTATAGTGTATGTGGACACGCCTTTAAATTTGTGGATTCGGCAATGATGGCCACACCTGTTGCTGACAGGTGTATAAAATCGAGCACACACAGCCATGCAATCTCCATCCACAAACATTTGCAGCAGGCCTTACATGGAAGCAACATCAGCACAAGAACTGTTCCTCTGGAGCTTCAGGAAATGGGTTTACATGACCGAGCAGGTGCACGGTCTGTGCGCAGTAGTATCATTTCGTTTTGAGATTTATTTGTCATATTTTTGTGGTAAAAAAATACATTTAAAGGGGGCAGGACACCAACATTTAAAATATACTTAATTTTATTGACAAAAAGTGATCTGTTGATCCTGAGAGACAATTACCAAAAATATGACTTAGTATTCTTTATTTACCCCACAGTCAGCATTAGCATCGCTGCTAGTGAAACAATGGGAGTGGTATTGGTCACATACATATATTTGGCAGATGTTATTGCTGGTGTAGTGAAATCTGTGTGTTCCTAGCTACAACAGTGCAGTAGTAACTAACAACACACACATCTAAAAGTAAAAGAATGGAATTAAGAAATATATAAATATTAGGACGCTCCATATGGTCATCCATCTGTGATCTGTCTGGCAGAGTCTAGATCTGTGATCTGTCTGGCAGAGTCTAGATCTGTGATCTGTCTGGCAGAGACTAGATCTGTGATCTGTCTGGCAGAGACTAGATCTGTGATCTGTCTGGCAGAGTCTAGCGCTGTGATCTGTCTGGCAGAGTCTAGATCTGTCTGGCAGAGATGACCTCTGTGATCTGTCTGGCAGAGACAACCTGAGGAGGTGTGTGTAATGATGGGGAGGAGGTGTGTGTAATGATGGGGGGGTGGTGTGTGTAATGATGAGGATGAGGTGTGTGTAATGATGGGGAGGAGGTGTGTGTAACAATGGGGAGGAGGTGTGTGTGATGATGGGGAGGAGGTGTGTGTGATGATGGGGAGGAGGTGTGTGTAATGATGGGGAGGAGGTGTGTATAATGATGGGGAGGTGGTGTGTGTAATGATGGGGGGGAGGTGTGTGTAATGATGAGGAGGAGGTGTGTGTAACGATGGGGAGGAGGTGTGTGTAATGATGGGGAGGAGGTGTGTGTGATGATGGGGAGCACGTGTGTGTAATGATGGGGAGGTGGTGTGTGTAATGACGGGGAGGAGGTGTGTGTGATGATGGGGAGGAGCTGTGTGTAATGATGGGGAGGAGGTGTGTATAATGATGGGGAGGAGGTGTGTGTAATGATGGGGGGGAGGTGTGTGTAATGATGGGGAGGTGGTGTGTGTAATGACGGGGAGGAGGTGTGTGTAACGATGGGGAGGAGGTGTGTGGAATGTTGGGAGGATGTGTGTGTAACGATGGGGAGGAGGTGTGTGTAATGATGGGGAGGTGGTGTGTTTAATGATGGGGAGGAGGTGTGTGTCACGATGGGGAGGATGTGTGTGTAATGATGGGGAGGATGTGTGTGTAATGATGGGGAGGAGGTGTGTGTAATGATGGGGAGGTGGTGTGTGTAATGATGGGGAGGAGGTGTGTGTGATGATGGGGAGGAGGTGTGTGATGATGGGGTGGAGAGGTGTGTGTTGATGGGGAGGAGGTGTGTGTAATGATGGGGAGGAGGTGTGTGTAACGATGGGGAGGTGGTGTGTGTAATGATGGGGAGGAGGTGTGTGTAACGATGGGGAGGTGGTGTGTTTAATGATGGGAGGATGTGTGTGTAATGATGGGGAGGAGGTGTGTGTAATGATGGGGAGGAGGTGTGTGTAATGATGGGGAGGAGGGGTGTAAAATGATGGGAGGATGTGTGTGTAATGATGGGGAGGAGGTGTGTGTAATGATGGGGAGGAGGTGTGTGTAATGATGGGAGGATGTGTGTGTAATGATGGGGATTGTGTAATCAAGCACTCTGTAATCCCTTAAAAAATTGACCGGACGCACATTACCCACATAATCTAATAACGTTTTTGGTCAATGTGGTGGAGATGTTGCTGGGCATACTTTTGGAAAGAAAGACCGTTGTCATCTTCTAATCAAACCAGGTCACATCCTATCTGTGCCACGGGCGGTCTAATTGCCCCATTTACATATGTTTTGTCTCTAAACAGCCCCCCCCCCACCGCCTGTCTCCACCGCCTTTATCAATGATTACAAATACCTGTTTGTGCTGCAGAGCTGTATAGCTGCAGAGCTGTATGATAGGGCAGACTTGTCAAGGGACAGTGGGGTTATCCACCCTGTTATGGATCCCTGATACAGGTCCCCCTGTTATAGATCCCTGATACAGGTCCCCCTGTTATAGATCCCTGATACAGGTCCGCCTGTTATAGATCCCTGATACAGGTCCCCCTCCACCCTGTTATAGATCCCTGATACAGGTCCCCCTCCACCCTGTTATAGATCCCTGATACAGGTCCCCCTGTTATAGATCCCTGATACAGGTCCCCCTCCACCCTGTTATAGATCCCTGATACAGGTCCCCCTCCACCCTGTTATAGATCCCTGATACAGGTCCCCCTCCACCATGTTATAGATCCCTGATACAGGTCCCCCTCCACCCTGTTATAGATCCCTGATACAGGTCCCCCTGTTATAGGTCCCTGATACAGGTCCCCCTCCACCCTGTTATAGATCCCTGATACAGGTCCCCCTGTTATAGATCCCTGATACAGGTCCCCCTGTTATAGATCCCTGATACAGGTCCCCCTCCACCCTGTTATAGATCCCTGATACAGGTCCCCCTGTTATAGATCCCTGATACAGGTCCCCCTGTTATAGATCCCTGATACAGGTCCCCCTGTTATAGATCCCTGATACAGGTCCCCCTGTTATGGATCCCTGATACAGGTCCCCCTGTTATAGATCCCTGATACAGGTCCCCCTGTTATAGATCCCTGATACAGGTCCCCCTGTTATAGATCCCTGATACAGGTCCCCCTCCACCCTGTTATAGATCCCTAATACAGGTCCACCTGTTATAGATCCCTGATACAGGTCCCCCTGTTATAGATCCCTGATACAGGTCCCCCTCCACCCTGTTATAGATCCCTGATACAGGTCCCCCTGTTATAGATCCCTGATACAGGTCCCCCTGTTATAGATCCCTGATACAGGTCCCCCTGTTATAGATTCCTGATACAGGTCCCCCTGTTATAGATCCCTGATACAGGTCCCCCTGTTATAGATCCCTGATACAGGTCCCCCTGTTATAGATCCCTGATACAGGTCCCCCTGTTATGGATCCCTGATACAGGTCCCCCTGTTATAGATCCCTGATACAGGTCCCCCTGTTATAGATCCCTGATACAGGTCCCCCTGTTATAGATCCCTGATACAGGTCCCCCTGTTATAGATCCCTGATACAGGTCCCCCTCCACCCTGTTATAGATCCCTAATACAGGTCCACCTGTTATAGATCCCTGATACAGGTCCCCCTGTTATAGATCCCTGATACAGGTCCCCCTCCACCCTGTTATAGATCCCTCATACAGGTCCCCCTGTTATAGATCCCTGATACAGGTCCCCCTGTTATAGATTCCTGATACAGGTCCCCCTGTTATAGATCCCTGATACAGGTCCCCCTGTTATAGATCCCTGATACAGGTCCCCCTCCACCCTGTTATGGATCCCTGATACAGGTCCCCCTCCACCCTGTTATGGATCCCTGATACAGGTCCCCCTCCACCCTGTTATAGATCCCTGATACAGGTCCCCCTGTTATAGATCCCTGATACAGGTCCCCCTGTTATAGATCCCTGATACAGGTCCCCCTCCACCCTGTTACAGATCCCTGATACAGGTCCCCCTGTTATAGATCCCTGATACAGGTCCCCCTCCACCCTGTTATGGATCCCTGATACAGGTCCCCCTGTTATAGATCCCTGATACAGGTCCCCCTCCACCCTGTTATGGATCCCTGATACAGGTCCCCCTGTTATAGATCCCTGATACAGGTCCCCCTCCACCCTGTTATGGATCCCTGATACAGGTCCCCCTCCACCCTGTTATGGATCCCTGATACAGGTCCCCCTCCACCATGTTATAGATCCCTGATACAGGTCCCCCTTCACCCTGTTATATATCCCTGATACAGGTCCCCCTGTTATAGGTCCCTGATACAGGTCCCCCTCCACCCTGTTATAGATCCCTGATACAGGTCCCCCTGTTATAGATCCCTGATACAGGTCCCCCTCCACCCTGTTATAGATCCCTGATACAGGTCCCCCTGTTATAGATCCCTGATACAGGTCCCCCTGTTATAGATCCCTGATACAGGTCCCCCTGTTATAGATCCCTGATACAGGACCCCCTGTTATAGATCCCTGATACAGGTCCCCCTGTTATAGATCCCTGATACAGGTCCCCCTGTTATAGATCCCTGATACAGGTCCCCCTGTTATGGATCCCTGATACAGGTCCCCCTGTTATAGATCCCTGATACAGGTCCCCCTGTTATAGATCCCTGATACAGGTCCCCCTGTTATAGATCCCTGATACAGGTCCCCCTCCACCCTGTTATAGATCCCTAATACAGGTCCACCTGTTATAGATCCCTGATACAGGTCCCCCTGTTATAGATCCCTGATACAGGTCCCCCTCCACCCTGTTATAGATCCCTCATACAGGTCCCCCTGTTATAGATCCCTGATACAGGTCCCCCTGTTATAGATCCCTGATACAGGTCCCCCTGTTATAGATTCCTGATACAGGTCCCCCTGTTATAGATCCCTGATACAGGTCCCCCTGTTATAGATCCCTGATACAGGTCCCCCTGTTATAGATACCTGATACAGGTCCCCCTGTTATAGATCCCTGATACAGGTCCCCCTGTTATAGATCCCTGATACAGGTCCCCTCCACCCTGTTATAGATCCCTAATACAGGTCCACCTGTTATAGATCCCTGATACAGGTCCCCCTGTTATAGATCCCTGATACAGGTCCCCCTCCACCCTGTTATAGATCCCTGATACAGGTCCCCCTGTTATAGATCCCTGATACAGGTCCCCCTGTTATAGATCCCTGATACAGGTCCCCCTGTTATAGATTCCTGATACAGGTCCCCCTGTTATAGATCCCTGATACAGGTCCCCCTGTTATAGATCCCTGATACAGGTCCCCCTCCACCCTGTTATGGATCCCTGATACAGGTCCCCCTCCACCCTGTTATGGATCCCTGATACAGGTCCCCCTCCACCCTGTTATAGATCCCTGATACAGGTCCCCTTGTTATAGATCCCTGATACAGGTCCCCCTGTTATAGATCCCTGATACAGGTCCCCCTCCACCCTGTTACAGATCCCTGATACAGGTCCCCCTGTTATAGATCCCTGATACAGGTCCCCCTCCACCCTGTTATGGATCCCTGATACAGGTCCCCCTGTTATAGATCCCTGATACAGGTCCCCCTCCACCCTGTTATGGATCCCTGATACAGGTCCCCCTGTTATAGATCCCTGATACAGGTCCCCCCTCCACCCTGTTATAGATCCCTAATACAGGTCCACCTGTTATAGATCCCTGATACAGGTCCCCCTGTTATAGATCCCTGATACAGGTCCCCCTCCACCCTGTTATAGATCCCTGATACAGGTCCCCCTGTTATAGATCCCTGATACAGGTCCCCCTGTTATAGATCCCTGATACAGGTCCCCCTGTTATAGATTCCTGATACAGGTCCCCCTGTTATAGATCCCTGATACAGGTCCCCCTGTTATAGATCCCTGATACAGGTCCCCCTCCACCCTGTTATGGATCCTTGATACAGGTCCCCCTCCACCCTGTTATGGATCCGTGATACAGGTCCCCCTCCACCCTGTTATAGATCCCTGATACAGGTCCCCCTGTTATAGATCCCTGATACAGGTCCCCCTCCACCCTGTTATGGATCCCTGATACAGGTCCCCCTGTTATAGATCCCTGATACAGGTCCCCCTCCACCCTGTTATGGATCCCTGATACAGGTCCCCCTGTTATAGATCCCTGATACAGGTCCCCCTCCACCCTGTTATGGATCCCTGATACAGGTCCCCCTCCACCCTGTTATGGATCCCTGATACAGGTCCCCCTGTTATAGATCCCTGATACAGGTCCCCCTCCACCCTGTTATGGATCCCTGATACAGGTCCCCCTCCACCCTGTTATGGATCCCTGATACAGGTCCCCCTCCACCCTGTTATAGATCCCTGATACAGGTCCCCCTCCACCCTGTTATAGATCCCTGATACAGGTCCCCCTGTTATAGATCCCTGATACAGGTCCCCCTGTTATAGATCCCTGATACAGGTCCCCCTGTTATAGATCCCTGATACAGGTCCCCCTCCACCCTGTTATGGATCCCTGATACAGGTCCACCTGTTATAGATCCCTGATACAGGTCCCCCTCCACCCTGTTATGGATCCCTGATACAGGTCCCCCTGTGGGGTTATGGATCCCTGATACAGGTCCCCCTCCACCCTGTTATGGATCCCTGATACAGGTCCCCCTGTGGGGTTATGGATCCCTGATACAGGTCCCCCTCCACCCTGTTATGGATCCCTGATACAGGTCCCCCTCCACCCTGTTATAGATCCCTGATACAGGTCCCCCTCCACCCTGTTATGGATCCCTGATACAGGTCCCCCTGTGGGGTTATGGATCACTTGTTATTATGTCAGGGAAACCTAGATTCAAGTTCTTGTCTCTCAAATTACTGGGCAGAATTCAGTGGGTTTTATTGGCATTTAAAAAGTCCATGTTGATACAAAAACACTAAACAATGATTTAGATTTATTAAGAACAAGTTAACTGTCAAAGTGAGGATTTAAAGAATTGAATAAATCGCCCTTTGTGGCTATGATCTCAAATATTCAAAAAAATGACCCCGGTCTGTAGTTTGAGGGTTAAGGGGTTACATTTGGACGATTGTAGAACTCACATTACACTAGAAAGTTGTTGAATGAGCAAATCAGAGATTCCTAGTGTGATCTCTATGTAAACTGATGGAGAACAGACTGTAGGTATTCACAGTATTCAGAGAGAGAGAGAAAGGGAGAGTGCGTTTTGGAGGGGGAGGGGTGCCGGAGAAGGGGTGGGGAGCTAATCCCCGGCCTGTGGTTGTTTTCACATTATTGGGATTTAACTCTGGAATTTAGGTTTGACGACAAAGCCAGGCAGAGGCAGACACATGATGAAATGTGTCAGGAGATGTTTGATCTCTGAGTGTGGCGGTGTTTACATTCTGAATGGCTCACTATTCCCTTTATAGTAAACTACTATAGACCAGAGCCCTATTCCCTTTATAGTAAACTACTATAGACCAGAACCCTATTCCCTATATAGTAAACTACTATAGACCAGAGCCCTATTCCCTATATAGTGGTACTACTATAGACCAGAGCCCTATTCCCTATATAGTAAACTACTATAGACCAGAGCCCTATTCCCTATATAGTGGTACTACTATAGACCAGAGCCCTATTCCCTTTATAGTAAACTACTATAGACCAGAGCCCTATTCCCTATATAGTAAACTACTATAGACCAGAGCCCTATTCCCTATATAGTGGTACTACTATAGACAAGAGCCCTATTCCCTATATAATGCACTACTTTAGACCAGAGCCCTATTCCCTATATAGTGCACTACTTTAGACCAGAACCCTATTCCCTATATAGTAAACTACTATAGACCAGAACCCTATTCCCTATATAGTACACTACTATAGACCAGAGCCCTATTCCCTATATAGTGCACTACTATAGACCAGAGCCCTATTCCCTATATAGTGCACTACTTTAGACCAGAGCCCTATTCCCTATATAGTACACTACTATAGACCAGAGCCCTATTCCCTATATAGTAAACTACTATAGACCAGAGCCCTATTCCCTATATAGTGCACTACTTTAGACCAGAGCCCTATTCCCTATATAGTAAACTACTATAGACCAGAGCCCTATTCCCTATATAGTGGTACTACTATAGACCAGAGCCCTATTCCCTATATAGTGCACTACTTTAGACCAGAGCCCTATTCCCTATATAGTGCACTACTTTAGACCAGAGCCCTATTCCCTATATAGTGCACTACTTTAGACCAGAGCCCCATTCCCTATATAGTGCACTACTATAGACCAGAGCCCTATTACCTATATAGTGCACTACTTTAGACCAGAGGCCTATTCCCTATATAGTGCACTACTATAGACCAGAGCCCTATTCCCTATATAGTGCACTACTTTAGACCAGAGCCCTATTCCCTATATAGTACACTACTATAGACCAGAGCCCTATTCCCTATATAGTAAACTACTATAGACCAGAGCCCTATTCCCTATATAGTGCACTACTTTAGACCAGAGCCCTATTCCCTATATAGTAAACTACTATAGACCAGAGCCCTATTCCCCATATAGTAAACTACTATAGACCAGAGCCCTATTCCCTATATAGTGCACTACTTTAGACCAGAGCCCTATTCCCTATATAGTGCACTACTTTAGACCAGAGCCCCATTCCCTATATAGTGCACTACTTTAGACCAGAGCCCTATTCCCTATATAGTGGTACTACTATAGATCAGAGCCCTATTCCCTATATAGTGCACTACTACAGCCCAGAGCCCTATTCCCTATATAGTGGTACTACTATAGACCAGAGCCCTATTCCCTATATAGTGCACTACTATAGACCAGAGCCCTATTCCCTATATAGTACACTACTTTAGACCAGAGCCCTATTCCCTATATAGTGCACTACTTTAGACCAGAGCCCTATTCCCTATATAGTGCACTACTTTAGACCAGAGCCCCATTCCCTATATAGTGCACTACTATAGACCAGAGCCCTATTCCCTATATAGTGCACTACTTTAGACCAGAACCCTATTCCCTATATAGTAAACTACTATAGACCAGAACCCTATTCCCTATATAGTACACTACTATAGACCAGAGCCCTATTCCCTATATAGTGCACTACTATAGACCAGAGCCCTATTCCCTATATAGTGCACTACTTTAGACCAGAGCCCTATTCCCTATATAGTACACTACTATAGACCAGAGCCCTATTCCCTATATAGTAAACTACTATAGACCAGAGCCCTATTCCCTATATAGTGCACTACTTTAGACCAGAGCCCTATTCCCTATATAGTAAACTACTATAGACCAGAGCCCTATTCCCCATATAGTAAACTACTATAGACCAGAGCCCTATTCCCTATATAGTACACTACTATAGACCAGAGCCCTATTCCCTATATAGTGCACTACTATAGACCAGAGCCCTATTACCTATATAGTGCACTACTATAGACCAGAGCCCTATTCCCTATATAGTACACTACTTTAGACCAGAGCCCTATTCCCTATATAGTGCACTACTTTAGACCAGAGCCCTATTCCCTATATAGTGCACTACTTTAGACCAGAGCCCCATTCCCTATATAGTGCACTACTATAGACCAGAGCCCTATTCCCTATATAGTGCACTACTTTAGACCAGAGCCCTATTCCCTATATAGTACACTACTATAGACCAGAGCCCTATTCCCTATATAGTAAACTACTATAGACCAGAGCCCTATTCCCTATATAGTGCACTACTTTAGACCAGAGCCCTATTCCCTATATAGTAAACTACTATAGACCAGAGCCCTATTCCCCATATAGTAAACTACTATAGACCAGAGCCCTATTCCCTATATAGTGCACTACTTTAGACCAGAGCCCTATTCCCTATATAGTGCACTACTTTAGACCAGAGCCCCATTCCCTATATAGTGCACTACTATAGACCAGAGCCCTATTACCTATATAGTGCACTACTTTAGACCAGAGGCCTATTCCCTATATAGTGCACTACTTTAGACCAGAGCCCTATTCCCTATATAGTGGTACTACTATAGATCAGAGCCCTATTCCCTATATAGTGCACTACTACAGCCCAGAGCCCTATTCCCTATATAGTGGTACTACTATAGACCAGAGCCCTATTCCCTATATAGTGCACTACTATAGACCAGAGCCCTATTCCCTATATAGTAAACTACTTTAAACCAGAGGCCTATTCCCTATATAGTGTACTACTACAGCCCAGAGCCCTATTCCCTATATAGTGGTACTACTACAGCCCAGAGCCCTATTCCCTATATAGTAAACTACTTTAAACCAGAGCCCTATTCCCTATATAAATCAAATCAAATCAAATCAAATTTTATTTGTCACATACACATGGTTAGCAGATGTTAATGCGAGTGTAGCGAAATGCTTGTGCTTCTAGTTCCGACAATGCAGTAATAACGAACAAGTAATCTAACTAACAATTCCAAAACTACTGTCTTATACACAGTGTAAGGGGATAAAGAATATGTACATAAAGATATATGAATGATTGATGGTACAGAGCAGCATAGGCAAGATACAGTAGATGATATCGAGTACAGTATATACATATGAGATGAGTATGTAAACAAAGTGGCATAGTTAAAGTGGCTAGTGATACATGTATTACATAAAGATGCAGTAGATGATATAGAGTACAGTATATACGTATACATATGAGATGAATAATGTAGGGTATGTAAACATTATATTAGGTAGCATTGTTTAAAGTGGCTAGTGATATATTTTACATCATTTCCCATCAATTCCCATTATTAAAGTGGCTGGAGTTGAGTCAGTGTGTTGGCAGCAGCCGCTCAATGTTAGTGGTGGCTGTTTAACAGTCTGATGGCCTTGAGATAGAAGCTGTTTTTCAGTCTCTCGGTCCCAGCTTTGATGCACCTGTACTGACCTCGCCTTCTGGATGATAGCGGGGTGAACAGGCAGTGGCTCGGGCGGTTGTTGTCCTTGATGATCTTTATGGCCTTCTTGTGACATCGGGTGGTGTAGGTGTCCTGGAGGGCAGGTAGTTTGCCCCCGGTGATGCGTTGTGCAGACCTCACTACCCTCTGGAGAGCCTTACGGTTGTGGGCGGAGCAGTTGCCGTACCAGGCGGTGATACAGCCCGACAGGATGCTCTCGATTGTGCATCTGTAGAAGTTTGTGAGTGCTTTTGGTGACAAGCCGAATTTCTTCAGCCTCCTGAGGTTGAAAAGGCGCTGCTGCGCCTTCTTCACGATGCTGTCTGTGTGGGTGGACCAATTCAGTTTGTCTGTGATGTGTACGCCGAGGAACTTAAAACTTACTACCCTCTCCACTACTGTTCCATCGATGTGGATAGGGGGGTGTTCCCTCTGCTGTTTCCTGAAGTCCACAATCATCTCCTTAGTTTTGTTGACGTTGAGTGTGAGGTTATTTTCCT
Source organism: Oncorhynchus kisutch (assembly GCF_002021735.2). Taxonomy (NCBI): domain Eukaryota; kingdom Metazoa; phylum Chordata; class Actinopteri; order Salmoniformes; family Salmonidae; genus Oncorhynchus; species Oncorhynchus kisutch. The sequence goes on from NC_034186.2 coordinate 997,872, forward strand.
GACACCACACTCCGAGGGCCCTCACCTCCTCCCTGTAGGCCGTCTCGTCGTTGTTGGTAATCAAGCCTACCACTGTTGTGTCGTCCGCAAACTTGATGATTGAGTTGGAGGCGTGCGTGGCCACACAGTCGTGGGTGAATAGGGAGTACAGGAGAGGGCTCAGAACGCACCCTTGTGGGGCCCCAGTGTTGAGGATCAGCGGGGTGGAGATGTTGTTGCCTACCCTCACCACCTGGGGGCGGCCCGTCAGGACGTCCAGTACCCAGTTGCACAGGGCGGGGTCGAGACCCAGGGTCTCGAGCTTGATGACGAGCTTGGAGGGCACTATGGTGTTAAATGCCCGAGCTGTAGTCGATGAACAGCATAATCACATAGGTATTCCTCTTGTCCAGATGGGTCAGGGCAGTGTGCAGCGTGGTTGAGGTTGCATCGTCTGTGGACCTATTTGGGCGGTAAGCAAATTGGAGTGGGTCTAGGGTGTCAGGTAGGGTGGAGGTGATATGGTCCTTGACTAGTCTCTCAAAGCACTTCATGATGACGGAAGTCATCTAGCTCAGTTACCTTAGCTTTCTTGGGAACAGGAACAATGGTGGCCCTCTTGAAGCATGTGGGAACAACAGACTGGGATAGGGATTGATTGAATATGTCCGTAAACACACCAGCCAGCTGGTCTGCGCATGCTCTGAGGGCGCGGCTGGGGATGCCGTCTGGGCCTGCAGCCTTGCGAGGGTTGACACGTTTAAATGTTTTCCTCACGTCGGCTGCAGTGAAGGAGAGTCCACATGTTTTGGTTGCAGGCCGTGTCAGTGGCACTGTATTGTCCTCAAAGCAGGCAAAAAAGTTACTTAGTCTGCCTGGGAGCAAGACATCCTGGTCCGTGACTGGGCTGGATTTCTTCCTGTAGTCCGTGATTGACTGTAGACCCTGCCACATACCTCTTGTGTCTGAGCAGTTGAATTGAGATTCTACTTTGTCTCTATACTGACGCTTAGCTTGTTTAATTGCCTTGAGGAGGGAATAGCTACACTGTTTGTATTCGGTCATGTTTCCGGTCACCTTGCCCTGATTAAAAGCAGTGGTTCGTGCTTTCAGTTTCACACGAATGCTGCCATCAATCCATGGTTTCTGGTTTGGGAATGTTTTAACCGTTGCTATGGGAACGACATCTTCAACGCACGTTCTAATGAACTCGCACACCGAATCAGCGTATTCGTCAATGTTGTTGTCTGACGCAATACGAAACATATCCCAGTCCACGTGATGGAAGCAGTCTTGGAGTGTGGAATCAGATTGGTCGGACCAGCGTTGAACAGACCTCAGCACGGGAGCTTCTTGTTTTAGTTTCTGTCTGTAGGCAGGGATCAACAAAATGGAGTCGTGGTCAGCTTTTCCGAAAGGAGAGCGGGGCAGGGCCTTATATGCGTCACGGAAGTTAGAATAGCAATGATCCAAGGTTTTTCCAGCCCTGGTTCTATATTGGGTAGAACATCATAAGCTCTATATTGGGTAGATATTGCGTAGTACAGCATCAGTTTTATATTGGGTAGTACATCATCAGATCTATATTGGTTAGATATTGGGTAGTACATCATCAGTTCTATATTGGGTAGTACATCATCAGTTCTATATTGGGTATTACATCATCAGTTCTATATTGGGTAGTACATCATCAGTTCTATATTGGGTATTACATCATCAGTTCTATATTGGGTAGATATTGGGTAGTACATCATCAGTTCTATATTGGGTAGTACATCATCAGTTCTATATTGGGTAGTACATCATCAGTTCTATATTGGGTAGTACATCATCAGTTCTATATTGGGTAGTACATCATCAGTTCTATATTGGGTAGTACATCATCAGTTCTATATTGGGTATTACATCATCAGTTCTATATTGGGTAGTACATCATCAGTTCTATATTGGGTAGTACATCATCAGTTCTATATTGGGTAGTTCTATATTGGGTAGTACATCATCAGTTCTATATTGGGTAGGACATCATCAGTTCTATATTGGGTAGGACATCATCAGTTCTATATTGGGTAGTTCTATATTGGGTAGTACATCATCAGTTCTATATTGGGTAGTACGTCATCACTTCTATATTGGGTATTACATCATCAGTTCTATATTGGGTATTACATCATCAGTTCTATATTGGGTATTACATCATCAGTTCTATATTGGGTAGTACATCATCAGTTCTATATTGGGTATTACATCATCAGTTCTATATTGGGTAGTACATCATCAGTTCTATATTGGGTATTACATCATCAGTTCTATATTGGGTAGTACATCATCAGTTCTATATTGGGTAGTACATCATCAGTTCTATATTGGGTAGTACATCATCAGTTCTATATTGGGTATTACATCATCAGTTCTATATTGGGTAGTACATCATCAGTTCTATATTGGGTAGTGGATCATCAGTTCTATATTGGGTAGTACATCATCAGTTCTATATTGGGTATTACATCATCAGTTCTATATTGGGGTAGTACATCATCAGTTCTATATTGGGTAGTACATCATCAGTTCTATATTGGGTAGTACATCATCAGTTCTATATTGGGTAGTACATCATCAGTTCTATATTGGGTATTACATCATCAGTTCTATATGGGGTATTACATCATCAGTTCTATATTGGGTATTACATCATCAGTTCTATATTGGGTAGTACATCATCAGTTCTATATTGGGTAGTACATCATCAGTTCTATATTGGGTAGTACATCATCAGTTCTATATTGGGTATTACATCATCAGTTCTAATTGGGTATTACATCATCAGTTCTATATTGGGTATTACATCATCAGTTCTATATTGGGTATTACATCATCAGTTCTATATTGGGTAGTACATCATCAGTTCTATATTGGGTAGTACATCATCAGTTCTATATGGGTAGTACATCATCAGTTCTATATTGGGTATTACATCATCAGTTCTATATGGGTAGATATTGGGTAGTACATCATCAGTTCTATATTGGGTAGTACATCATCAGTTCTATATTGGGTAGTACATCATCAGTTCTATATTGGGTATTACATCATCAGTTCTATATTGGTAGATATTGGGTAGTACATCATCAGTTCTATATGGGTAGTACATCATCAGTTCTATATTGGGTAGTACATCATCAGTTCTATATTGGGTAGTACATCATCAGTTCTATATTGGGTAGTACATCATCAGTTCTATATTGGGTAGATATTGGGGTATTAACATCATCAGTTCTATATTGGGTTATTACATCATCAGTTCTATATTGGGTATTACATCATCAGTTCTATATTGGGTATTACATCATCAGTTTCTATATTGGTAGTACATCATCAGTTCTATATTGGGTAGTACATCATCAGTTCTATATTGGGTAGTACATCATCAGTTCTATATTGGGTATTACATCATCAGTTCTATATTGGGTAGATATTGGGGTAGTACATCATCAGTTCTATATTGGGTAGTACATCATCAGTTCTATATTGGGTAGTACATCATCAGTTCTATATTGGGTAGTACATCATCAGTTCTATATTGGGTAGTACATCATCAGTTCTATATTGGGTATTACATCATCAGTTCTATATTGGGTAGTACATCATCAGTTCTATATTGGGTATTACATCATCAGTTCTATATTGGGGTATTACATCATCAGTTCTATATTGGGTAGATATTGGGTAGTACATCATCAGTTCTATATTGGGTAGATATTGGGTAGTACATCATCAGTTCTATATTGGGTAGTACATCATCAGTTCTATATTGGGTAGTGGATCATCAGTTCTATATTGGGTGGTACATCATCAGTTCTATATTGGGTATTACATCATCAGTTCTATATTGGGTAGTACATCATCAGTTCTATATTGGGTAGTGGAAATATCAGAGAGATATTTATAACTTGTCAGAAATGTCCAGATCAATTAGTCCATGTCAGCTAACATGTTTTTTAGCCCATAGATTTTTTAGTAATGTTTGAGTCACTCAAATATCACATGAATACACATTAGACATGGCAACGGAGGTGAACAAGAGCGGTGTGAACAATTGGTGTGATGAGAGTTGGTGTGATGAACAGTCGGTGTTCCCATAGAAATAGATGTGGGTGGGGTCTGGGGGGGAGAACCCCTGTTCTAGATTAACTGTTTCTTCTCCTCTCCCCTCTTTCCTCTCCCCTCTCTCCCTCTCTCTCCTCTCCCCTCTCTCCTCTCCCCTCTCTCCCTCTCTCCTCTCTCCTCTCTCCTCTCCCCTCTCCCCTCTCCCCTCTCTCCTCTCTC